>NW_019154108.1:26025032-26040754 GCF_002288905.1 Enhydra lutris kenyoni | reverse complement strand
GTGGGGCTTGAACCCAGGACCTGGGATCATGACCTGAGCCGAAGGCAGCAGCTTAACCCACTGAGCCACCCAGGCGCCCCAAGCAATGATTTTCTTATAGCCCAGTGCTAGACACTGGCTTGAGCTTCATAAAGATCTTCTAGGATATTCTAACTCTAAAAAGTGCATAGTGGTCCCCATTGTGCAGAGGAAGTAATCGTGGCTGAAAATGGTTAAATGAGCCAAGTTTTCATAATAAGTGTCTGAGCTAGGATAGGAATCAGGTCTGTTGGACTCTCAAACTCCTAGCTACTACCTTAGGCATTTCCTTATAAGAGATGCCAGGTCATGGGAAAGTTGGTGGAGTTAACTGTTAGGTTTTATATCCATGTGACAGAGGAATGATGACTCATTACTGAGGCTGGTGTCTTAGCTTGTAAAATCCCAATTTAACAGAGTCTGATGCAGTCACTGTTGTTTCCTCTTCTCTGCACTTAAGATGCAATCTCAAGCAACCTAGCCCTGACTGCTACTCCAGGCATCCTTTCACTTATTCATTCATTCACTCATTCATTCACTCACTCACCCACTCACTCAAATTCAATAAATGTTTGTTGAGTGTCCACTATATGAAGGCACTTGACTAGGTGCTGGGTCTCCAGAGATGAAGGGCTACGAGGCCTACCCTTAAGGAACTCATCCTCTGGTAGGAGTCACACAAAAGTAAGTGTGTGTGGTGGATTTTTACAAGTGGATAGTTAACAGTTGTAGGTTTTGTCTGTCTTCATCTGTTCTCCTTTCTTCTGATAGCATTTCAGTTTCTCTTTATGGTACTCCTTCCCTATTAGTCCATGTGTGTCTGATGGGGTTGGTCCAGTGATGGGCAGGCAAAGGACAGAGGCGGGGCCAAGCAGAGCCTTCAAAACTCTGGTCACATCAGCTGTTTTAGGACCGAGTGTGTTTCAGACCAGGGCATGAAAGCCCCATCCAGAAGTTATGAAGCTCCAAGAGAAGAAGCATTTTCTTTCTGCTTGGGTTGCTAGAAAGGTAAGTTGCAGCTGGGGACATACTACCAGAGAAATGTCTGATATGGAACCCAACTCAGGAGAGAGTAGAGTCAAGAGATGACTGGAAAGACCAAGTCCTTATGATGTTGTTTGAGCATTTACTACATTCTTCTTCTTATTATTGACTTAAATTGCTTTCAGGTGTGTTTCTGCTAATTGGTTTATAAAGGGACATGCTATAAAGGGCTAGTCTCATGCCATAGGCCCACAGTAGGAAGTGGAAAAAAAGTTCATGGTCTTTCAAGATAACAGAAATGAAGTTGAGTTTATTTTACAATCTGTATGGATTAATAAATGCCCATCAATTGCTAAGTCAAATCTCAGAAGAAGAGTAAAAGAGGAGAATTTGCTTTACCAGATATGGAAACATATTAAATCACAGTAGTTAAAAACAATGCAGTATGAGAAAAAGAATAGGAAAATAAACCCATGTAATAGAACAAAGAATTAAAAATAGACCCATGTTTATTTGGAAGCGTGGTATATGATAGATGTGGCACCACAAATGTGTATGCCATTGGTTTGTTTAAAATATGGTGCTAAGTAAATGAGGTTACTCTATGCAGAAAAATTAAGACAGATTTCTATATGACACTAAAAATTAATCTTTCAGAAGAATGAAAGACCTAAATGTGAGTGGAACTATATAAAGCTAGTGGAAAAAAAATATCTTTGTGGGTTTGGAGTGAGGAAGGCCTTTGTAAATAAGACCACCAAAGCACAATTCATAAGGCAGACGGTGCATTTCACTACAACCAAATTAGAGGATTTCTCTTCAATGCAAGCACTATAGTTCATGTTAATAGACTCATAATTGACTGAGAGAAGTTATCTGCATTAAAAAAAAACAATAATAAGGGATCAACATCTATATTAGAAAAGGAATTTTTTAAAAGATTTTATTTATTTATTTGAGAGGGAGAGAGAGAGAGCACACACAGGGGGAGTGCAGAGGGAGAGGGAGAAGCTCAGCAGGGAGCTCAAAAGCCCTGAAATAGGTCTCAAAAATGGACAGGATTGGTGGGGATCTGAGCCACTAGAGCTCATATGTACTACTGGTGAAGCATACATTGGTGTCGTCTTTCTGGAGAACAGCTGGGCAGTATCTAGCTAGAGTGCTGTTTGTGGGTATAACTTATGACCCAGGAACCCCAGACCTGAGTATATACCATAGAGGAATTCCCATACACTCATGGGAGGGGGGGCATTTACAAGGATATTCACTAAAGCACTACTCATGGAGGCAGAGAATGGGGGCTTGAAAGCCAAGCATGAAAGAAATGTCATGAAACTTATGGCAAAGTACCAGCTGAGATACTATGCACACACCACACACTGTATACTTTTCAAAGATAACCCCTCCACATACATGCACATATGTAACATTTACATACAGAAACACACATATATGTACATGCATGTCTATATCTATCTCCTATCTGAATCGAACACATTAATGTGGGTGCCTTTAAGGTAGGGGAGGAGATAGAAAGAGAGGCAAAGTGAGGGAAATGTGAATGATCAGGTATAAAAGCAGAATAATAAAATAGAGAGGCCCTGCACGTACAGATAATGATGAGTGTGCTATGAATGGAAGCTTATAATCAATTCAACTCTCCAAGTACTTCAGGTTCAAAGTAAAACTCTAGTTCAGATTCAAATTTAAAAGATGCTTTCGGTGAGGAGAGGGACATGAGCACTAGTCTCATCCTATCCTGGGAGTAGCATGTGACCTTAACTGTCCTTAATGTGTCATGGGGTAGATACTGTATACTCCCAACTAGCCCTATGTTATAGGAAGAGTGAAATTAGAGCCCATCTCTAAATAATTTTCAATGCTTTGAAAAGGAAAGCAATAAGCAGTTGGGGTTTTACAACTAAGATTAGATAGGAAGCAATTTCTATTTTTAAAAAAGTGAACAACTGTTAGAAATCAGTCTGTTTATTACCTAAAATCTTTTGCTTGAAATCAGTGCTTTTGATTTAGTAGTAACTTGCAATTTGGGGTTTCTTAAAATATTCCATGGAATGAAAATTAAAAAAAAAATAATTTCAGTATAGTTAACATAGTGTTATATTAGTTTCAGGTGTACAACATAGTGATGTGACAATTCTATACTCAGCGCTCATCATGACAAGTGTCTTCTTCATCCCCTTTGCCTAGTTCACCCATCCCCCATGCACCTGCCCTCTGGTGACCCCCAGTTTGTTCTCTAAAGTTGAGTCTATTTTTTGGTTTATCTTTTTTTGGGGGGGGTTCATTTGTTTTGTCTTGTAAATTCCGCATTTGAGTAAAATCATATGGTATTTATCTTTCTGTGCCCGACTTAGCATCATACTCTCTAGATGCATCCGTGTTGTTGCAAATGGCAAGATTTCATTCTTTGTTTTTTAATAGTGGAGTAGTATTCCATTATATGTAGAGAGTGATGTGAAAGATTTAGCTGCCCTCATTAGCATATGTCAGTCATACTGTGTTTTCCTCCAGGCTTGAGATAATAGAGTCACACATCATGAAGAAAGCTATTGGGTTCTAAAATATATCTGACATTCCTTTCTGGTTTTTGTACTCTGAGCTTCAATCAAGCATATTCTCACAGCACACACATACCTTTTGTCACAAGAAACATACCCAAACACACGATTGCCTTTCAGCTATGAAATGAACCCTCCAAACACACAAGCAACAGGAAGCACACGGCCCTAACAAATTCCATCAAAGGAAGTGCCAAAGAGGTGTTGTTCTGGGAGCATGAGGACTTTACTTTTGTACCTTTTTTTAAAATTTTTAACTGCTCAGTACTCATGTTTTTTTACAAAGTTACTTCCAAAAAGTGTTTCACATAAATAGTTCCAAACAAGATTTGTCATAATATACTCTTGTCTGCTCTAAAGCCTCTCTCCAGAGCCAGGGCTAGATGCTGCAGAAGATTTCTGGAAGCTCTGCTGTCTCAGTGGTGTGGAACAAAGATGCTCCGTGTGGAGTTGCGGAGTTTTTCCAGCCTTTCCTGTGGCACCTGCTCCACTCAGAGCCAGCTTGTCACCTGGACCCACAGGCACACAAGTGCTCCTTGCTCAGAATTGGCTGCCGAGGCTGGCAGCACCATGCGGGGAGCCCGTCAGCAGTGGTTTATGACATGAGTGAATATATAAATGAATTCTCTCTCTCTCTCTCTCTCTCTCTCACACACACACACACACACACACACACACACTTACTTGTCTTTGGTCTCACAATTCACTTTTTCTTTTGTTTCTCCCTTTTTAGAATTATCCTTTCAACAAACTCTTCGTTAAAACCTCTTGATGTACTGACATCTGTGAGAGTCCGGGGGGAGAATAAAGAAGGAGTTACAAAACATAGTTCTCATGGCTGAGACGCGTATGATCTGACAGGGCAAATATATATGAGCAAGCCATGAGAATAAGAACCAGGAAGCTTTCCGCACCACATCACACTGTTTGGAAACTTACGAGAAAGAGACAGAGTGAGTGGCTGGCTAGAGGACGGGGAACTACCCCCAACGGACATACACAAAGCACTGGGGCTTTGGGGGGGGGTGGCGGGGGTAATTGGGAGAGCTGGCCTGGGGCAGAATCTTCACAGAGGTTTTCTGGGGGAACCAGAGTTTGAGCAAGTCGCTGGTGGAGGCCTTGCTGTTCTAACCAGCTGCTAATGAGAAACCGGCTCTTTGATGCCAGAAGAGGCTGCAGAGAGAGCACAAGGACTGAATGGTTTCAATTGAGCTTCTGCAGATGCGTCCTCTAAGGAGTGGAAAACTCCATTCCAGACCCAAGGAGGCCAGAAGGGTGCCCATATACGTGAACAGGAAAATTGTGGCCCAGGGAAAAAAAAAAAAAAAAAACAAAACCAATAATACAATGATGGAAATCCTCAGCTTTGCGTCCAGGGAAAGCTTGGTTTAGCAATCACCATGAGCCAGTGGAACCAGCTCAACCAACGTCAGCAACTTGAAGACATCTGGTCTTTATTTTTGGACTTTTGTACACTGAGGAGAATTACGGTTATATGATGTAGAGGCCATTTAGATCTGTCAGTCTACAGAGTGTCTTATAATAGGAATCCCTCACACTTAGAATAGAACTTTGTTCTCCAAAGTCTCCTTCAGAGGCTCCCATATTAACTCTTTATCCCCCAGAGGGACTTTCAGAGGCAAGCTACTTGTGACAGTTGTTTTTCATAGAGAAATTGGGTTATGGAGTGGTGATGTATTTTAGCAAAGGGTAACCCAAGATTTGGGGGAGCCCCAGTGTCTTTGGCATCCTGTGACTGCCAAAAATAATGCTTCTGTTCCTCCTGCTAAGCCCCTTGGCCTTCATTTCTTTTCTCCCTGCTTTGCCTTCTCTCTGGCTTCCATTTATCTTTGTCATCCTCTAGCTGGGCTTGTTCTAAAAAAAAAATTATCAGTCTGGTAAAGTCATTGATACTTACTTTCCAACTACTGCCCTTCCTGTCCAGTGGCCAAGGACCTGATGTCCCTCCCAAGCCCAGTTCTGTCTCACTTTCCTCCTCTTCTTCCACCCCGCTGCCCCCGTGATTCCTGACTTTCCTTCCTTCCCTCAGTAATGCCTGTGTTGAGTTCCCTTGCCCATGGCTCCGATAGGCTATTTTAGACGATTTCTTTGTAGCAAAGCGGTGTTGGCCTAAAACATGGCTTAAAGGCTTCCTCCACTGGATTGATTGTTGGGGATTTCAATGTCAAAGAAGTCGCTGGAGGACTCCTGCACTTTGGCAGTCTTAGTCTGTGCCCTGATCCTCTCCTGTCTGACTGCTCACAGAGCCCACCTTCAGAGCCAGCACCTGCTCTCAGGCTGTGGCTCCCGCAAGCTGGTTGAGCTTCTCTTTCTCACATTCCAGTGTTTTCAGTTGATGTGGCATCTTTTAATGTCTGAAGAGCAAAGGACACAAGAAAAGACAGGTAGCAACAAGAGGGAGAAGGAACGTTGCAAACTGAATAAAGGGCCACCCCCAGGCTGAGGTATCTAGTCTGTGGAAAGACCTGTTGGGTACCAGTGGTATTGTTGCCCATAGGCTTTGAAGAAATGCATTCTTACCTCAGTATAGCAAGAGTGGCCACGGGGCCATGCAGCCCCTGAGGATTTATGGTGAGGATGAAGGTGAAGGTTCATGGTGTGAAGTGTTATTCCTTTCCTACCCTCATTAATCCTCAGGAAGCGCCTGTGCTTAGCTAGCAATTTGGCTCTGGGAGGGCCATGGAGGCCCCCATGTGCCTGCTCCAGCTTCAGGGTGGGCAGGGGCCCGGCTGCCTGCTCCCAGCTCCTGCGCCAGCTCTCCTGTCTGCTCCTGCCTTGTTGACTGGCTGCCACCCACCCCCTGCCCGTGGCATTACAGAAAGATTGAGAAAAGACAAAACTGTCCTCTTCTGAGAAAGAGGAAGGTGAGTGTGATCCTCCTCATGTAGTGGGTGCCAGAGGAAGCTGGTTGATGAAGGGACAGAGATAAGTCTCTCAGCGGTTAGAGTGTGCTCTCTGATGGTCAGAGGCCACAGGGTCTCCACAGTGCTCAGTGCCCTTCTGTTCCACCTTTCTCCCTTCCACCAATGTGAGTTGAGTCCTGAGGCACTAGTGCAGATACTGGGGACACAACTATTAACAAGAGTCCCAGGGCTCCTATCTTGATGTTTTCTTCTTCACCATCACATCTTCTTCTTGCTTTTTTTTTTTTTTTTTTTTAGATTTTGCTTATTTACTTGAGAGAGAGCAAGAGAGAGAGAGAGAGAGAGAGAGCATGAGTGGGAGGAGGAGCAGAGAGAGAGGGAGAGGCAGACTCCCCACTGAGCAGGGAGCCTGATTCGGGACTTGATCCCAGAACCCTGAGATCATGCTCCGAGCAGAGAAGGCAGACGCTTAACCGACTGAGCCACCCGGGTGCCTCCTGTAGGTTCTCTACATTTTAGTGTGTGTTTGGGACATGTGTGTGAGAGAGGGCCTGACAACAAACAAATACGCATTTAATCTTTGTACAATGCCGTGACTCAGGTAGGAAAGGTAGGCCTGTAGCCTCACATAAATGGGAGATAGGAACCTGGGAAGAGGTCAAGTGCTTGAGGTGTTAGGGGAACTGGGTAATGCACTCATTTGCTCATCAATCTGACGGATTCGCACGGGGCCTGCTGTGTTGCAGATCACCTCCCAGGCTTTTGAAATGTGAAGGTGACTCGGGACTGACTTGCTCTCCAGGGCTCCCGGTGTAAGGGGAAAAGAGCCACGAAAACACATTCCAGTGCAGTAACTGCTATAAATGGAGCCTTTTCCTGCAGAGTGGGGCCTTGGATGAGGAGGCCGCGAACGTGCCTCAGAAAGTCAGGGATACAGGAGACAGAGCTGGGCCCGGAAGCAGGGTGAGGCTTCCTTCTGCCCGTGGCGTGCAGAGAGTGTGTTCAGCAGCACCTTTGGGCTTGAACTGAACTCGCTTTTCAAGGTCTGGCTTTACTATCTGGTTTGAAAAGACTCCTCAGGCCGTCAGAAATATTCAAATTAACCAAACCAAACCAAACCTCTTCTCATTCTAAACTGACATGGAAACTGGTTACTGCACTTTTGTTCAGGCTTCCTGCTTTTATGTGATTCATTAGAAGCTGAGTAGCTGCTAAGTTGCAAGACAAATGGCAAATTATTTATATCTTACTTATTAATGTAAAATGTCCAAAAACTCATGCGAGAGTTTGCTGCATTGTCTCCCCTCATCATTCCGGCATGCGTACCCTGCCTCTGTTGGCCTGGTCTGAATTATAAAGTGCCTCTGCCGCCCCTCCTCAAGCAGAGCAGTGTAGAAGGAGCCGTGAGAACAAACTTGGGAAACACGGGCTTGAGTCCCGAGCCCACTGTTTGCTAGAAATCTGACCTCGTGCAGGATCCCTTAATCTCTTGGTGTCTCCGCTTCCTAAGCCGTCAGTGGGATCCTAGTGCCTGTCTTACCTTATAACATGAGTCCTTCTGAGGACCAAAATGGCTGTGACATGTGACAGAGATTAAGGAGCAAAACACTCCGTACATGTTAGGGGATGTCATTTCCTATTACTGTAGCATGCCTGCTGACAGATGCTAGACATTTGCTAACTTAAGTTTGGTTTCTGCTGCTGCGTGCATGGGAGTATCAGAGTTCTCATATTCCTTTGGTGTCAGAGGACAGAGGTGTGGCCCTGGCAGCTGAAGGCAAACATCCCACTTCAGCATTCTCCCTGTCCAAGGGTCGGGTTCCCCCACAGAGGCTCAGTTTCCCCAGTCTAATAAATGGTAACAAATTGTCTCATTTTTCTTTGGTAAGGGACGACCCCTGACTGCCTCGTCTCCTTTTAGGCTTGCAACTGCTTCCATGAGCTGGCAACTCCAGTTCTGCTGGGCTTTGGCCAGGCCTGCACAGGAAGACCACAGAGATTAGGATGAGGGTTATTCACATCCTCTGCAGACACCTGCTCGTGTTCAGTGTCTGTTTGGCTGGCATTACAGGCAGAGGGAGCGCCGAGCATGGGTGTGGAGGGGGTGCAGGAAGGAAAGGATGGGGAGTGAGAGTTCTGTTGCCAAGTTCTCAGGGTTCTAGGAGGAAAAGTGGGTTGAGGGGGAAAGCAGAGACGGAGGATGTAATCGCTAGAGCTGGATATCTTATTCGAACAGACAAAAGAGACAATATTCATTTCATCTATAGATAGAGTAATCACATGTCCAGATCAAACACTGAGACTGTGGACCGAAATCAAACAGGTTCGACAACAACATGACAGTATCATCTGAATGTAGATTGTCTGGTAACCTTCTGGAAGAGTGTTCTCTTCTACCTGTGACCTCATACCCTTCCAGGATTTCAAAGTTCCTGAGTGTAGGTTTGTCCACACATTGGGACATTTGTGTTTGGGATCTTTCTGCCTATCCCTCTTCTCTTTTCCTTCAACGAATACTTAGTGAGCACCTACAATATGTGGGGTCAGGGGCAGCTTCATGGACATGGGATCTGTGCAGTTACCACAGAACCCCACCCTTGGCTCCATGGCTTAATGAGCCATTGCTGTCATCTTCAAATTTGTAATGTTTCTTCCACAAGGAAGTTTGATGTCCTGAAGTTTGATTTTGAACCGGGCCCCATCAATTATATAGCTGGTCCTGTGTGGCATGCCACACTAGGTGTTGGAAATACAAAGGTGAAAAGAGGTGTGTGTAGGTTTTCCCTGTTTCTCCCAAAGTCTTTCCCGGCTGTCACCAGCTTGCTGCCCAGATAAGACCCCAGATGCTGGACATTGTTCTTCATGCAGTCATCTGTTCAATGCTTTCTTAGCCAACTGAGTATGAAAAATTTCTTCTTAAGTAATTCACTAGGAAACATTACAAATTACATAAATATTTTCCTTGTTATAAAAGTAGTTGAAATTACCATAGAAAATTAAGATTATGCAAAAAAAAAAGAAAAGAAAAGAAAATATAAGCTGTCTCTGGTCCCATTGTCCATATGTGGTAGTTAGCTCTGGGTGGTGGGGTATTAGTTATTTTCAATTTTAATTATTCTTATTTATATTTTTTTATTTTTTATTTAAAAAAAATTTTAAATTAACATATAATGTATTATTAACCCCAGGGGTACAGGTTTGTATCTTATTTATATTTTAAAACAAAGGTAGGATCCCTCTGTGTTTGCAGCTTTATTAACGTTACTTTTCACTTAAAATTGCATTTGGGCCATTTTCCATATCATTAAATAATTTCCAAAAATGTGGTGTTTTACGTTGGTAGCATTTATCACATGGATGTGCCCTGATCTATTTTCTTCTTCTTTTTTTTTTTTTTTTAAATTTTCTTCTTTTTTGAAGACATCTAGGTTGTTTCCAATTTTTAGCTGACGTAAATGTCACTTGGATGGATATTCCTGTATACAAAACTTTGCTTCCTTGGTTATTTTCTTGGGATGAATGTCGAAAGGCGGAATTACTGCCGAAGGGTATGGAGAGTCATAGCACATATGCAAAGTGTCTTCCGGAGGGTGGCAACAGCTTCCAGTTCTCAGCAGGATGTGAATAAGAGGACTTATTTCACAAATCTCCCAATACTGGCTATTTTTGTTTTCTAAAGTGGTTGGTTGTCCAAGTTGACTAGTGACAGCATTTCTTTGATTACTTATTGGATTGAATAGATTTCTCATGTTTTTATCGGGCACATGTATTGTCTCTTTTATAAGGTGTCCAATCACAACTTTTATCACAGTTTTATCAGAGTGCTCCATGTTTTCTTGGTGTCTATAAGTTAGTTACTTTTTAACTATCTCAGTTTTTTTTTTAACACATTAGAGAACATGCAGAATTTTAATGCATATTTAAATGCATATGTTAAATGCATATTTAACATGTTATCTCTGCCGAACATTACCTTCACAAATTCTTTAAACTTGAATTATTTTCCCTGTAAAAACCTTGGTGGTGTGGTGCCCGGGTGGCTCAGTTGATTGGGTGTCCAACTTTTGATTTTGGCTCAGGTCATGATCTTAGGGTCCTGGGATAGAGTCCTCTTTGGGCTCCATGCTCAGCGAGGTGTCTGCTTGAAATTCTCTCTCTCCCTCTTCCTCCACCACTCTCCCTGTTCATGCTCACCCTCTCCCTCTGTCTAAAAACAAACAAACAACAAACAAACAAACAAACCCCCACAAAACTCTGGTGGTGTTTAATATGGGAATGAGTTCCTGCAAAGGAAATGAAATTCCTGTAATGATTAGAATTCCTGTGAAGGCTGAATGGACATCCACCAAGAGTGATGCCAAGAGGATTCTTGTACCAAGTGAAAGGCTAGGCTGACTGGATGATGTCCACCATTTTCAACTCTGTCGGATTTTAATGGCAAAATTCCAAATACCATTGTCTATCTGGTGAGGGCCCTTCCACTTATAATCTGTGAGTATTACACCAGGTACATTCAGGCCTTCCTGGGTCAAGTAAGTTATTGTATTAAGTAAGAGTATATTATCTGAGGGAAAATGAGAATAAGTTCCAAGTGGTGTGATCAAGAGGATGACACTTAAGTGTTCTAGGGAGTAAAAGAGAAGGGATGCAATGAGGGCTGAAGAAATCAGGGAAGTCTGGAGGGAGTGAGCCTAGAGTGAATCAAGCTGTGCACTGGAGAGGGTGTGAAGGCTTTCCAGGTCCAGAAAACATCAGTATGACCTGCTGTGGGCTTTGAACCCAGTTGAGGGGTTCTCCTGTGTGTTTGTCACCAGTCAAATCTGGGTAGAAGAGGATTGGACATCCTGAAAGCCAGAAATCCCTTGGAATACCAAGTGAGGAAGAATGTTTCCAGAGCTAAGGGAAATTCCAACTGGAGATTCCACTGTGAAATTCTCTGAGACTGTGTTGGAGGCCATGATTCTAGAGTAAATCCAAACAGGCTATGGAGTTTTTCTCTTCCTTGCCTTTCTCAGTTGTCAGCTCTTGAGTTTTTAACTCTCATTGCTGAGCATGGTGCTGGGTTCAGTTCTCACTTGGCCCAGTTATCTTCACTCTATTCCACAAACGGTCCTAAACATACTCCCTCACTTTAGTCTACTTTACAAAGTCCCTCGTTTTCAGGGGAGACGTGTAGGTGCTTTGGCACAAATCATTTTGTCATCTGTGCCTCACAGCTGAGATGCAGACACGTGGTTAGTGTCTCAAGAATCTATCTGATGAGGGCGCCTGGGTGGCTCAGTGGGTTAAGCCGCTGCCTTCGGCTCAGGTCATGATCTCAGGGTCCTGGGATCGAGTCCCGCATCGGGCTCTCTGCTCGCCAGGGAGCCTGCTTCCTCCTCTCTCTTCGCCTGCCTCTCTGCCTACTTGTGATTTCTATCAAATAAATAAGTAAAATCTTAAAAAAAAAAGAGTACTTGCTTTAGATTTCATGCAAAAGAGAAATAAACTTCTAAAAAAAAAGAATCTATCTGATGAGTATTTGATGATGATTTTTATATATCTTAAGTTCAATGTAGCAGGCACTGTGCTAGGTGCTGAAAGTGCCAATTTTTTTTTTTAAAGATTTATTTGACAGAGAGAGATCATAAGTGGGCAGAGAGGCAAGCAGAGAGAGAGAGAGGAGGAAGCAGGCTCCCTGCAGAGCAGAGAGCCTGATGTGGGACTCGATCCCAGGACCCTGAGATCATGACCTGAGCTGAAGGCAGGGGCTTAACCCACTGAGCCACCCAGGTGCCCCTGAAAGTGCCAATTTAATTAAGGTGCTCTCTGCCTAGTGATAAGTATGTGAAGGACAGCATTGTGAGACCCAAGAGGCATGGGCTGGGAGGGTAGGTGGCAGCAGGGGACGTGAGATCAGGGCCGACCATTATAAAGTGGACAAATTGTGGACAACCTGAAAGGTCACAGTATCCTAAAACTCCATTTAGCTCAAGGTTTGTGGATTTCAAATAGCTTTCCAGCTTTGCTGAGCCCACTTTTGGAATATCTGAGTAAGCAACAGAAAGGAAGGTGATGTTTAACACAAGACAGTAAGTTTTGCCCATCCTGGATATCCCCTGGCCATCACATTCCACTTTCAAATGACCCTTTATAAAGAGCTTCAGGCTGAGTTTTTCCATTGGATAAAGGGGATTTTTTGATGCAGGAAAAATATTTGGGTGTTTATCCAGCACTAGGAAAAGCAAAGCAAATCCGCTTATTAGTCCCTGCAGACCCAGTGATGGGTCTATCCCACACTAGTGAGGGATGCTGCTGGAAGGGAGCTAGTTCTGTCCGCTGAGCAAATTCTCATTGCCAGCTCCTTGCGGACACGCTTCAGAGGTACAGTTCCATCCCTCCTGTCCTCCTCGCTCAGCACCATGGAAGGCAGCCATGGAGGCTCATGTACCTAGTCCAGCTCCAACCCTCTTGTAGGCCACGTGGGTTTGGAAAGAATTAGGAGGTCTAGAGGCCACATCTGCATGGGGCACTTTCTGGGTTCTCTTGTTCTTTCCCATCTGCCATCATTCACAGGAAGAGGCAAACTGATTGTGCAGTCTGTTAGTTCACAGATCACTTGGGTGCCTGCTTCCTTCTCCCCTTCTGCTTCCAGCTATCACCTTCCTCAAAAGGGAGAGGTTCCTGGAGCGGGGGATATATGAGGAATGTTGATCCCTTGCCCTTCATGGGTACTTTGGGACATATATCTATTAAAAAGCTTTACCTTAATCAATAATATTAACAATATTTATGGAATGTATACTATCTGTTAGGTACTTTGCTTGGCAACTTAAACATATTGTCTTATTTAAACGCACCAGTCCCATAAGGCAGGAACAATTATTATTCTGTATTACAGATGATAAAGTGAAGTGTAGAAGAGTTAATAACTTATGATGGTTGGCAGGTGGAACAGTGAGGATTCAAGACCAGGTCTGTTACTTCAAACCCTGTGTCTAACCAATTCTAACCATTCCACCTCCAAATACTTTCAAAGACTGCTTATGCTCAGTGGTTTGCTTATCAGCACAAGGAAGGAACAGTGTTGGTCTCACAAGGGTTTCTTTCTGCTCTAATTTCCTTGATAAACACCAGGTCTTTTTGATCAGAAAGTACTTCTCCTTCCTCAACATCTTGTGGCTTTTAAAAAGTCTAACTGTTGAAAAAGTACTTTTCTATCAGGAAAAAAAAAAAGTCGCTCCTGAACTCCCCGTGGAATCCACCAAATGCACTAGTTCCTCCTTCCCTTTTCTCTCCCTCTCCTTTTCTCTTTTATTTTTCCTAGTGGAAGTGTTCAGCTCTTGGGCGTGGCCCGCAGGCACATGCTAGAACTCATGCCTTCCTCTGGCTCCCCTGTGAACATATTTGTGATGATAAATGTTGAATGGTCCAGGACTAACTGCATCATGGGGAGAGGTGGATACAGCAGATTTTTGGCAGGGCCTTCACTGTGGGTGTCACCTTGGAAAGTGCTGTCTTGAAGGATTATGTTTGTTCGTTTGCTCACGGTTGCTAGCAGTTGCGTACTTTCCTCCAGGAGCTAGAGAACAGCTCCCACTAGCAAAGGAAAGAAAAGCTGACTATGGGATTTCTTGGGAACTGGTCCGAGTGTGACTGCTAGTGAGAACATCCCCTGGGCCAGAGGTCCTGGACAGTTTAATGGCGAGACTCTGCTCTTACCTCCCGGACGTGGGGTGTCCCCCAGTTCCTGTGATCCTGCCTGCGTCAGAGGCCTGGGTCCAGCCCACCTCTGGATACAGGTGCTCTGGACTCCCTGCAGTCAGTCCTGTGGCCCTGATGCGCTTCTCATGTCCCTGCAGGGGAAGTTGCCAGCCACTTGCAGGAGTTCCTTCTGGGCTCCAGGAAGGGACTTTGCCCTCCAAAATCCTGTCCAGAAAACATGATGGAATTTCTCTGACAGGAAATACAACTTTCAGTGTAGTTAAATTCCCAAATATGAATGCTAACTGAAATTCACGCTCTCATGTAAATATAAATGGGCAGCACCCCACTCCAGCCGGGAGTAGGAAGGTCCTGGATTGCTAAGGCAGAGGTGAGGAAGGATGCTGAATGAGGCTCACTCCCACAGCCACAGCTCAACGACACTGAGAAGTGACAACTTGTGCTGACTTCTCTTGTTGCCCCATGTGGGCATGGGTTTCTGTCTACCTTCTCTGCTCACCAGAAGCCCTGGTGGATAAGGGGTGAGTATTCTCACTTCTGCCCTCCCTTCAATGGACAGCTGTATCAAACTATCTCTTTAGTTTCCTAATGAAGATGTCTTAGCATTCATTCACGCTTTTCACCTGTTCTTTCTAGACCCGAAAGCTGGAAAGGCAAACCAGAGGGACACATTCTAGATTAGGGGGAGAGAGAAGTGATCAGGTTGGGAGATACCAGTCAAAAGAAGTGGGGCTGGGTCCAAGCTCCACTGAACACTCTGAGAGAAGAGAAATCGAGCTGAACTGAGAAAAAGAGTGCTTTTTTTCTGAAGGAAGACTTCTTGTTCCTACCGGCAATGAAACAGAAAATCCAGACAAATATTCAACCCCCAATGAAAATGGACCAGAAGCAACAAAAAATGTGAAATAAAAACACAACCATTTTTAAAACAACACAACAATTCCAAAAATACTTTGTGCTTATCAGCTTTGCGCCAGCCTTCCTCAAGTGGCGTCTCCTCTAATCACTGCAGGATCTAATTTCTAATCTGGACACCACTGCGCTGGGTCAATGATTTTTTTTGGGGGGTGGGGGGCAGGGTGTTGAAAAAGCCAGAGCTGGCCTCATGGTTTAGTTCCAAGTCCCCAAGGGCTTATCGGGTCAAACAGCACACCCTCAGGATGTGAGGGGCTATTGATTCTAGGATCCAGAGTTTGTCTCCTCCAGCTTTTAAGGATAGTTGGCCATAGCTGGTGAATGTGTCTCTTTGGGTCAGGTTTATGCCTAAGCATGGGAAGAGAAGTGTTTGTAACTGGGCACAATAAGAACCCATGTGGAGTACTGAAAAGTGGGCAAAGCTTAGGAAAAGGAGGATTATCGGTGGTCCTGAGTTTGCTTGGTTTGGGCTAGAGGGATCTAAGGTGTTCCTCCAAAAGAATGAGGAGCTCAAGAGGGGTTTGTGGGGACTTGCTAGACTTTTATTCCCAACTTTCATTTGTCCTGCCTTTGAAGAGCCAATTCAAGATTTCCTACCTCTGGAAAGCCTTCTCCAGATACCTCAGTGCATTTAGGG
>NW_019154108.1:25608018-26025022 GCF_002288905.1 Enhydra lutris kenyoni | reverse complement strand
GTGTGTGTGTGTGTGTGTGTGTGTGTGTGTGTGTGTGTGTGTGTGTGTGTGTTTAATTAAAGCTTTTAAAAAATTATAAAATAAATTTTCCAAAGAAAACATACAGATGGCCAATAGCCATGTGAAAAGATCCTCAACAACATCACTCATCATCAGGGAAATGCAAATCAAATCCACAATGGGATATTACCTCACACCTGTCAGAATAGCTAAAATCAACAACCCAAGAAATAGCAAGGGTTGATGAAGATGTGGAGAAAAATGAACACTTACGCACTGTTGGTGGGAATGCAATCTGGTGCAGCTACTCTGGAAAACAGTACGGAGATTCCTCAAAAATTTAAAAATAGTACTATCCTATGATCCAATAATTATACTATTGGGTATTTACCTAAAGAATACAAAAATACTAATTCAAAGGAATAAATGCACCTCTATGTTTATAGCAGCATTACTTACAAAATAGCTGAAGTATGGAAGCAACCCACGTGTCCATTGACTGATGAATGGATAAAGAAGACGCAGTGTATACATACAATGGAATAATACCCAGTCATAAGAAAGAATGAAAGCTTGCCATTTACAACTACATGGATGGAACTAGAGAGTATTATACTAGGTGAAATAAGTCAGTCAGAGGAAGACAAATACCACATGATCTCACTCATATGCGGGATTTAAGAAATAAACAAGCAAAAAAAAAAAAAAAGTGAGAGACAAACCAAGAAACAGGCTCTTAACCATAGAGAATAAACTGATGGTTAGCAGAGGGGAGGTAGGGTAGGGGTAAAATGTGTGATGGGGATTAAAAAAATAAAATTATAAAATAAAACACAAATACAGAAAGCCATACAAAACAAATACAGGACTTAATGGATTGTTATAGGGCAGGTACCTATTTACCCATCATCCAGATAAAGAAAGAACTTTGTCAGTCATGTCGGAAGCCCTCAACTTGCCTGTCAACAAGCCCTTGCATTGTTGGTGGGAATATTGGGTATTTACCTAACTTATGTATTCTTTTTACCAAATTTTGTATTCTTTAGGTAAATACCCAACCTCATGACAGCTGTAACAGGTAACAACCATGGGGGTTGTTACTACCAAAGTGACATCTCTAAATACTATAGCTTAGTTTTGCTCATTTTAAAAAACTTTGATATGTCCTTAAAAAAAAAATCTATTTAAACCTGTAGTTTTCCCCTCCAAACTTTTCACTTCCATATAGTTAATCTGGTGAAAAACCAGAGCATTTGACCTGAAGTTTCTTGCCATGTGGTTGTTGCTGACTGCACACTCTTGATGCAGTCCAGCAAGTTCTCTGTGTTTCCTGCAAAATGGCAGCTGGATTGGGAGGCTTCCAAGTCAGGCTCAATCCCTTTGGCAAGATGCTGGGTGATGATACATCAGGTAGTATATAACGTCTGGTTTTCTTCTTTGTTCCTTTAGCAGATATTGATACTCAGGGCCTAGATCCAACAATTCATGTTGAGATGCAGAATATTCTTTTCTTTTATTAGTTGGAATGTACCTATAAGAAGATACTTTTCCTTAGCTATTTGTTTCATGAGTAGTACAATTCAGATAGGAAAGGTGTAATAAGGTAAATGCTTCCTTCTTTCCTTTATTTATTAGTTGGGAAGATAATGTTTCCTGTCATCCTCCAAAGATGCCTTTTTATTTTAATTATCATGAATTCATGTTTCCATGTATTCATGCATGTAGTCAACTTACCCGATGGGTTTCAAGTAGTTGTGATAGTTACTGCAGCTCAATTCATCCCATACTTTGATAGTGAAACATCTTCCGTTGGCACTTGAAGCTTTTGTCGAGACCATAGTAGTCTTCGATGGCTTCCTTGCTACCTAATGGCAAGATATTCTATGCTCCTCTTGGTACCTTTTCTGCTTTGGACCTGGAATCTGCCATCTCTTCAAGAATCCCTGGTTTCTTTTAGTAGGAAATGGCATTTTAGAAGCTCAATCCAGACACAATGTATGCTCATTACTACTGTGTTTCTAGGCCTCTTTAGTGGACAGAATGAGGAAATATCCCTGTATTATTAAAATATCTATGTATTTTTAAAGATAAAATACCTCATGAGTTCATTTTGATACTTGGTACTTTAGGTTTGTTTTGTTTGCTTGTGCGTGTGTTTTTTACACACACCACAGGCTTGGAACAATAATACCTAGTACTACTCTCACCAGTGTGGTTACTAAGAGATTTTTTTTCAGAAGAGACAAACCAAGAAACAGACCCATAACTATAGAGAACAGACTGATGGTTACCATAAGGGTGGTGGGGGGGAAGGGTGAAATAAGTGATGAGGATTAAGAGTCCACTTACATGATGACCACTGAATAATGTATAGAATTGTTGAATCACTATGTGTACACCTGAAACTAATATAACACTGTATTAGTAAATATACTTGTATTGAAATTTTTAAAATTATTTTTGGGGGAGAAAAAGAATAAGGCTTTTTTCTTTTGCTCTCTGGATTTGCCTCATTTTGGGGGGGTGTTTTTAAATTTTTAATAGGCTTTATTTTCTAGAGCATTTCAAGTTCATAGCAAAATTGAGCAGAAGGCATAGGGACTTCCCATTAACCCCCCTGCTCCCACTATATACAGCTATTCCCACTATCAACATCCCTTACCAGAGCAGCACATTAGCTACAGCTGACCTATCATCACCATGCAAAGTCCATAGTTTACATTAGGGCTCACTCCTGGTGTTAACATTGTATGAGTGTGGACAAATGTGTAATGACATGTATCCACCATTATAATATCAGACAAAATAGTTTCATTGCCCCCAATCCTTTGTGCTCTGCCTATTCATCCCTCCCTTCCACCTACCCCCTGATATTTCTACTGCCTCCACAGTTTTGCCTTTTCCAGAATTTATATGGTTGGAATCACACAGTATGTAGCCTTTTCAGATTGGCTTCTTTCACTTAGTAATGTGCATTTAAGTTTCCTCCTTGTGGTTTCATGGCTAATTGCTCATTTCTTTTTAGCACTGAATAATATTCCATTGTCTGGATGTGCCACAATGCATTTATTTACTCATTCACTTACTGAAGGATATCTAAATTACTTCCAAGTTTTGATGACTATGAATAAAGCTGCTATAAACATCTGTGTGTAGGTTTCTGTATGGACATAAGGTTTCAATCCTTTTGGTAAATACCAAGCAGCATGTTTGCTGGACCATATGGTAAGAGTATGTTTAGTTTTGTAAGGAATTACCAAACTGTCTGTACCATTTTGCATTCCCACCAGCAATAAATGAGTGTTCCTGTTGCTCCACTTCTTTGCATTTGATGTCTGTGTTTTGGATTTTGGCCATTCTAAGAGGTGCTTAGTGGTATCTCCTTGATGTTTTAATTTTCAGTTCCCTAATGACATACAACTTTGAACATCTTTTCATATGCTCTTTGCCATTTGTTTTATTTTCCTCTGATGAGATGTCTCTTCAGATCTTTGGCTCATTTTCTAATCACATTATGTTTTTACCCACTTTTGAATGTGTGCCATGCTTAGGATTAGGGTGACAAGTAGGTGAATCATTCAGAGTAAGCCTAAGCTGTATGCATTATGGACTTATGATTTTTGATGAATTGGTAGAATAGATAGCTAGAAGGTTATTTGCATGTCGTGTTTCCGGAGATAAATCCATTAGGGGCAATTCTGAAAAGAGTAAAATGTGTATTACTCCTATTTGTCTCATGTCTGATTTCTACAGAGACAGTTAGATATAGATGAAAACTAAAAGGATTATTTCATTAACAACTATGTCCAGTGATAAGGATAGTCCAGGTTACGATGTGGTAACATAAGTGTGGAATCCCAGTAGCTTGATAACACAATAGTTTCTTTCTTTTTTTTTTAATTTCTCTGATTAGAAGTTTATTTTTATTTCAAGTTTTTATCTAGATTCCAGGTAGTTAACATGTAGTGTAATATTAGTTTCAGTAATAGAATTTTGTGATTTATCACTTACATACAATACCCAGTGCTTATCACAAGTGTTCTCCTTAATACCCATCACCCATTTAACCCATCCATTCCCCTGCCTACTTCCTTTCCAGTAACCCCCAGTTTGTTCTCTATAGTTAAGAGTTTGTTTCTTGCTTTGCCCCTCTCTTTTTCCCTCTATGTTTTTCTGTTTCATTCCTTCTTAAAACTTTTTCTTTTATTTATTTTAGAGAGAGAGAGTGGTGGGGGGAAGGGGCAGAGGGAGAGGGAGAGAGAGTCTTAAGTCGGCTCTGTGCCCAGCCTGACATGGGGTTTGATCTCATGACCCTGAGATCACCAGCTGAACTGAAAACCAAGAATCGGACGTTAACCAGCTGCACCACCCAGGCACCCCATTCATTTGTTTTGTTTCTTAAATTTCACATATGAGTGAAATCATGGTATTTGTCTTTCTCTGACTAACTTATTTCACTTAGCATAATACACATTAGCTCCATCCTCATCATTGCAAATGGCGAGATTTCATTCTTTCTTTATGGTTGAGTAATATTACATCTTCTTTATCCATTCATCAGTCAATGGACATTTGGACTCTTTCCATAATTTGGCTATTGTTGATAATGCCTTATAAATATCAGGGTGCATGTATCCCTTCGAATCAGTATTTTTGTATCCTTTGGGTAAAGACCTAGTAGTGCAATTGCTGCTTCATAGGGTCATTATATTTTTAACTTTTTGAGGAACCTCCATACTGTTTCCCAGTGTGGCTGCACTAGTTGGCATTCCCACCAACCCTGTAAGACGGTCCCCCGTTCTCCACATCCTTACCAACACCTGTGTTATTAGTTTCCTGCGTTGTTAGTTTTAGCCATTCTGACAGGTATGAGGTGATATCTCATTGTAGATTTGATTTGTATTTCCCTGATGATGAGAGATGTTGAGCACCTTTTCATTTGGCCATCTGTATATCTTCTTTGGGAAAATGTATATTCATGTCTATTCCATTTCTTAACTGGATTATTTGTGTTTTGGGTGTTAAGTTTGATAAGTTCTTTATACATTTGGATACTAACCCTTTATCAGATATGTCATTTACAAATATCTTCTCCCATTCTGTAGGTTGCCTTTTAGTTTTGTTGATTATTTCCTTTGCTGTGTAGAAGCTTTTTATCTTGATGAGGTCCCAATAATTCATTTTTGCTTTTGTTTCCTTTGCTTTTGGAGATGTGTCTAGTAAGATGTCACTACCTGTGTTCTCCTCTAGGATTTTGATTTTTTCTCGTTTCACATTTAGGTCTTTCATCCATTTTGAATTTATTTTGTGTGTGTGGTGTAAGAAAGTGGTCCAGCATCATTCTTCATGTAGCTGTCCAGTTTTCCCAACGCTATTTGTTGAAGAGACTGTCTTTTTTTCCATTGGATGTTCTTTCCTGCTTTGTCAAAGATTAGTTTACCATATCATTGTGCATCCATTTCTGAGTTTTCTGTTCTATTCCATTGATCTATATGTCTGTTCTTGTGCCAGTATCATACTGTCTTGGTGATTACGATATTGTAATATAACTTTAAGTCTGGAATTGTGATGCCTCCAGCACTGATTTTCTTTTTCAGGATTGTTTTGGCTATTAGGGGTCTTTTGTAGTTCCATAAAAATTTTAGGATAGTTTGTTCTACTTCTGTGAAAGATGCCGTTGGTATTTTGATAGGGATTACATTAAATGTGTAGATTGCTTTTGGGTAGTATAGACATTTAACAATATTTGTTCTTCTAATCTATGAGCATGGGATGTTTTTCTATTTCTTTGTGTCATCTTCAGTTTCTTTCACAAGTGTTCTATAGTTTTCAGAGTATAGCTCTTCTGCCTCTTTGGTTTGATTTATTCCTAGGTATCTTATGGCTTTTTGTGCAATTGTAAATGGGATTGATTCCTTGATTTCCCTTTTTGCTGCTTCATTATTGGTGTATAGAAATGCAACAGATTTCTGTACATTGATTTTTTATCCTGTGGCTTTACTGAATTTCCATCAGTTCTAGCAATTTTTTGGTGAGCACAGTGGTTTATTTCTTGCTCATTTTGTGTGTTGAATGACAGTTGGTGAGTGTTCCATTACCTCAGTCATTGGGAACTCAGACTGACAAAGGCTTTACTATTTTGTTGTTGTGCTATCTGGAACACATGACCTTTTTTTGTTGTTAGAGGAGAGATTCATGGAAGGTTCCATGTTGGATTTTCTGTGTTCTGGCCTGGAAGTGATACACATCCTTTCTGTCTATGATCCATTGACCAGCACTAGTCGTACAGCTGCCTAGCAGCAGAAGGGCTGGAAAATGTGGGACATTTGCTGGAATATTTGGTGAGTACTACTGTCTCTGTCATACTTTATCAGCCATTGTGGGATTAGTGGTAGTCATGGCAGTGCCCACTTGGAGATTAGAGTCCAACAGGATATATTGGTATCCAGTGGGATTAGAAGGGATGCTCGGCAGGAGACTCCAGGGAATAGAGGGAAATGAGGACATCTAGTTTCTACCAAATGCTCACTTATTACAAACTCCCTAATTGCTATTATCACCTCACATAAAAGTTTAAATTGCCAACCCTTTTGATTTGCATTGTATAAAAGTGAGAGGAAGCTACTACCAGACAATTTGATAGTTTTCAAACCTGGACTGTGAAAGAAGCCATAGGAATAGGAACTATTTGGTGATCCATCATGGTTCTGGAAGTACCTGTGGGTTCTGGAAGTACCTAGGGTTTAAATCCCTAGGATTTTTTTCCTCTACTCCCCTCCCCCTTTTTTCCCTGTGGCAAACTATGCATAACATAAAGTTGACAATCTTAACTATTTTTAGGTGCATAGTTAAGTGACACTGTATACATCCATACCGTTTTACAACCATAACCACCCCACCATCAACCTCTGTTACTCTTTAGCTTGTAAAACTCTTGAAACTTGAAAGTTTCAACATCTTGAAACATCTTGGAGGTCCATACCTATTAAACAGTACCTTCCCATTCCTCTCTCCCCCCAAGTCCCCCTGGCAACCACCATTCCATTTCCTGGCCTCTATAATATTGACCGTGCTAAGGATATCATAAAAATGGAATCATGTAATATTTGTCTTTTTTTGTTACCGGCTTATTTCCCTTCTTGTCATGTCTTCAAGGTTCATCCAATATTGTAGCAAATGTTGGAAATTTTTTCTTTTTAAAGGCTGAATAGTATCCCATTGTATGTATATGCCATATTTTGCCTATCTATTCATCTATCAATGGACATTTGGGTTGCTGTCCTGTTTCAGTTATTGTGAGTAACACTGCTATGAACATGGGTATACAAATATCTCTTTGAGATCCTACTTTTGATACTTTGGAGTATATGTGCAGAAATGGAGTTGCTGAACCATGTGGTAATTCTATTTTAAACTTTTTGAGGAACTACCATACTGTTTACCACAGAGGTTGTATCATTTTACATTCCTATCAACAGTGTACAAGAATTCCAGTTTCTTCTCGACCCTGTCAGCTCTTGTTACTTTGTTTGTTAGCCATCCCCATGGGTGTAAGGTTTCATTTCATTTCCATTTCATTCCATTTCATTTCATTTCATTGTAGTTTGGATTTGCATTTCCTTAAAGATTAGTGATGTGAGCATCTTTTCATATGCTTAATTGGCCATTTATTTATTTCCTCAGGGGAAATGCCTCTTCAAGTCCTTTGCTTATTTTGAAATCAGGGTGTATGAGCTCTCTAGTTTTGTTCTTCTTTTTCAAGATTGTTTTGACTATTTAGGGTCCCTTGAGGTTCTATATGAATTTTAGCACGAGTTTTTCTATTTTTGCAAAAAAAATGTTTTGGGGATTTTTGATAGGGATTGTATTGGATCTGTAGATTGCTCTGGGCAGTATTGACATGGGCACAATTTAAGTCTTCTACTCCATGTGAAAGGTATTTTTTTCCATTTATCTGTCTTCTCTAATTTCTTTCAGCAATGTTTTGTAGTTTTCATTGTACAGTTCTTTTATCTCTTTAAAGAATTTCTAAGTATTTTATTATTTTTAATGCTATTGTAAATGGAATTATTTGTAATTTCCTTTCTAGATTGTTTATTCTTCATGTGTAGAAGTGCAATTGATTTTATGTGTTGACCTTCTTCCTGATACTGTACTGAATTCTTTTATTAGTTTTAACATTTTTTGTGGAGTTTTAGAAGTTTTATATATATGATTATATTATTTGCCAACAGAAATAATTTTATGTCTTCCTTTCTGATTCAGATGCATATTGTTACAAATGGCAAATATAATGATTCTTTTTCTTGCCTAATAACTCCAGCTAGAACTTCCATTACTCTGTTGAATAGAAGTGATAAAAATGGGCTTCCTTGTCTTGTTTTTGATCTTAGAGGAAATGCTTTTAAGTCTTTCATCACCAAGTATGATGTTTGCTATAGATTTCTCATTTCTAATTTTTATTATATTGAGTTTCCTTCTATTTGTAGTTTGATGAATTTTTTTTTTCATGATAGGGTGTTGAATTTTGTCAAGTGTGTTTTTCTGCATCAATTAAGATCATCATGTGATTTGCGTTGAAGCATCTTGCATGCAGGAATAAATCCCACCTGGCCATGCTGCTGATTTGGTTTGCTAGTATTTTTTGGAGGATTTTTATGTCAGTGTTGATAAAGGATATTGGTCTGTAGTTTTCTTTTCTTGCAGTGTCCTTGTGTGGCTTTGGTATCAGGGTAATGCTGGTTTCACAGAACACCTTCTAATGCATTCACAGAATGCATTAGAAGGTGTTCACTCATCTTTAAGTTTTGTAAAAGTTTGATAGGAATTCATGTTAGTTCTTTAAATATTTGGTGCATGCCTGCCTGGCTCAGTTGATAGAGTATGCAACTCTTGGTCTCAGGGACATGAGTTCAAGCCCCATGTTGATGGGCATAGAGCTTACTTTAAAAAAAAAATGTTTGGTAGAATTCATCAGTGAAGACGAGAGCTTCTTAGATTCAGGGCTTTTCCTCTTTGGGAGAATTTTGATTACTTATTCAAAATACTTATTAGGTATAGGTCTATTTATATTTTCTATTTCTTCATAATTTAGTCTTTTAAAAAAAGTTTTACTTATGTAAGATATCTCTACACCCAAGGTAGGGCTTGAACTTACAACCCCAAGATCAAGAGTTGCAAACTGCTCTGAATGAGCTAGCCGGGCGCCCCTTCCTGATTTAATCTTGATAGGTTTTATGTTTCTAGGAATTTATCCATGTCATTTAGGTTATCCAGTTTGTTGGCATACCCATGTTCATTGCATTCTCTTACAATCCCTTTTATTTCTGTGGAATCAGTAGTAATGTCACCACTTTCATTTCTGATTTTAGTAATTTCAGTCTTCTCTCCTTTTTCCTTAGTCCATCTAGATAAGGGTCTGTCAATTATGTTGATTTTTTTCAAAGAACGAACTATTGGTTTCATTGCTTTTCTCTGTTGTTTTTTTCTGTTCTCTATTTCATTATCTCTGCTTTAATTTTTATTATTTCCCTCCTTTTGCTAGCTCCTTCTGGGTTTAGTTTGTTCTTCTTTTTCTAGTTCTTTAGGTTGTAGAGTTTGTTTGTTGATTTGAGATCTTTCTTTTTTTAATATAAGCTTTTGCTGTTTTAAATTTCCCCCTTATTACTGCTTTCACTGGGTCACATGTTCTGGCATGTTGTTTTCATTTTCATTCATCTCTAGTGTTTTCTAATTTCCCTTGCAATTTTTTCTTTGCTTCATTGTCTATTTAAGAGTGTGCTGTTTAATTTCCACAGATTTATGAATTTTCCAGTTTTGCTTCTGTTATTGATTTCTAACTTCAGCCTATTGTGGTCAGAGAAAATACTTTTTTTTTAAACTGTATGATTCCATTTATATGAAGTACTTAGAGTAGACAAAATCACAGAGACAGAAAACAGAATTATGGTTGTTAGGGGCTGAGGGATGGAAGGAATGGGGAAATTATTGTTTAATGGATACAGAGTTTCAGTTTGTAAGATAAAAAAATTCTGGAGGTGGAAGGTTGCGATAGTTGTACAACAATATGAATGTACTTAATGCCACTGGACTGTACATTTTAAAATAGTGAATTTTATGTTATGTGTATTTTACCACAATAAAAAATAATTAGAAAAATTTTTTGTACTTTAAATCCTATTTTTGGTTAACTTTCATTATTGATATAATCACAAAAATTTTATGTGAGAGAAGATAATAAGAGATATGCAAAAACAAAAGTATATCTCCCTACCCATTTAAAACTGATATAACTTTCAGAGCAAAATAATGAGTTTATATGTGAAATTTTGAAATATAAATAGTGCTCAAATCAGTACTTTGTCACATCATATTTGGAGGCAGCAATGTAAGTTCAATTTATTATAAATGTGCTCTGTATTTATATTTTCAAAAAAGTCCAAGATAGTGATTCACACCACAGATTTTCTAGAAAAACTAGCCTTATTATGATTTATGCAGTGACGATTCTTTTTTTACACTAATTAAAATTTTTTTAATTGAAGTATAGTTAACCTACAGTATGATATTAGTTTCAGGAGTACAATATAATGATTCAGTAATTCTATACATTTCTCAGTGCTCGTCAAGGCAACTGTATTCTTAATCACCTTAATCTGTTTCACCCATCCTGCCACTGACCATCTCCCCTGACAACCACTAGTTTGTTCTCTGTATTTAAATCTGTTTTTTGTTTGTTTCTCTTTTTTCTTTGTTCATTTGTTCTGTTTCTTAAATTCCACAAGTGAAATCATATGGTGTTTATCTTTCCCTATCTGACTTATTCATTAGCATTATAGCCTCTAGATCCACCCATATTGTTACAAATGGCAAGATCTCATTCTTTTTTATGGTTGAATAATATTCCATTGTTGTGGGCTTGCACACTGTGTGTGTGTGTGTGTGTGTATGTGTGTCTTTATCGATTCATCTATGAGTGGACACTTGGGTTGTTTCCATATCTTAGCTATTGTAAATAATTCTACAATAAACGTAGAGGTGTATATATCTATTCAAGTTACTGTTTTCATTTTCTTTGGATAAATACCCAGTAGTAGAATTACTGAATCATATTTCTATTTTTTTTTAAGGTGGGTGGAACTGGAGGTATTATGCTAAGTAAAATAAGTCAATCAGAGAAAGACAATTATCATATGGTTTCACTTATATGTGGAATATAAGAAATAGTGCAGAGGATCACAAGGCAAGGGAGAGAAAACAGAATGGGAAGAAATCAGAGAGAGAGACAAACCATGAGAGACTCTTAATTCTGGGAAACAAACTGAGGGTTGCTTAAGGAGAGGTGGCTGTGGGTATGGGGCAACTGGGTGATAGGCATTAAAGAGGGAAAATGAGGGGGAGGAGTCAAGATGGTGAGGAAGTAGCAGGCTGAGACTACTTCAGGTAGCAGGAGATCAGCTAGATAGCTTATCTAAACATTGCAAACACCTACAAATCCAACGGGAGATCGAAGAGAAGAAGAACAGCAACTCTAGAAACAGAAAATCAACCACTTTCTGCAAGGTAGGACGGGCGGAGAAGTGAATCCAAAGCGACGGGAAGATAGACCGCGGGGGGAGGGGCTGGCTTCCGGCAAGCGGCAGAGCAACGGAGCACAAAATCAGGACTTTTAAAAGTCTGTTCCGCTGAGGGACATCACCCCAGAGGCTTAACTGGGGTGAAGCCCAAACGGGGTCAGCGTGGCCTCAGGTCCCGCAGGGTCACAGAAGGATCCGGGGTGTCTGAGTGTCGCAGAGCTTACAGGTATTAGAACGGGCAAGCCGGCTACAGAGACAGAGCCGAGGAGTGAGCTCTAAGCTCGGGGTTACCTTGAACCGGTCGCAGGCTCAGTCAGCTCAGAGTGCGGCCGGAGGCAGGGTGACGGGAGTAAATCGGCGCTGTTCTCTGAGGGCGCACTGAGGAGTGGGGCCCTGGGCTCTCAGCTCCTCCGGGCCGGAGACTGGGCGGCCGCCATCTTGATTCCCGCCCTCCGGAACTCTACGGAAAGCGCTCAGGGAACAAAAGCTCCCGAAAGCAAACCCGAGCGGATTACTCAGCCCGGCCCCTGGTAAGGGCGGTGCAACTCCGCCTGGGGCAAAGACACTTGAGAATCACTACAACAGGCCCCTCCCCCAGAAGATCAACAAGAAACCCAGCCAGGACCAAGTTCACCTACCAAGGAGTGCAGTTTCAATACCAAGGAGAGCAGCGGAATTCCAGAGGAGGAGAAAGCAAAGCACGGAACTCATGGCTTTCTCCCCATGATTCTTTAGCCTGGCAGTTAATTTAATTCTTTTTTCTTTTTCAATTTTTTTTCTCTTCTTCTGCCAAATTTTTTTTTAACTTTTACCCTTTTCTTTTTTTAACGTTTTTTAACTAGTTTATCTAATATATATATAGATATTTTTTCTTTTTTATATTTTTTCTTTCTTCGTTTTCTTTTTTTAATTGTTTCTTTTTTTTTAATTTTATTTTTTATAAACATGTAATATATTTTTATCCCCAGGGGTACAGGTCTGTGAATCGCCGGGTTTACACACTTCACAGCACTCACCATAGCACATACCCTCCCCAATGTCCATAACCTCACCCCCCCCCCCCCACCCCCCCTCCCCCCCCAACCCTCCCCTTTTTTTTTGAGGTTTAAAGGCACTTATGGTTTGTCTTCTTTTTTTTTTTTTTCTTTCTGAACCTCTTTTTATCCCCTTTCTCCCCCCTCACAATTTGGGATCTCTTCTGATTTGGTTAAAGCATATTTTCCTGGGGTTGTTGCCACCCTTTTAGTATTTTGCTTGCTCCTTCATATACTCTTATCTGGACAAAATGACAAGGTGGAAAAATTCACCACAAAAAAAAGAACAAGAGGCAGTACCAAAGGCTAGGGACCTAATCAATACAGACATTGGTAATATGTCAGATCCAGAGTTCAGAATGACGATTCTCAAGGTTCTAGCCGGGCTCGAAAAAGGCATGGAAGATATTAGAGAAAACCTCTCGGGAAATATAAAAGCCCTTTCTGGAGAAATAAAAGAACTAAAATCTAACCAAGTTGAAATAAAAAAAAGCTATTAATGAGGTGCAATAAAAAATGGAGGCTCTCACTGCTAGGATAAATGAGGCAGAAGAAAGAATTAGCGATATAGAAGACCAAATGACAGAGAATAAAGAAGCTGAGCAAAAGAGGGACAAACAGCTACTGGACCACGAGGGGAGAATTTGAGAGATAAGTGACACCATAAGACGAAACAACATTAGAATAATTGGGATTCCAGAAGAAGAAGAAAGAGAGAGGGGAGCAGAAGGTATATTGGAGAGAATTATTGGAGAGAATTTCCCCAATATGGCAAAGGGAACAAGCATCAAAATCCAGGAGGTTCAGAGAACCCCCCTCAAAATCAATAATAATAGGTCCACACCCCGTCACCTAATAGTAAAATTTACAAGTCTTAGTGACAAAGAGAAAATCCTGAAAGCAGCCCAGGAAAAGAAGTCTGTAACATACAATGGTAAAAATATTAGATTGGCAGCAGACTTATCCACAGAGACCTGGCAGGCCAGAAAGAGCTGGCATGATATATTCAGAGTACTAAACGAGAAAAACATGCAGCCAAGAATACTATATCCAGCTAGGTTATCATTGAAAATAGAAGGAGAGATTAAAAGCTTCCAGGACAAACAAAAACTGAAAGAATTTGCAAACACCAAACCAGCTCTACAGGAAATATTGAAAGGGGTCCTCTAAGCAAAGAGAGACCCTAAAAGTAGTAGATCAGAAAGGAACAGAGACAATACACAATAACAGTCACCTTACAGGCAATACAATGACACTAAATTCATATCTCTCAATAGTTACCCTGAATGTTAATGGGCTAAATGCCCCAATCAAAAGACACAGGGTATCAGAATGGATAAAAAAACAAAACCCATCTATATGTTGCCTACAAGAAACTCATTTTAAACCCAAAGACACCTCCAGATTTAAAGTGAGGGGGTGGAAAAGATTTTACCATGCTAATGGACATCAGAAGAAAGCAGGAGTGGCAATCCTTATATCAGATCAATTAGATTTTAAGCCAAAGACTATAATAAGAGATGAGGAAGGACACTATATCATACTCAAAGGATCTGTCCAACAAGAAGATCTAACAATTTTAAATATCTATGCCCCTAACGTGGGAGCAGCCAACTATATAAACCAATTAATAACAAAATCAAAGAAACACTTCGACAATTATACCATAATAGTAGGGGACTTGAACACTCCCCTCACTGAAATGGACAGATCATCCAAGCAAAAGATCAACAAGTAAATAAAGGCCTTAAATGACACACTGGACCAGATGGACATCACAGATATATTCAGAACATTTCATCCCAAAGCAACAGAATACACATTCTTCTCTAGTGTACATGGAACATTCTCCAGAATAGATCACATCCTGGGTCCTAAATCAGGTCTCAACCGGTATCAAAAGATTGGGATCATTCCCTGCATATTTTCAGATCACAATGCTCTGAAGCTAGAACTCAATCACAAGAGGAAATTTGGAAAGAACCCAAATACATGGAGACTAAACAGCATGCTTCTAAAGAATGAATGGGTCAACCAGGAAATTAAAGAAGAATTGAAAAAATTCATGGAAACAAATGATAATGAAAACATAATGGTTCAAAATCTGTGTGACACAACAAAGGCAGTCCTGAGAGGAAAATATATAGCAGTACAAGCCTTTCTCAAGAAACAAGAAAGGTCTCAGGTACACAACCTAACCCTACACCTAAAGGAGCTGGAGAAAGAACAAGAAAGAAAGCCTAAACCCAGCAGGAGAAGAGAAATCATAAAGATCAGAGCAGAAATCAATGAAATAGAAACCAAAAAAACAATAGAACAAATCAACGAAACTAGGAGCTGGTTCTTTGAAAGAATTAATAAGATTGATAAACCCCCAGCCAGACTTATCAAAAAGAAAAGAGAAAGGACCCAAATAAATAAAATCATGAATGAAAGAGGAGAGATCACAACTAACACCAAAGAAATACAGACAATTATAAGAACATACTATGAGCAACTCTATGCCAACAAAGTTGACAATCTGGAAGAAATGGATGCATTCCTAGAGACATATAAACTACCACGACTGAACCAGGAAGAAATAGAAAGCCTGAACAGACCCATAACCAGTAATGAGATTGAAACAGTTATCAAAAATCTCCAAACAAACAAAAGCCCAGGGCCAGACGACTTCCCAGGGGAATTCTACCAAACATTTAAAGAAGAACTAATTCCTATTCTCCTGAAACTGTTCCAAAAAATAGAAATGGAAGGAAAACTTCCAAACTCATTTGATGAGGCCAGCATCACCTTGATCCCAAAACCAGACAAGGATCCCATCAAAAAAGAGAACTACAGACCAATATCCTTAATGAACACAGATGCAAAAATTCTCACCAAAATACTAGCCAATAGGATTCAACAGTACATTAAAAGGATTATTCACCACGACCAAGTGGGAGTTATTCCAGGGCTCCAAGGTTGGTTCAACATCCGCAAATCAATCAATGTGATACAACACATTAATAAAAGAAAGAATAAGAACCATATGATACTCTCCATAGATGCTGAAAAAGCATTTGACAAAGTAGAGCATCCCTTCCTGATCAAAACTCTTCGAAGTGTAGGGATAGAGGGCACATACCTCAATATTATCAAAGCCATCTATGAAAAACCCACCGCAAATATCATTCTCAATGGAGAAAAACTGAAAGCTTTTCCGCTAAGGTCAGGAACACGGCAGGGATATCCATTATCACCACTGCTATTCAACATAGTACTAGAAGTCCTAGCCTCAGCAATCGGACAACAAAAGGAAATTAAAGGCATCCAAATCGGCAAAGAAGAAGTCAAACTATCACTCTTCGCAGATGATCTGATACTATATGTGGAAAACCCAAAAGACTCCATTCCAAAACTGCTAGAACTTGTATGGAATTCAGTAAAGTGTCAGGATATAAAATCAATGCACAGAAATCAGTTGCATTTCTCTACACCAACAACAAGACAGAAGAAAGAGAAATTAAGGAGTCAATCCATTTACAATTGCACCCAAAACTATAAGATACCTAGGAATAAACCTAACCAAAGAGGCTAAGAATCTATACACAGAAAACTATAAAGTACTCATGAAAGAAATTGAGGGAGACACAAAGAAATGGAAAAATGTTCCATGCTCCTGGATTGGAAGAATAAATATTGTGAAAATGTCTATGCTACCTAAAGCAATCTACACATTTAATGCAATTCCTATCAAAGTACCATCCATTTTTTTCAAAGAAATGGAACAAATAATCCTAAAATTTATATGGAACCAGAAAAGACCTCGAATAGCCAAAGCAATATTGAAAAAGAAAGCCAAAGTTGGTGGCATCACAATTCCGGACTTCAAGCTCTATTACAAAGCTGTCATCATCAAGACAGCATGGTACTGGCACAAAAACAGACACATAGATCAATGGAACAGAATAGAGAGCCCAGAAATAGACCCTCAACTCTATGGTCAACTAATCTTTGACAAAGCAGGAAAGAATGTCCAATGGAAAAAAGACAGCCTCTTCAATAAATGGTGTTGGGAAAATTGGACAGCCACATGCAGAAAAATGAAATTGGATCATTTCCTTACACCACACACGAAAATAGACTCAAAATGGATGAAGGACCTCTATGTGAGAAAGGAATCCATCAAAATCCTTGAGGAGAACACAGGCAGCAACCTCTTTGACCTCAGCTGCAGCAACATCTTCCTAGGAACATCGCCAAAGGCAAGGGAAGCAAGGGCAAAAATGAACTATTGGGATTTTATCAAGATCAAAAGCTTTTGCACAGCAAAGGAAACAGTTAACAAAACCAAAAGACAACTGACAGAATGGGAGAAGATATTTGCAAACGACATATCAGATAAAGGGCTAGCATCCAAAATCTATAAAGAACTTAGCAAACTCAACACCCAAAGAACAAATATCAAGAAATGGGCAGAAGACATGAACAGACATTTCTGCAAAGAAGACATCCAGATGGCCAACAGACACATGAAAAAGTGCTCCATATCACTCGGCATCAAGGAAATGCAAATCAAAACCACAATGAGATATCACCTCATACCAGTCAGAATGGCTAAAATTAACAAGTCAGGAAATGACAGATGCTGGTGAGGATGCAGGGAAAGGGGAACCCTCCTACACTGTTGTTGGGAATGCAAGCTGGTGCAACCACTCTGGAAAATAGCATAGAGGTTCCTCAAAATGTTGAAAATAGATCTACCCTATGACCCAGCAATTGCACTACTGGGTATTTACCCTAAAGATACAAACGTAGTGATCCAAAGGGGCACATGCACCCGAATGTTTATAGCAGCAATGTCTACAATAGCCAAACTATGGAAAGAACCTAGATGTCCATCAACAGATGAAAGGATAAAGAAGATGTGGTATATATACACAATGGAATACTATGCAGCCATCAAAAGAAATGAAATCTTGCCATTTGCGACGACGTGGATGGAACTAGAAGGTATCGTGCTTAGTGAAATAAGTCAATCGGAGAAAGACAACTATCATATGATCTCCCTGATATGAGGGAGAGGAGATGCAACATGGGGGGTTAAGGGGGTAGGAGAAGAGTAAATGAAACAAGATGGGATTGGGAGGGAGACAAACCATAAGTGACTCTTAATCTCACAGAACCAACTGAGGGTTGAGGGGGGGAGGGGGGTTGGGAGAGGGGGGGTGGAGTTATGGACATTGGGGAGGGTATGTGCTGTGGTGAGTGCTGTGAAGTGTGTAAACCTGGTGATTCACAGACCTGTACCCCTGGGGATAAAAATATATTATATGTTTATAAAAAATAAAATAAAATAAAAAGGGAAAATGATGTGATAAGCACTGTGTATTATATGCAGCTGATGAATTATTGAACACTACATCTGAATCTAATGATGTATTCTATCTTGGCTAATTGAATTTAAACGGGAAAGGAAAAACTATTATTAAAAAAAAACAACACTGAAGTAGGATCCGCACCCAGTGCAGAACCCAATGTGGGGTTGAACTCACAGTTGTGAGATTGAAACCTGAGCCAAGATCAAGAGTCAGATCTTAACCAACTGAACCACCCAGGTGCCTCTCATATTTCTATTTTTAATTTTTGAGGAAACTCCATACTGTTTCCCACCATGGCTGCACCAGTTTGCATTCCCACCAACAGTGCATGAGAGTTTCTTTTTCTCCATATCCTTGCCAACATTTGTTACTTTCTAAGATTTTTTTTCTTAACTTTGGCCATCTGACAGCTATAGGATGATATCTCATTGTGGCTTTAATTTGCATTTACCTGATGATTAGTGATGTTGAGCATCTTTTCATGTGTCTGTTGACCATCTATATGTCTTCTTCAGAAAAATGTCTTTTTGGGTCCTCTGTCCATTTTTAAATTAGTTTATTTGGGGTTTTTTGGTGTTGAGTTGTAGAAGTTCTTTATATATTTTGGATATTAACTCCTTATTGGATATATCATTTGCAAATCTCTTCTCCTATTCAGTAGGTTGCTTTTTTATTTTGTTGATGTTTCCATTGCTGTACAAAAGATTTCTATTTTGATCTAGTCCCAATAGTTTAATTTTGCTTCTGTTTTCCTTGCCTGAGGAAACAGAGCTAGAAAAATGTTTCTATCACCAATGTCAAAGAAATTACTACCTATGTTTTATTCTAGGATTTTTATGGTTTCAGGTTTCACATTTAGGTCTTTAATCTATTTAGAGTTTATTTTTAGGTATGGTGTGAGAAAGTGGTCCAGTTTCATTCTTTCGCATGTAACTGCAGTTTTCCCAACACTATTTGTTGAAGAGACTGATTTTTCCCCATTGTATATTCTTGCCTCTTTTGTCATAGGTTAATTGACTATAAAGGTGTGGGTTAATTTCTGGGCATTCTGTTCTGTTTCATTGATTTATGTGGTTATTTTTGTACCAGTACTGTACTATTTTGATTACTACAGTTTTGTAGTATAACTTGAAATCTGGGATTGTGATACTTCCAGCTTTGTTCTTCTTTTTCAAGTTTGCTTTGGCTCTTCAGGGTATTTTGTGGTTCCATACAAATTTTAAGACTGTTTGTTCTAGATCTGTGAAGAATGCTGTTGTTATTTTGATAGGGATTGCATTAAATCTTTAGTTTGCTTTGGGTAGTGTGGACATTTTAACAATGTTGGTTTTCCCAGTCGATAAGTATAGAATATCTTTCCATTTGTTTGTGTCATTTTTCAGTTTCTCTCATCATTGTTTTATAGTTATCAGAGTATAGGTCTTTTTTTTTTTTCAGAGTATAGGTCTTTTACTCCTTGGTTAAGTTGATTCCTAGATATTTTATTCTTTTTGGTGTAACTATAAATGGGATTGTTTTCTTAATTTTTCTTTCTGCTATTTCATTATTAGTGTATAGACATGCAACAGACTTCTGCATATTAATTTTGTATCCTATAACTTTATTAAATTAATTAGTTTTAGTTGTCTTTTGGTAGAGTAGTTTCTAATTTTCTATATACAGTATCATGTCATCTGTAAATAATGAAAAATTTACTTCTTCCCTATCAGTTTGGATGACTTCTCTTTCTTTTTTTTGTCTGATTGCTGTGGCTAGGACTTCCAGTACTATGTCGAATAAAAGTGGTGAAAGTGGACACCTTGTCTTGTTCCTGGTCTTAGAGGAAAAAAGTGCTCTGTTTTTCACCATTGATTTTTGAGGGTTTTTTTTGTTTTGTTTTTTGTTTTTTTTTTTTAAGAAAAAGCTCTTTGTCCACTTTAGACATGACAGTTTTTTTTTTTTCAGTTTCATATGGTTTTACTGTTTTTCACCATTGCATATGATGTTAGCTGAGGGTTTTTCTGCTTTGGTCTTTATTATGTTGAGGCACGTTCCTGCTAAACCTACTTGTTGAGAGTTTTTATCATGAATAGATATTATACTTTGTTAAAGCAGTGCCTTTTCTGCACTTATTGTCATGACCCTATGGTTTTTATCCTTTATTTTATTGATGTGATATATCATGTTGATAGATTTGCAAATACTGAACCACCTTTGCATCCCTGGAGTAAATCCCACTTGGTCGTGGTGAATTATTATTTTTTTTAAATGAACATATAATGTATTATTTGTTTCAAGGGTACAGGTCTGTTATTCATCAATCTTATATAATATACAGTGCTCATTACAAAACATATCCTCCCCAATGTCTGTCACCCAGTTACCCCATCCCTTCACCCCTTCCTGTCCAGTAACCCTCAGTTTGTTTCCTGTGATTAAAGAGTCTCTTGTGCTTTGTCTCCTTCTCTGGTTTCATCTTGTTTCATTTTTTCCTCTTTTCCCCTATGATCCTCTGCCTTGTAGCTTAAATTCCACATATCAGTGAGGTTGTCTTTCTCTGATTGACTTATTTCGCTTAGCATAATACTCTTTAGTTCCATCCATGTTGTTGCAAATGGCAAGATTTGATTTTTTTTGATGGCTGGGTCATATTCCATTGTGTGTGTGTGTGTGTGTGTGTGTGTGTGTGTGTGTGTTTATGTGTACATACCACATCTTTTTTATCCATTCATCTGTCAATGGACATCTGGGCTCTTTCCATAATTTGGCTATTGTGGACATTATTGCAATAAACATTGGGGTGCAGGTGCCCCTTTGGATTACTGCATTTGCATCTTTGGTGTAAATACCCAGTATTGCAATTGCTGGCTTGTAGGGTAGCCCTATTTTCAACTTTTTGAGGAACTTCCATACTGTTTTCCAGAGTGGCTGCACCAGCTTGCATTCCCACCAGTAGAAAGTGTTCCCCTTTCTATGCATCCTTGCCAACATCAATTGTTTCCCGACTTGTTAATTTTAGTCATTCTGACTGGTGTGAGGTGATAACTCATTGTGGTTTTGATTTGTATGTCCCTGATGCTGAGTGATGTTGAGCACTTTTTCATGTGTCTGTTGGCCATTCTTATATCTTCTTTGTAGAAATGTCTGTTCATGTCTTCTGCCCATTTCTTGATTAGATTATTTATTCTTTGGGTGTTGAGTTTGATAGATTCTTTATAGATTCTCGATATTAGCCCTTTATCTGATATGTCATTTGCAAATATCTTCTCTCATTCTGTCAGCTATGTTTTGGTTTTGTCGACTGATTCCTTTGCTGTGCAAAAGCTTTTTATCTTGATGAAGTCCCAATAGTTTATTTTTGTTTTTGCTTCCCTGGCCTTTGGAGATGTTGTCTACCAACAAGTTGCTGCAGCCAAGGTCGAAGAGGTTGCTGCTGTGTTCTCCTCTAGGATTTTGATGAATTCCTGTCTCATATTTAGGTCTTTCATCCATTTTGAGTCTATTTTTGTGTGTGGTGTAAGGAAATGGTCCAGTATCATTCTTCTGCATGTGGCTGTCCAATTTTCCCAATACCATTTGTTGAAGAGACTGTCTTTTTTTCCATTGAATATTCTTTCCTGCTTTGTCAAATATTAATTGACCATAGAGTTGAGGGTCCATTTCTGGGTTCTCTTGTGAATGATTTATTTTTATTATTTTTTTATTTTTTAAGATTTTATTTTTATTTATTTGACAGACAGAGATCACAAGTAGGCAGAGAGGCAGGCAGAGAGAGAGAGGAAGGGAAGCAGGCTCCCTGCTGAGCAGAGAGCCCAATGTGGGGCTCGATCCCAGGACCCTGAGATCATGACCTGAGCCAAAGGCAGAGGCTTTAACCCACTGAGCCACCCAGGCACCCTGGATTTATCTATTTCTTATAGGTTGTTCAATTTGTTGGCATATAATTTTTCGTAATATTTTCTTATAATCCTTTGCATTTATGTAGTGTCAGTTGTTTTTCCTCTTTCATTTCTGATTACTTGAGTCTTCTCTCTTTTCTTCTTGATGAATCTGGCTAAAGATTTATCAATCTTGTTTATCTTTTCAAAGAATCATATCCTGGCTTCATTGATCTGTTCTATTGTTTTTTAGTCTCTTATTTGTTTTTGCTCTAATCTTTATTATTTCCTTCCTTGTACTGGCTTTGTGCTTTCTTTGTTCTTTTCTTTTTTTTCTTCTACCTCCTTTTGTGTAAGGTTAGGTTGTTTATTTGAGATTTTTCTTACTTCTTGAGGTAGGCATGCATTATCATACTCATTCCTTACAACAGTTTTTGCTCATCTCAGATTTTGGATCATTGTGTTTTCATTTTCATTTGTCTTCATATTTTCTTTTATTTCCTTTTTGATTTCTTGGTTGACCCTTTCATTGCTTAGCATCATGTTATTTAGCCTCCATGTATTTGTGTTCTTTCCAGATTTTTTTCTTGTGATTGAGTTTTAGTTTCATATTGTTGTGGTCAAAAAGATCTGATATGATTTCAATCTTTTTAAATTTATTGATACTTATTTTCTGACCTAACATGTGATCTACTCTTGAGAATGTTCCCTATGCACTTGAAAGGAATGTGTATATTGCTATTTTTGGATGGAGTGTTCTGAATATATCTGTTAGGTCCATCTGGTCCAATGTATCATTCAAAAGCACTATTTCCTTGTTGATTTTCTGTCTGGGTGATCTATCCATTGATGGAAGTGGGGTGCTAAAGTCCTCTACTATTATTGTATTACTGTCAATTTCTTCCTTTATGTCTGGTAGTAGTTGCTTTATGTATTTAAGTACTCCCAGCTAGGGTGCATAAATCTTTACAATTTGTTATATTCTTTTTATTTTATTTTATTTTATTTTCAGTGTTCCAAGATTCATTGTTTATGCACCACACCAGTGCTCCATGCAATCAGTGCCCTCCTTAATACTCACCACCAGGCTCACCCAACCCCCGCAACCCTCTCCCCTCTAAAAACCCTCAGTTTGTTTTCAGAGTCCACAGTCTCTCATGGTTTGTCCTCCCTCCGATTATATTCTTTTGTTAGATCATATAATCTTTGTCATTCTGTAGTGTCCTTCTTTGTCTCTTGTTGCAGCCTTTGTTTTAAAGTCTGTTTTGTTTGACTTTATAAGTGTTGCTACCACAGCTTTCTTTTCACTTCCATTACATGTTTTTCTATCCCTTCACTTTCAGTCCATATGTATCTTTATGTCTGAAGTAGGTCTCCTCTAGGTAGCAGAGAGTTGGTTTTTGCTTTTTAATTCATTCAGTTACTTTGCGCCCTTTGATTGGGGCATTTATATAATTTATATTCAAAGTAATTATTGATAGGTATGTATTATTGCCATTTTGTTACTTGTTTTATGGTTGCTTTTGTAGTTCTCTGTTTCTTTCTTCTTTTGTTGTCTTTTGTGGTTTCATGGCTTTCTTTGGTTATATGCTTGATTTCTTTTCTCTTTTTTTTGTGTATCTTTTATAGGTTTTTTTTTTAATTTTTTTATTTAATTTTTTAAATTTATTTTCAGCGTAACAGTATTCATTGTTTTTGCACCACATCCAGTGCTCCATGCAATCCGTGTCCTCTCCAATACCCACCACCTGGCTCCCCCAACCTCCCACCCCCCGCCCCTTCAAAACCCTCAGATTGTTTTTCATATTTATGGTTACTATTAGGTTCATATATAACATGCATATAGAAGTCTATATTAAGTTGATGGTCACTTAAGTTTAAATCCATTCTAAAAGCCTTAAATTTTAACACCCTTCCACATTTTTTGTATATGATGGTATACTTTATATCCTTTTATTGTATGAATCCCTTGACTGATTTCTATAAATAGAATCGATTTTACTGCTTTTATTCTTTCGGTTCTCTACTAGTTATTTGGGGATGTCTTAATTTTTCCTTCACTTTTGAAGTACAGTTTTGCTGGACATAGGATTCTTGGTTGACAGGTTTTTTCCCCCACCTCCCTCCCCCTTTTTTGGAGTCTTCTGGCCTCCAAAGATTCTGAGGGAAATATGTTGATAATTTTATTGAGGTATGTCAATGTGATATGTCACTTTCTTGCTGATTTCAAGGTTTTCTCTTTGTCATTGTCTTTTGAAAGTTTTATTATAAAGTATCTTCATGTTTGTCTCTGTTCATCCTCCTTGTTTTTTTGAGCTTTGATTTTTATATTTATATATATTATGTCTTTCATCAAAATTGGGAAGTTTTTAGCCACTATTTCTTCAAATATTTGCTCTGTTCTTTTCTATTCTTCTTCTTCTGGGGTTCCCACTATGCATATGTTGATTCACTTGATGGTGTCCCACAGGTTCCCTAAACTCTGCTTATTTTTCTTCAATCCTTTTTCATTTTGTTCCTCAGATTCAATGATTTCCACTGCCTTATCTTCAGATTTGCAGATTCTTTTTTCTGGATGCTCAAACATGCTTTTTTAAACCTTCTAGTGAGTTTTAAATTTTAGTTATTGTACTTTTTACCTCCAGAATTACTTTTTTTTTAACAAAAGTTTTGTTTATTTGAGAGAGAGAGATTGAGCAAGAGAGGAAAGCACAAATGGGGGATGGGCAAAGGGAGAGGGAAAAGCAGACTCTCTACTCAGTGGGGAGCCCAACGTGGGGCTTGATCCTGGGACCCTGGGATCATTACCTTAGCCTCCCAGGCACCCCCAGATTACTTTTTGGCTTCTTTTTAGGCTTTCTATCTATTGATATTTCTACTCCATTTTTTGACTTCTTCCACATTATCTGTTTGTTCTTTGAGCTTCTTTAAGATAGTTGTTTTAGTCTTTATCTAGTAAATTTGCCCACATGTTTTTTAGGGACAGTTTCTGTTGATTTTTTTTTTTTTTTGTATGTGCTGTTCTTTCCTATTTCTTTGTATGTCTTATAATTTTTTGTTGTTGTTTTTGAAAATTGGATGTTTGAATCTAATAATCTTGTTAACTCTGGAGATCATATTCTCCTTTCATAGGATTTGCTGCTTTTGGTTTTTGGTTTTGTTCATTGCTTTTAAGAAAATATCTTACACTATCTCTGTGCCAAGGATAATTCTGAGGTGTAAACTTAGGGTCATCTCAGGTCTTTTCTGAGTCTGCACCTTTCCCTGGGTGTGTATGATCACTCTCTAATTTTCCTTATATATTTGGTTGCTTTTGAATATTCTTGTCTTTAACGTCTGGATCGTGAATGGGAAAAAAGAGAAAAATGAAGAGGGGGGAGAAAGCATCAGCCCTTTAAGTCTCCTGGAAATCATTTTAGTCAGAGGGGCAGGACTTGCCACATGGGCAGAAGTACAATAACAATGGCTAACCACCTCTTCATCTGTATCTTCATGATTAGAAGGAGCAATCAGTATTGAGAGCACAGATTCCTGCTATTAGCAGGACAGGGTCCTTATTGCCCATCTTAGCTTCTGCAAGCTGTATACAGATTGCTCCAGAAACACACACATAGCTGCTTCTATGGAGCTAAGAGTGGGGGATGGAAAGTGCAACTGTGCTAAGAGCTAACAGTGACCAAAATTAACCATAATTTACTGTCCAAGCCTTCCTCTGGAAGTTGCAAGCCTTCAACTGACTCCAAAGTTCCAAAGTAGTTATATCAAGCAGATTCTGGTAGTGCAATTATTGTCTAGGTCAAGAGACAGATCCATGGTGCTTCTTACTTCACCACCTCCTCAGAATCCTCTTCCAAGACCCAGGATTTTACATTTGGAAGTCCTATATTGTATAGTTAAGTGGAAAAATCAAGATAGAAAATTGTATGTGCAGTATAAACACATATAGTTTAGACAACTACAGTACAAACTAAATACACAGGAAAGGGAAAGAAAATAAATGTAAATGTGGTAGTCCTCTTTGGTTTAAAGAGAAATTCCTTTTTCTTCTACTTTTCTGCATTTTCCATATTGAAAAATAAAACAGAATGAATTTACATAATAAAACAGTGCATGGATGCTATGCTATAAAGCTATTCCTGGGGCACATGGTTCATATAAAACACGTGTATAGGTTTCCCATGGTGAGAAAGCTACATTGTCATTAACTCTTGGCTGGCACAGAGTAGGTGCTCAATAAATATTTGTTGAATGAATGAATGATTACGTGTGTCTATGTGTGGGTATGACTTGGCTCACAAAGAACCAAAAGCCTAGTATAGGTGAGGAGTTTTTAATGGAGTGTTACTGAAAATAAAAAGCCTAGATTCTTCACTCTTGGCCCAGCATCAGTTGTTACTGGCCTCAGTGCATCCTTACAGGAGGAAGGTCTACACTGGGGAGAGATGGTTACTTTTTTCAGTAAGCAGGAAGAACCCTGTGTGCTGTTACTTTATCCTCCTGATACCCAGGAATAGCCTTGGCTAGAGAAGTTCCTGTCATTATGGATCTTCCAGGATGGGAGCTGCAGAAAAAAATTGCCAGACATATTTACTTTCTGAAAATCTCACCAGACAAGTTAAATGATTGAAAAAGGTCATCTGGCAATATCTTGGCTGGGCCAAGAAAATAACCCAACATCTTACATTCTTCCTAAGAGAGATTAGTAATTTTAGTTTGCTCTTTTACTTTGCTTTTTGGAAAATGGAATAGAGAATCAGCTTAAGGGGGAGAGAAAGAGTCATGACCATTTGTCCACTTCATTTTGAAAGTCCAAAAAATTGAGGTGGTAAAATGTTAAAAGAGAAGCAGCTGAATTATCTCTGTTGTGACACCTAACTGGTACTTGTAATGGAAATGGGAAACAGAAATCAGGAGAAATTACTAGGCTTGCAGAGAGTTCAATTTTTGAATATTATTAAGGTATTTGAATTTTCTGAGTTACTGTAGTTATTTGGTGCTATGACTTTAAAAGGCCTTTGTAAGTTTTGGAGAAAAAACCATTTTATAAAGCTTTGGTCATTTCTCATCCCCCTCAGTATCTCTTCTGTTGACCAGGCTAGCATCCTTTTAAAAGGGTTAAAGGGAAAATATTGAAAACACATTCTTAAGAAGGCCTTTATCTTAGTCTTACCAACATCTAGTCCTCTAGTGATGTAAGATGTGGTTCAAAAAATATCCACAAGCACTGTGTTTAGTGTCTAGATTATACATTTTTATGAGCAGGGACCTTGCTTATCTTGTTTGCTGTGTCTCAGCACCTGTAACAGGGCCCACCACACAGGGGATTCCCAGTGTTTATTTACTGAATATCATTTGTTTTCTGCTATATCTGTGGTTCTGAGCATCCAAGAGCACTCAAGTCCCCACCATAAGGTAAACAGGTGGTGACTTTCATTGTCTCCTAAAACCAGTGACCTCGCTTCTAGGTAATGTGCTGTATTGTGATAGGACTTGACAAAGGAGTCGGGGTGGGTTAGGTCATTAGGAATAGAGTATGAAGGCCATCAGCTTTGTCTGAGGAGGTCCAAAAAGTGGCATTTGGGGTGGACGTCAGGGTGGAAATGGTAGTCACTTATACCTATGGCAGGTATGTATGAGACATTTCCATTCCAATAGCAACATTAAGTGAGAAACCAGCACAGCCACTTAGGTATGGAAGATGAAAACTGGAAATCAGAAATGTGGTAGTTCTGATGAATTTCACTGATTGTTTTTAGTGGAAAAGCCCTGTGTGTTCTGGATGCCAATGTGGGGACATTTTACTGGCACTATGTGGCTTCTGTGCCCAGGCTAACCAGAATGGGCATCTGTGTTACTATTCTGGAAGGAGGCCTGTCTTCTGCCCTCCCCATTTTAAGACTTCCCAGGCATATAGCCCTTAGCAGATGGGAAAAGAAATACTCTTCTACCTTGGGGAGAATGGAACTCCACTAGGAAATTCTATTCCTCAACCAAGCTTGAGATGCATGCCTTTTGGAATTACCTGAACACTAACCTTTGGAAGGAGTTCACATTCCTTGTGACTTTAATAACAGGGATCTTTAGAGATTTTATTTAGAAGAAAGACAGGGCAGTGTTCCCCTACCATGGAGTCTTAATCTTTAGCCCTGTTCCTTGCACTGACTTCTGGTAATTCTTGTTGGACAATGTATGCTTGGGACAAAGAACTCTTAGAAATCAAAGAATCCTTGAAGTTTTCCAGAACTAATGTATGGGATCCAAGGGCTCTGTACTGGTCACAGCAGGTGTCTGGAACCTCAGGTACCTTCAAACCACATGGAAGCAGAGCCATAGACAGGCTACTGTTCTTAGGTACCCAGAATCAGTGAGCTAGTGCTCCCATGTGTATGGTCCTAAGTGGGACTCTAGGCATTCTCCCATGTGAGAATTGACCTGTCCTTCACTCCTATCTAGACTGAAGAACTCCTACCTACCGGTATGATTGCTTGACCTTTGTTCCCATTGGTACACTGCAAAGCCAGTAAGGTCCCTGAACCTTTACTTCAAGGGGACTTTTATCTTACTTGGTCTCTTGGCCCAGTTGTCAGTTTGGAAAACTTGGTTGGGATGATTATATCAACATCATCTGGGAAGATTTTAATAATGACAGATTTCTGGGTTCTTCCTTGGGGATTATAATTCTGTATAAGAAGATGGAAGTTCAAGAATTTGTATTTTTATAAAAGATTCTGATGTGAAACCAGTGTGTCTATGCCCCTCTTTTGGTACTTGGAATATTTGCTGAGAAAAGCTGGAGTCAGGTCCTCTCAGCCCTGTTGCCATGTTGGTGAGGGACCAGGAACTTCAAAACCCTCCAATGGTTTGACAAGAACTTTTATATGGGCCGTGGTCATCTTCAAGTAATTGCCATGTTTCTTTTCCCCTGGACACTATCCTTATCTTGTTTAGCCCTTCAAGGGCAACTCCAAGGAGAAGCTCTCTCAGTCCCATCTAACTTCTCTTGAGACAAGATATCAGTTCTGCATGAGGTAGACAGTTTTTGATTCCTCTGTTTCTCTCATCAAAATCTACCCCTCTACTACCACTTCCTCTCAGGATCATGGACCTGTTGTACTTTCTTCTCATGACCTTGGTGCATACCAGTGCTTCCCTTTGGGGAGTGAAGAGTTGGGCAGTGTCTGTCTAAAATCTTAGAATCCTGACTTTCAGGCATCTTTTTTTTGTGACCTACAGTAAGAAATGCATTTTATATTGTGATTCATTACAAACATACATACCTAAAAAAGTTATGTGTAACACTATTAACTATCACTACTCCCGTATCTATATTCTTCTGTTTAATTAAAATAAAGTAGACTGGCTTAGACCTGCAAAGTTATTTTTATCGCCCCACTAAGGGGGCCCAACCCATTTTTGAAAAAAAAAGAAAAAAAAGACAGAAAGAAAACAAAACTGCCATGAGGATTTTGAGATTGACCTATGCCTGAAATAAGAGGGTAGAGAGCATGAGAAAAAAATTCAAACTTTTAACAGATTGTTGGTCTGGTTATCTGCTCTTCAAGATATAGGACAATAATGCTAATTCAATACTTATTTGTTATAACATATCGGTAATGCCCAATGCAGCATATCTGGGACCTGCTGGCATGCTAGCCTTGACTGGGATCTGTGTCCAAATATTTTTTGTGGATTCTGCTTTTGAAAAGGCTATAAAGAAAGAAACACATGCCAGACTGCAGGCCATGAGCGATCAAAGACACTTAATTTTCAACAAAAAGAGATTGAGAAACCTTTCTTAAGAATCCATATTGAGGGGCACCTGGGTGGCTCAGGGGGTTAAAGCCTCTGACTTTGGCTCAGGTCATGATCCCAGGGTCCTGGGATCAAGCCCCGCATTGGGCTCTCTGCTCAGTGGGGAGCCTGCTTCCTCCCCCCCTCCGCCTACCTCTCTGTCTACTTGTGATCTCTGTCAAATAAATAAATAAAATCTTAAAAAAATAAAGAATCCATATTGATTTCAGGGCACATGGGTTGTTCAGTTTGTTAAGTATCTGCCTTCAGCTCAGGTCATGATCCTGGAGTCCTGGGATCGAGGCCTGCATCAGACTTCCTGCTACTTGGGGAGCCTGCTTCTCCCACTCCCTCTCCCTGCTGCTCTCCCGATTATGCGCTCTCTCTCTCTCTCTGTCAAATAAATAAATACAGGCTTAAAAAAAAAAAAGAATCCATATTGATTTCAAAGACCATTCCAATGGACTATATACTGATATCATAGATTCCTTTTACTAATGGTTCAAATGTAAGTAGGTGTAAAGGTTAATAGTTAGGTTCCCAGGCTCAGGAGTCAGGTAAGCTTTGATTTGGTCCCTGGCTCTGCCACTTAGCTCCATGCTTTGGACAAGTTACTTAACCTCTCTGAGTTTATGTTGTCTCATCAGTAAGATGGTTGGGAAAGTGGAATTGCCCCACCAGTAGGGATATTATGGGGAATAAATGAAAGAGCATAAAATGTTCAGCAGGGTGCATTACACAGCAATGATTGTAACCTAATGGTGTTATTTGTGTCACATCAAATGCCGGATATAGTTTGGATAGTGGATTTGTTTTTACCTTCATTAGAATGTGTGGACCTCAGTTTGAGAATGTGTGGATAGGGCCCTTATCTAAGCTATCAGTATTATGCTACAATATTCTTGAACAATTAGTTAGGCATGATAGAGTGGCCAATAAGACATGGCTAGGCTTCTCACACTCAGTCTGTCAATCCTGTGTTCAAAGATAGGGGGCAGCCTTGTTGCATCCCTGATGAAGCTTCTCCATCCACTTACAGATTTTTTCTTTTCTTTTTCTTTCTTTAAAGTAGGTTCTATACCCCACATGTTGCCCAATGCAGGGCTCAAACTCATAACCCTGAAATCAAGACCTGAGCTGCGATCAAGAGTTGGATGCTTAACTGAATAAACCACCCAGATGCTCTGATACCTTAGTCACCTCTTTATATCATAGAGTTAAACTTTGCTATACATTTGGTGCAGTTGAATCAAGCTGGATGGACATGGGGTCTAAGTAACATAGGGCCTTGAGGGCAGACTGGCTGCATCAGTGTCTCCACATTCATCAACCAATGAGGACATTTTCTCCCCAGGAACTTGACAAGAATTCCACTGAACAAACATGGAGGGGGGGGGGTTGCCTGGGTGGCTCAGTGGGTTAAAGCCTCTGCTTTCAGCTCAGGTCATGATCCCAGGGTCCTGGGATCGAGCCCCACGTCAGGCTCTCTGCCCGTCAGGGAGCCTGCTTCCTCCTCTCTCTCTCTCTCCCTGCCTGCTTCTCTGCCTACTTGTGATCTCTGTCAAATAAATGGATAAAATCTTTAAAAAAAACGAACAAACAAACATGGAGGGGGCATCAGTAATTATTATAGTCATAGTGCCCGCTAACACATCTTTAGCAATACTTTGTGTTCTAGAAATCTTCACATGTATTTTATCATTCAGTTATCACAGCGACCCTGGGGTAGGTACTGTTATTATCTCCACTTTGAAGATGAGGAAGCTGAGGCATGAAGAGGCAGAGTAATCTCTCCAGCGCCACACAGCAAGTAAATGGAAGTGCCGAGCCGGATTCTGTGAGAGCATACAGCAACAGCGTTTTGAACCATCCCTTTGGGCTGGCTTGGGCTTTGGCTGTTTCTTGTGAAGGTTCTGGTGAATGGAGGGTGGGGGCTAGGGAAGGTAGCGATGCTTTGACCTGCGCAATTGCGAGACAGTTGCATCACTGAGTCTGTGCCTACCAGACTAACAAGCAGGCGTCCCAAACTGATAGCGCCCCCTGACTTAGCTATTGCCAGGCAGGGAGAAGTGTTGGGAGTGGGGTGCTGTAGCACAAGGTGAGCAGGCTGTGAGGACCCTCAGGGATTTCTGTCAGTGTTTGCTGGGTAATGGTCAAGTGGGCTGACTCCGAAATGTAGTGAATAACGAACTATCCTCTATGGCCTCTCTGTCCCCCTTTTTTTTTTGCTGGTCACCCTGTGTTATTTAGTACCTAATAAGGTTCAGGCTTCTCTAGAGAGAATCAAAATACCTTGCTTTCTGCAATGCATCTAGGAGCTTCCCTTTTCCAAGCATTGTGGTCAGGAAACCCCTGCATGCAAGGTAAAATACAGCAACTTGATTCGTAAAATTGACTCCTATTGCTTTATTCCCCAAGTTTACAGCACACCACCCTTAAAGCACAGAAAGTCTAAACAAATTTATTTTCTGAAGCTTGGATTTGAAGAATTCGCCTTCAGAAGAGAAATACACAGGGGAGTGCTCATGGCTAGGGGCCCCTCTCCACCTTCTTCTGGCCACAGGGTAGGGTTTCCAGCTGACTGACAACCTTTGAGGCCTAATGTGGAACACTGCTGCTCACTTACTCTTGCTGGAGAGAAGCCAGCTGGTGGGGGAGAGGGTATGTGTGGGGAGCAGCCTTCTCCCCCCACAGTCCTGCTGTTCCTACCTACTTCTCTCTACCACGCCTGTAACTGGGCCTCCTTAGTTCCCAGCTTGGCTTGGCAGTACTGCTCTGGGCACCAGTCTCCAAGAAGTCTCTCTGCCTCCCCAGCAACTGGGGCACCCGAAAGGGCAGCGCTGGAGAAGTCTCAGTAACACAGGCCAGCCGGGGGAGAACGCTGCTCCATGGTGTTTGGGCAGGCAGACCTGGAATGAGTTGGCAGGCTTTAGTCCAGTCTTGAGGGACAGGTACCCACATCAGGAAACCACCATCCTAACTGGCCCCATTTTTGGCAGTCTGAACTGAGAGGCCAAGAAGGGAAGAGGAGAATATAGAATTCCACCCCACCTTAAGGGCGGTCGTGTGGTTGCTGGGGAGTGGAGGTGGGCAGGCCTGGAGGGCCAGGTGGGGAAGGGGACAGGCACAAGTCATCATGTAGCACAGGAACTGTGTGCTGGGCCAGCTCTATCTGCATAGTTGTGCCTCAGGAGGGGCACCCACATGACACAGAGAATGGGTGAAGGAAAATACTTTCTTTCTCCAGCAGTAATATCCTTCCATGACACTGGTTAAGGACCTCCCCTTCTCCCTCTCTCCACCCCACCCTCTGGCTGTCACCAGGAAGGAAAATCCTACTTACACACCTGGAATCATAGACCAGACGAAAACACTAAAGGCGGTCACCCGACTATGCACACATTCTCCAGCTTCCCAGAGGAACCGCACTAAATGGTCTCTCCAAGACGTACCTGGGACTGCGTGCAGGAGAGCACGGCCTTCTTGGCCCCTCCCTGTACCTACATCCCACAGTGGCTTCTTCCGTGTTATCTCCCTCCGCCCTTGGCCCACCTACCACTGATCATCCTGTTAATGCAGCAGGACTGTGAAAGGGTGGAGGCTTTCTGAAAATAAGTCTGAACCGAAAGTGACAAAGGGGGAAGAGAAGCTTTCTGAATATTGGATTAAGACTGGCTCCAGGAATATTGATATTCCCATAAGAAAGCCGTTAGCTTGCCCACCGCTTTAGATCCCCATGAATATTTCATTGGTTGATTTAAGCTCTGAGATTTTAAAAACACACAGACACAGACATAGACACAGACACAGACAAAGCGCCTTTTCGGCAACAGGGCCATCGTGCCGCCCTCCTGTGCCAGGGGCTCAGACACAGCTCTGGGACAGTGCCACGTGGCAGCTTTGAGACAGAGTCGTCTGTCCACCTAACAGGCATCTCTCTAAATTTATATCTAACTAGGGACATCTCCTGGTGTGGTCAGGGCAAGGTTTCCAGAAGACAGACAGTGGTCTACCACACACCTGTGACTCGCTGAGGAAGCTGACTTCCTCAGCTACCCGCTGCTGAGGGGAACCAGTTCTCAAATTAGCTTATTGTCTTCAGTTGAGTTAATTATGGGAGCAAATCAGGTATAGCATTTGGGGGTAAAGGTAAAATTGAGGCTGTGATTTATATTGCTCTGACCCAAGACAAAAATGGATGTTCATAAAAAGATAGATTTCTTTAAAAAAATGAATGTATTTTAAAATATTTTCTACACATTTTCAGTTAATTTCAAAATAAAGAGTTTTTTAGTAGTTCCCTTGGCTAACAGGCCTTGCTACTATGATACTTTGAAATTCTCCTTTCTTCGCTATGAGAAATTCTCATGCCACAGAGGGGAAAGAACAGCCACTCAACACAATTTAGAAAAATCTTCCAATCATACTGAAATCTAGTCCAAATCCTTCCCTTCCTGAAGTTGAATAATGACAGTCATGAGTGATGCTACATTCATTATGGTGGAGTTTAATATAATGAAAAAGGATTCTTGTTTAGAGTGAGAAGACCTGGTGTGTGGATTTAGCTTGGCAACAAAGACTTTGGGCAAGACCCTTCACTCATCAGTTGTTTTCTAGCCTATAATCACTGATTAAATGTTATTATTTTGCTCATGACTTCTTTTGGTCATAAGTGAAGAAAATTAAAATCCAGTTGTCATGAACAGAAAAAAAGGAGTTTATCACCTCAAGGAACTTAAAAGCCCAGGGGTGGTTTCAGGCTAACATGATCCAATGGCTCACATGAATAGCATGAAAGTTGGTTTTTCTTGGTTCTGTTTTCTCTGTGTTGGCCTCATTTTCAGGCAGGCTGTATGGTTTGGGTGGAAAGATCACAGCATTTCTAGGTTTATCACCTGTCTTTTCAGCTTCATGTTCAGTGGGGAAAGGATTTCTATTTCCTGGAATCTCAGGTCTTGGTGTATCTTGGGTATAAATCTCATTGGACCACCTTGGGTTACATATTTATCCCTGAACCAATCACAGTAACCAGGGGGTTCAGTACTGGGGCAAAGCTTACATAGCGTGCCAAGCTCTGAAGTTAAGCCTACTCAAACCATATGATGAGAGAGGAGAATGGACGGTTTCCCAAGGGAAATCAGGGCACTGGTGTTGTATCATGAATTGGGGAGAAGGTGTGGAAAGGTAAAACTTACATATACTATTTTCAAGGTTCCCAAGTGTCCTCCATGTTGTTGAGTTCCATAGTCAGTTCTCTGTCCTCCTGGTACTTGATAATCAGCACCATTTGGCATAAAAGATCATTTCTGCTTTATTTATTTATTTATTTTAGAGTTTACTTATTTATTTGAAAGAGAGAGTGAGCATGAGAGGGAGGAGGGTCAGAGGGAGATGCAGTCTTCCCACTGAGTGGACAGCCCAACACAGGGCTCGATCCTGGAACTCTGGGATCTGGACCTGAGCCAGGTCTGGACTGAGCCACTCAAGCACCCCTCCTTTCTGCTTTCTTACAGTGTTTTCTTCACTTCGATTCCAGGCCCTGTCTGTCTGCCCTTGAGTCCTTTATTGACTGATCCTGGGCTGGTTCTTTTTCCTCTCCCTAACTGTATTAGTCAGGACTCAATCAGAAGCCACACCAATGATCTGAACATTAAAAAAAACACGGTACAAAGAATTATTTTGTATTAATGTTCTGTTTTATGGGTTAGAGAAGGAGGACAATAGGAGGCTAAGAGATAAACAAGTAGCAAATGCAGAAACCCACCCACCAGCTGAGATCCAGAGCTCTTTGAGGGGCCTGTGGTTGCTCCAGGAGCAGAAAGCCTGGCAGTGGGGAAGAAACTTGCCAGAGGCCACGGGCTAGAAACTGGATGGTGTGGGCTGCAGCTGGTCCATGAGGACTAAGGTGACGGCTTCCAGACCTCCCACTCAGTTCTCAGTAAAGGACACACAATCTAAACTTACCTCACAGCAAATGGCAACTCCACTCTTGCAGCTGCTCAGGTTCAAACACTGGAGCCTGCTTCACTTTCTTTCCCACACTGAATTTTGTCTTTCAGCCAATCCTATTGGTTCTACCTACAAAGTGTATCCAGAATTGGCCCACCTCCACTGCTACCTCCCTGGTCTGCATCACAGCTTTCTCACTCTTGGACAATTGCATTGCCTCCTAACCAGACTCCTTGCTTTGGTCCTTTTGCCACCGCAATCTCAGTTCAGCAGAGTGGCTAGAATGACCTTATAAGAATAAAAGAGAGATTACAACAGTTGTCTACTCAGAACTCTTCACTCACATCCATTTTACTCAGAATAAAAGCCTGAAGTCCTTATAACGGTTTACGAGGCTCTAAATGATATGACTCCCCATTATCTCTGTGACCTCATGCCATTCCTTCTGTCTCACTCCATTCCAGCCATGCTGGCCTCCTTGCTACTTCTCATGCATATATTTTTTCTCAGGCATATATTTTTCAGATCTTTGCACTTTCTCTTCCCTGTGTTTAGAAGCCATGTGGTTCACTCTCCTACAACCTTCAGTTTCTTGTTATATGTTACCTTCTCAGGGAAGTATTTTCTTATAATTATATAGCCTTCCTATCATGGGATGAGTAAGTCACAGGATGAAAGGTACAGCATGAGGAATATAGTCAGTAGTATTGTAATAACATTGTACGGTGACAGATGGTAGTTACCTTTATGGAACATAGCAAAATGTATAGGCTTATTGAATCACGATGTTGTATACCTGAAACTAACATAACATGGTGTGTCAACTATACTCAAAAGAAGAGAAAAAAAAATCATTTTTACCACACTTTTCTTCAAAGCACTCACCATTTCTGACACCTAAAATCATGTATTGTTTATTATCTTGTCTTTCCCCATTGTAATACATAAATACAAGTTCCATGAGAACAGAGATTTTTGTCTAGGTTGATCATTGATATAATCTTTCTTTTAAGTTTTTTATTTAAATTCCAGTTAACATACAGTGTAAAATTTGTTTCAGGTATACAATATAGTGATTCAACATTTCCATACAATAGCCAGTGCTCATCACAAGTGCCCTCCTCAGTCTTCATCACCTGTTTCACCCATCACCCCCACCCACCTCCACTCTGGTGACCACCAGTTTGTTCTCTATAGCTGAGAATCTGTTTTGGGGTGCCTGGGTGGCTCAGTCATTTAAGCCTCTAACTCTTGGTTTTGGCTCAGGTCATGATCTCTGGGTGGTGAGGCTGAGCCCTGCATTAGGCTCTGCGCTCAGCGCAGAGTCAGCCTGAGATTCTCTCTGTCTCCCCACCCACCTTGGCCCCTCCCCTTGCTTATGCTTGCATGTGTGTGTGCCTGCCCGTGCTTGCTCTCTCTCAAATAAAAAAATAGGAATCTGTTTCTTGGTTTGCCTCTCTCTTTTTTTTTTTTCTTCTTGCACATTTGTTTTGTTTCTTAAATTCCACATGTGAGTGAAATCATATGGTATTTGTCATTCTCTGGCTTATTTCACTTAGCATAATACTCTCTAGTTCCATCCATGCTATTGGAAATAGCAAGATTTCATTTTTTTAATGGCTAATTAATATTACATTCTACATATATATACCACATCTTCCTTATCCATTTATCAGTTGATGGACACTGGGGCTATTTCCATAATTTTGGCTATTGTTGATAATGCTTGCTAAATATCAGGGTGCCTGTGTCCCTTTGAATCAGTATTTTTTTATCCTTTGGGTAAATGCCTAGTAGTGTAATTGCTGGATTATAGGGTAGTTCTATTTTTAACTTTTTGAGGAAACTCCATATTCTTTTTCAGAGTATGTACCAGTTTGCATTTCCACCAACAGTGTAAGAGAGTTCCCCTTTCTCTGCATCTTCGCCAACACCTGTTGTTTCCTGTGTTGTTAATTTTAGCCATTCTGACAGATGTGAGGTGATATTTCATTGTATTTTTGATTTATATTTCCCTGATGATCAGTGGTATTGACCATCTTTTCATGTGTCTGTTGGCCATCTGCCTTCTTGGAAAAATGTCTTTTCATGTCTTCTGCCTATTATTTAATAGGATTATTTATTTCTTGCATATTGAGTTCTATAAGTTCTTTATAGATTTGGATACTAACCCTTTATCAGATGTCATTTGCAAATATTTTCTATTCTGTAGTTGCCTTTTAGTTTTGTTGCTTGTTTGCTGTGCAGAAACTTTTTATTTTGTCAATAAGTTAACTGGGAATTAACCTAACCAAAGAGGTAAAGATCTGTACTCTGAAAACTATAAAACACTGATGAAAGAAATTGATGATGACACAAAGAAATTGAAAGACAGGAGAGCTTGGGTGGCTCAATCAGTTAAGCATCCGACTCTTGATGTCAGCACAGGTCCTGAGATTGAATGCTGTATTGGGCTTTGTGCTCAGTGTGCAGTCTGCTTGAGATTCTCTCCTTCTCCCTTTGTCCCCCTCCCTGATCTCTATCTCTCTTTTCTCTCTCTCTTAAATAAATAAATAAAATAAAAAATCTTGAAAAAAAGAAAAGAAAGACAATGTTCATGGATTGGAAGAACAAATACTGTTAAAATGTCTGTACTACCCAAAGGACCTACACATGTAATGCAATCAGAACACCAACAGGATTTTTCACATAGCTAGAACAAACAATCCTAGAATTTGTGTGGAAACACAAAAGACCTGAATAGCCAAAGCAAAACTGAAAGGCAAAGCAAAGCTGGAGTCATCACAATTCCAGACTTCAAGTTATATTACAAAGCTGTAGTGATTGAAACAGTTGCAGGAAAATAGATAGATCAATGGAACAGAAAAGAGAACCTAGAAATGAACCCACAACTATATGATCAATTAATCTTTGACAAAGCAGGAAAGAATATCCAATGGGGAAAAAGTCTCTTCAGCAAATGGTTTTGGGAAAACTGGACGGCAACATATGAAAGAATGAAAGTGGACCACTTCTTTTTAAGAAAAGATTTTATTTATTTATTTATTTATTTATTTTTAGAGAGAGAATGAGAGAAAGAGAGAGTGAGTGGGGGAACAGCAAATGGATAGGGAGAGACAACGAATCTCAAGTAGACTCCCTACTGATGATGGAGCCTGACACAGAGCTCAATCCCATGACCCTGAGATCACAACCTGAGCTGAAACCCAGAGTTGGATGCCTAACTGACTGAGCCACCCAGGCACTCTCAAACTAGACCACTTTCTTACACGATATACAAAAATAAATTCAAAATGGATCAAAGGGGATGCCTGGGTGGCTCAGTTGGTTGGACGACTGCCTTCGGCTCAGGTCATGATCCTGGGAGTCCCGGGATTGAGTCCCGCATTGGGCTCCCAGCTCCATGGGGAGTCTGCTTCTCTCTCTGACCTTCTCCTCGCTCATGCTCTCTCTCACTGTCTCTCTCTCAAATAAATAAATAAAATCTTTAAAAAACAAACAAACAAACAAACAAACAAAAAAAAACCAAAATGGATCAAAGACCTAAAAGTGAGACCTGAAACCATAAAAATCTTAGAGGAGAGTACAGGCAGTAACCTCTTTGACAGCAGCCATAGCAAGTTCTTTCTAGATAGGTCTCCTGAGGCAAGGGAAATGAAAGCAAAAATAGATTGCTGTTTGATATTATCTTAATGCCTAGCATATAGTAGATATAGACTCAAGAAATACTTTTTTAAATGAAAGAAAGCAGGTGTACTCTGGTAATATGTGTGAAAGTCACTGAGATGTAATAGCAGATAGTCCTCGCCCTCAAGGAATGTACAATCTAGCAGAAATATTTAAATAGTACAGACATTTCCATGGTACAAGGTAAAATGAGGTATATGCCATAGGAGAAGTTCTTGTATCAAGGGCTATTGGGATTTGAAACTTAGATCATATTGAATTTAGGGAATCAGGAAAGACTTCATGAAGAAGGTGGCATTTGAGTAATATCTTAATTCTCCTGGATGGAGAGCAAATGGAAAGCTTTCAAATGGAGGAAACATCACTAGCAAAAGCCTAGAAGTAGAAAAGCACAGAGTATGGTTTGAAATGAGTGAATAGTCCATTTTGGGTATTCTATCAGTTAGGGTAGCAGCAGTGGGAGAGGAGAGTGGGAAGACGCATTGGGACTAGACTGTAGTTGGCTTTGCATGTCAGGATAAGGAAACTGTACTTTAAGAGCCATTGACAGCGTTTGAAGAAAGGGGCTTTACACAGTTTGATCATGTTTATGGGTAAAAGAAAAGGGGTTAATTTGGAATGTGAGGAGGATAGATGGAAGAAATAAGTAATACTTGAAGTGGAATCAAGTCTAGAGAATGATGAGATCAAAGACCATGAGGAAATGGCCAAAATACCTTTCCCAGACCCTAAGGAGGAAATATCTAAAAAATCTCACCCCAGATAATTTGGTATTAACCATTTAAAGACATACCTTAGAAAATATAGAGATAGAGAATCATTGAGAATCAGCAAAACGAGCAATTCTAAACACATGGCTCTCAATGTAAACAGTGTATGGTTTTCTGGCCAAGACCATCTTGATCAAAGTCCATCTTAAAGCCATAATCCAATATGTATTTCTTTGAAAACATGCTCTAACTCCAGCAGCAATCAGAAAGCCAGCAACCTCAAAATCTCCATACCTACCCTCAAGGCTACCTTGTTGCCAAGAAGTCTTTACTCCTGGAAGAGGTGATGCCCAGCTGCTCTCCTCTGCTGGTGTCCACACGGACCTTGGCTACTGTGTCCAGGTAGTCAGAATCTAATTGGAAAGCAAGTTGGTGAATTTCCAAAGCAAAAGTTCTAAACCATGACTAGCAATCCAATTATGAGAAGTCCTAGAGGAACTAAATAACCTGGAAGCTTTTATTCTTATTTTAGATGTTCATTACTTACAACAGTCCCTGCAACCCTGGTTTTGGACAAAGCACACTGAGACATAATGGGGTGGGCAAGCCAAGGAGTGGCCAGGGCTGGGGTCAGTAGTCACAGCATAAACACAGCCAGTTCCATGCACTGTCAGTCAGGCTGGTTGGGATGATGTCAGTCAGGATAGATTGGAATGGTTCCCCCAGGAACTCCTTGTTTTAACTCAAACAAGCACACTTATTGAGTGTGAGTATATCCAAGGTCCTTGCTGGAACCCTGTAGAGCCAAAGATAAATAAAATGTAGTTCCTGTTCAAAAAAGGTTTTGGAAAATCAAGTAGGGGTCAGATAGGTGCATAACTAACCCAAGAAAGACAATGAAGGTGATGGGGGGGTGGGTCAAAAGAAGAGTAGTTGGGCCAATGATGGTGTCCATGCTCTGGACTGAAATGCTGGTATTAAGAGAACATGTCTAAATCCAACTCAAGCAAGGCAGTTGATGTGGGAATCCTATCAGGGATTTTAGGTGGGTGAACAGGAAGAATGGAGAGAAGGCTGCTTTTCCATCCTGTTATAAGGGTGAGCAGCAAAAATATCTTTGTTTTGAAGGAAAGAGAGAGAGAATGAGGGCATGCGTGGTCAGGGGCGGGTGGGGGAGCAGTGGGGCAGAGGGAGCAGGAGAGAGAACCTTAAGCATGTTCCATGTCCAGCATGGAGCCTAACATGGAGCTCAATCTCATGACCCCTGGATCATGACCTGAGCTGAAATGAAATGAAATGAAATAACCAACTGAGCCACCCAGGTGCCCCTGTAAAGCTGTTTTTGAAGGTATTAAACCCTCATGTTACTATTCTGTTATTTCCTCTCTGTATGATCCTGTTCCTTCTCCAGATGTCCTATGTGCATAGAAAATAGGCCCAGGTCTTTCTCATTCTCCAGAAAAACTAAATTTTTAGAGACATCTTTTCTGTTTTTTAAAATAAGAATGAATAGTAGAGTTGGTTGCATCCCAGGCTATTATTTCTTAGGGATGCTTTAACTTTATCCTTTAATATATGAATCAAAATGTAGAATGTAATGGGGGTTGGAGATTTTATATCTCTACAGATACACACACAGGTGTATGTATTAGTTTATATAATATACAAAATTAACTTAGAAATACATATGGAGGGGGGAAGTGGTTCAAATATGGGAAATAGGGTTGAAATATATCTGGCAACATGGTTTTGGTGTAGAGGGTTTGAAGGAGTCACTTTGAAATTAGATTTAGGTATGAGTGTTGGCTCTGCCACCAAGATGCTGCATGATTTTGGACCAATATTCCAGATCTCAGAGTTTGTTCCTCACCTGAATGACTGGGATGATAAAACTATCTATATATGGTTGATATGTAAAGTAACTCGTCTGGTTCAAGGCCCATAGAAAGCACTTGGTAAATACTACCAATTATTTCTATTCTTTTGTGGCTGGAACATGGTTGCTCAAACATGGCATGAAAGAAGCACAGTGCAGCTCGTGTCTAGTTGGTAAAAGGAGATTTGAAGGTTAAACTCTTCCATCCTATCTCCCCTTTTGGCCTTCCTTCACCTACTACCACCGCTGCCCTCCCCATCAAGACCCCATGTACATTGTGGTAAGGGACAGGGGAGCACTGAGGTGGGAGTCAGGATACTGGGTTCTAGTTTTCATATTGTCACTAACAAACTGTAGAACTCTGAGCAAGTATTTTCATATCTCTGGATCTCAGTACCCTCATCCGGATAGTGGGGTTGGGTCTCACGCTGTCTAGGGTGGTGTTTCTCAAACTATGGATCACCACCCACATTTTACATCATGACTCAGTATGTGTCCAGCACATACACCAACAAACCTCCACTCTCATGAATGGAATTGAAACAAGGTTTTAGAATTGAAACAAGGTTTTACAAAATAACACTTACCATTACTGTGTGTGATAAGCTCTGATATTTTCTATTCTGTTCTATTCTTTATCATTAAACAGTTGCATGTCGTGGCCAAGCTTATTGATTTCAAGACCAGCAGTGGTTGGGTGTTAAAGGCTGGTTTAGCACCCTCCTCACCCTAACGCATGGGGTTCTAAAGATGCTTCCCAAGGGCTTCAATTTCCAGGGCCTTGAGACAAATATCTTTTCTGCATTCTTCATAAACAGTGGCTCTCATCCAGAAACAACATTCTTGGAGACATTACCATATTGGTTCTCTTGGCTCTTTGGAGAGGCTCGCGACATGTCGTAGTTGGTAGGTATGGTAGGTACCTAAATGCCTGAAAACCATGGGTGTTGGGCATCTTTAGGGGTAAGACATCCCCTACAGACTTTGGGTGAGCTTTTTGACTTGTCTGCTCTGCCTGAGGCCAGGATCATGCTATCATGCTATCATGCTAGGTTTATTTGCTTTGTAGTCTAGGTATGCCAAGTCTCCTTACGTCTTTTATTTTTCTTAAGTGCAAAGAAATGAAAGGCTTGAATAATTGGCCAAACCTCGGGCCCACTGGTGACCCGCTAGAATTTGAACTTTATATTGATCACAACGCTTATGGCACGATATGGAACTAATTAGCTAATGTATCTGTGTCCCCACTGAACTATTAATTCTTTAAGAGCCAGGACTAATTTTTAGTTAGCTATATTTGTCTCCAGATCATATCAAAGTGCCTAGCAGATAGTGGATACCCAATAAATATTTGACAAATTGGCTAACTTGAGTTTGTGACAATATTTCAGACAGGAGTGCCTTTGTCTTGATCTCATTCTGTCCTAGCTAGACCAGACTCTAGGAAAAGAGGGTTCCCGTCGTCAGAACACGTGCTGCTTAGGCTGTAGTACTTAAGAGTAAGTACCAGTGGAAGTTGGGGAAAAGGCAAAGTTTTTTTTTTTTAGGTGCCCTTTCTTTTTTCTTTGGTTCCTTTTTTCCATTCATAATTGGCCTTTCTTCTCTTGAGGCCCTAGGATCTGTCTGGTCCATCTTCTATGTCTGAAAGGATTTGACAAACTGCTACCCTATGGTGAATGTATTATTCTTTCTAGGGGCATTTAATAAAAATAAGAAATAGCAATTCAAAGTAATTATAGATGTTTAATGTTGGATCTTCAGTTATCCTTAGCCTGATAAAGGAAGTGTTTTGGGATAGGGAAGGGGGCTGGGGGAAGTAGGAAGGATTTTCCTGTTATGTTGAAACTCTGCCACAAAAGTTGTTGTCTTTTCTGCTGGCCTGTAAAACCATACCAGTTTATGTTTGTGTGATACAGATATAGAATCATAAACTAGGAGATCTGTTGTCTGTTTGGCATACTTTGGTCCTTGGTTATATATTGCTGTGCATTTTCTTCCAAACATTTCATGTGTGTGCTCATCTTCTCCCCGCAGGGATGCAGAAAGATTCCATTAGTCCATGCAGATTTCTTGGGTTTATGTTTGTCTGAAGTGATTGGTGCTCCAAGTAGCCAGTACGGGCATCAGGAATTAGCTGGCTCTGCCATGGCTCAGTATTTCTTAGTGAGGTCCCTGCACTTTGATGGAGGATGGGAAGGGTCAAAGGACCCAAACCACTTGACTCTTCTACCTTATGGTCATTCCACAGCTGTGATAGGAGTCCCATAGTCTACCCCAACCCAAGATTCCCAACATCCCCCAAATAGGGATTTTTGTTTTTGTTACTATGTTTCTTAGGCCAAATTAGAGACTGTCTTACTTACCGCAAAATGTGTGTTGACCATGTCCTGGTCTCCCCAGCCTGATGCCAAGTGCTGACTCTGCCTGTAACTCACAAGAGCTGGGCCCCTACTGGCTTTGCAGGTGGAAGGAGAAAGAATGAGAATCTCTTTCATAACCTTATCAAAGGCCATGAATCTTGGAAATTTTAAGATAATTTTGTTCTTTGATCAGACATTTACTATGTGCTAAGTTAAGTGCCAGACACTATGGAAAGGCTAAATATTCGAACATGGGTAGATAGTCCCTGCCCCCAGGGGTCTGATGGTCTAGTGGGGGTGGTGGTAGAAATAGAACTGTGAGGATAGCCTACGGTATGCCCTACACTATCTCTGTGGATTAAATGCTATGGGAATCCTGAAGTAGAAAGGTTAATTTTGCTTAGGGAGGAGTTGGAAGCTACCTTCACAGATAAGGTGACTGGGCTAAAAATGAATGCAAGCATGGAGTTAGGGAAGAGAGGAAGACATTTGCATGAACAGAAACATGGAGTTATGAACATGTCTGACATGTTTGGAAAAAGCCAAGGCTAGAGTGTAGCCTCAGCATGGGATGAACAGAGTAGGGGGAATGATGGAAAAGGAAGTAAAAAATGTTGGTAGAACTAGATTGTGACAGGTAATGAATGTCAAAGGAAGTTATTTGAATTGATAAGAAGTGTATTTCAGGAAAAATCAAGGTTGTTTCTTTTTAAAGAGTAAAGATCAACATAACAAAAGAGCAGTATTATTTTTTATTTACATAAAAACATTTCTTTTTTAGAAAAATTTTTATTTATTACTTGAGAGAGAGAGCGAGCACAAGTTGGGGGTTAGGTAGGGGCAGAGGGAGAGAGAGAAGCAGACTCCCTGCTGAGCAGGAATCCTGACTCAGGGCTGGATCCCAGGACCCTTAGATCATGACCTGACTCGAAGGCAGACACTAAACCCACTGAGCCACCCAGACACCCCTAAAATCATTTCTAAAGTAAAAAATGTTGCAGTGGTGATGTATTTTGCTTCCATTAATATTATTCTGTTTTGGGAAATGCAAATTTCCCAAATTTTTATTCACTGCACTTTGAGTCTTGATTTTCTGCTTGGTTTCATCTGATCTTATTGAAGCAAGAAAGTAAGATCAGAGAGGTGGAATGATTTAGCAAAGGTCACATGAGAATGTGGCAGAACTGGAACATGAGCCAAAGTCTTCCGTCCCTTACATATAGCACTTGTCAAATGTAGCAGACCTCAGACTCTTCTGTTCTGGACTAGTGTGTGGGTGGATTCCCACAGGATGCGCTTGGACATGGAGCATGAATCCTGAGTCACAATGCCAGTGGGATTGGAAATAGCAAGATATAAGACTTGAGAATGAGCAATGTCTGTAAAACTAGTAGAGTCAGTAGTTACTGTTACTGCCAGTATGGGCGGTAGAGTCCCACAGGGTGGGTCTCACTGGCATCTTGTACAGGTCATGCTTTGGTGACTGCAGAGCTGGCTGCGATCTGCTCTTTCTCCCCCTTTCCCTGCTGTCTCTCAGTTCAAGCAGCTCCTATGTCTCTTCATTGGCGCTGCAGTTTTTCTAGTGAGAGTGAACATTTCTTCTCTGTGTTTCCAGAATTTAACACAAAAGTAATTGTTTTGATGACATTGATGATGATGATGCTATCCCAAGACTCAGGGAAGTTAAATAATTTGTCTCAACTGTGTAGTTCATCAGGGGCAGAGCTAATTTTGGATCCCAGTATGTACAATTCCAAGATCTGTTGTAACCATTACCCTTCTGTGCAGCCTAAATATGCTATCAGGTCAGTACTACCTCTGACGGATCTGGGGCTCTGGCTCATATACTACATGGTATTGGTAGCTTCTTAGAAGAGTGTGGCATAGGCTGGTGCTATGGCTGCTTCATGTTGACGTGCTGCAGAATTAAAAGTCAGCTAACTTGGCCATCTCTTCAATGACAAGAATAATAATAATATGATGATGATGATGATGATGTAATCAAAACAATACCTTAAATGTGGTTTTAGCTTTATCATTTCCAAACATTTTCATATGCATACTCTCATTTAGAACTGCTTGGCTTGGTCTATAAAATGGGTATTACAGTTAAGGAAACTCATTGAGGATTAAGTAGGAAGTTGGAAAAACTGAATACATTCCAAACATTTTTTATTATAATCAACAATAAAAATATATTTTATATTGTGATCCAGATCCCAATGCCCTCTGATCTGTTGCATTTATTTCACTGCATTGCATCAATTTAAAAATGTTTGTTACAATCCAACAAATTGATTCCATGACATACTAACCAATTGGGACTCTGAATTTGAAAAACACTGGAGAAGGTCTATTGAAGTCTTTCCTACTCTGATATGTTATTGTTCCGAGACACAGTGAGTGTGGAATCAGGAACTGTTTACCAAATGTCAAAATGAAGTTGAATGTTGAAGGACAGTGAGGAAGGATAGTGGCCCATTGCCCTACCCCATGTCACTTCTCCCAATCTGATTTTCAAGGGCAGCCACTTTCAAATTCTTCTTTTCCCCTTCACATTTGCTTCCTTACTTCTAATACTCTTAGTCTGTTAGTTTTTCATTGATCATTTTCAGACATTAGCTAGTAACTTCTTGGTACTTGTCCACTAATGCCCTTCATTAAAATGTCAAGATGGCAGCTCTGTTGCTTCTGAAGGTATTGGAGAGTGTGGTTTATGTATGATAGATTCATGAATATCAATCTCCTGAATATAAGACTTCAACCTCAGTCAGAGATAATGCTGCCTCCCTTCTCAGGGGCAAAATCTGTAGCATGGGAGTAGGACAGAATATATGCTGTCTGCAGCCAGGAAGATCCCAAAGAGCTTATATTCTGTTTTTATTCCCAGATTTACCATTCGTATAACCTACTCCCCTGAAAAGGGGGGAATGAGAAGTGTTAAGTGGCCAAGAAGGCTTTGCTAGGTCATGTCATCCACAAGGAAGCTCATAGGATGGGAGACACACTTAGGCATATATCCATTTAAGTTCTCAATAACCATTCAAGAGAAAGGCTACTTCTCTGGACCCATAGCAGAGAACAGAACCCTGAGTAGTTAGTTAAAGGAACCAAAAACATCTCCACTCTTAATTTTTTTGCAGTGTGGTGGGGAGGGGAGCGGTGATAATTTCTCTTGAATTATGTCTTACCACTCAGAAGCTTACTACCAGATGCTCAGGTCTGGGACATCCCATTGTTAACATCACTGCATAAAATTAAATTTTAAAAACCACACAAATATTAAGACAAAGCTATGGATATGTCTGAACATAAATTAGACTGAAACGTAAACTGAATACTCCAAGAATGCTAAGTCCCCAAATTTCATTACATAGCTCCCCAGTCATCTAAGGTGGGGAGTGGAGTCTGTTTGGCACCAACAACTGATTTCAGCATTGTTAAAACTGAGACCGGGAATGGAATCCTGCAACTGACAATGAATTCGGGCTATGTGTTCGCCTTTTATCTGAAGCCACAGATGAAATCTTGGAATCATACTTAAAGGTCTTACTGCAATTGGAGGCCACACACAGCTCATAGGCACAATAGTATCAGGGGCTTCCAAGTCAGGCTTGAGAAATTCAGGTCTTGCTTAATTACATGGCCTGTGCAAAAGATGAGATTGCCAACAGAACAATGATCTGTTGCATTTTCCTGACCCTTTGGGGTTTAAATTTGCAACCTGCATCAGCAAAACTTTTGGCATTTAATTCTATTAAAATCAAAGAGCCAAATTTCTGCCTTCTGTTACATGAGCACAGTTCTTACTGACGTCAATGAAAGCTGTGCATGCATAACTGAGGGCAGATTTTGGCCTGGGCTCTAGACATATGAGAACTGGCACACCACACTCACATCGAAACTCTGTTCCCCTCCTACCCCCTCTCCACCACCCCCCCCTCCGCCTTCTGATAACACGACCTCCTCATTTGTAACTCTCTGTCCACACATTGGGAGCTGGGCCTTAACCCAAAACACAAATTAGAAGCATCATCTAATACAGAAATTTAAGCCAGATGCAAATTTAACATAGATGTTGCAAAAAGCCACCTGAGTTGGTCACTGTCTAATGACAAATTTTGCAAACAGATTCTGAAATATACTTAGTGTAGTATCTAATTTATGCATTTAATTAGATAAGAGGAGGCTTGCACCTCCTTCCACTTTACTGCTTAGTTTTTATACTTGAGAATACATGGCCTCACCAATGAAAACCCTGCTGCTAGTTTAGAAAATGCTACACATATTCCAGTGCCTGATGTAGTGCCCGGTACAGTGTCTGGGACAGAGGAAGGAGCCCAACAAATATCTACAGGACACATGGAGACAGGACATGGACAGGACAATAGCTGCAGGACACTCTATGAGCAAGAGATAATATTAACTCACAGTTACCTAGTACTAACCATGTGTGAGGCCCTGTCTTATATATATTATGTAATTCTCACTCCCCATGTAGGTTACTATTTTATAGAGGAGAACACCATACAGAAGTTAAGAGACTTACCAGCTAGTAGGTGGTGGAACTGGGATTTCAACCCTGGCAGCTTGGCTCCAGGAGGTCAGGCTATTATCCATTCTGCTAAACTGCCTCTCAGTTAAAATGCAGGCATTGTGTATTATTAATTAGTTATTAGTCAAATCATATATATGGTAGCTGGGCAATCCTACCGAGAAAGGCAGAAACATTTTACTAGTAAGAGCTTGTCATCAACTGTTTGTCTGACCTTAATTGTCTGAAGAAGTTTGGTTTATTTAGCTTCTCTACATACTAGGAGAAACAGTACAACCTCTCAGACTAACTAAGCATTTTAGTCTTGTGGCATCTTTGTTATGTTTTAGCAGAATGAATCTTGCAGTAAATTTTGAAGATAAATTTCATGTGTACCACTTTTAAACAAATGTTAAGGTGACACTGACCATTCATTATCCCCTTCAACTAATTTTTCCACGGTCACCTTAAAAAATAATTAAATGTATCCAGGCTATGCACTGGCATTGTTAGGAGTCACATAGCTGCTTTTTAATAAGGATCATCTTTTCTCTCTTAAGAACATATCTAAAGGGGTGCCTGAGTGGCTCAGTTGGTTAAGCATCCAACTCTTGGTTTTAGCTTGGGTCATGATCTCAGGATTGTGAGATCAAGCCCAGCATTGGGCTCTGTGCTCAGTGGGGAGTCTGCTTGGGTTTTCTCTCTCTCCCTCTGACCCTCACCCCCTCATAAAATAAATAAATCTTTTAAAAAATGTATCTGAAGTTGTCACTGAGTTTGTTAGATACATACTTTACGTTGAAGTTTGAGGGACACGGCTACCACTAGAAGATGGAAGCTTCTTCCTTGCTCAAAATCCTACAGACAAAAATGCGAAGAGGTGGACCCTGTCTTGGAACTTATCCGGACTCTGTAGAGGTAGTTTCTGAGCTTTTGTTTATTGTTTATAATGTCCATAGTACATTTTTACTAGTCCTGTGGCTCAGCCATTGACCTGCCTCCTTATTGTGGGTACCTCATTGTTTTTGGTTTCAAGTGAAAATTCCTTACCTTGTTCAGTATACCAAGAACTTGAATTTCTTCTTTAGCTCATGGCTCATGATGTCATCTCAGAGACCTCCCTTCATGACAGTGGGCAAATGATAGGCCACTGGATTCTGGGAAAAGGTCAGATTTTGCTGCTTCCCTTGACATGAGGAAATCAAGAAAGGGAGCTGAAGAAGAAAAAAAAAAGTGAGAGTATAATTTTAGCAATATTGAATTTGAAATGATGGCAAATCAGTCAAGTTGTTTGGAGAGTGGGAATGTTACTTGTCCATGGTCATATGACTCAAGAGTAACAGACCAAGGATAAGAATCCAGAACACTTATCTCCCAAAACTACACTCTTCTCAGTCCAAACATTCTAAAACATGTCACAGGTCTAGGAAGCCATTCCCCCCACCCCAGCCCTTTTCTTCTTAGAGCTACTCAGAAAGAGATTTGGATTTATCTCCATTAAAATCCTATCCCATTGCCAGGACATGTATTATATATGTATTGTCAGTGTGGTCTTTCTTGCCTACACTTAGAGATATTGTGTTATATTGGTCTTCTCCACTGTCTCAACAGTGTGTTTAAATACAAAGTAGGTTATGTAGTCTTCAGACGTCGTCTTCTACTTTAGAATCTCTTTCAGAGAATATTTCCTGATCTTATTTTAAAGATTTCAGAGTCAATCTGTAGCCTTTTATTATCAGACCACCTAATACAGGATTCATTTCTACAATATTCCTTAATAATGGTCATCAACTTCTATTTAGTGTGTGCTTACTACCTCATAAAACATCTACTACATCATGATTGAAGAGTTCTTGTTATAAACTATATGTAAGTTATAAAGACTAAATACTTGACTCTTAAGAACTTTGATCCACTAGTTCTAGTTTTACTTTCTAGAGCAGATATATCAAACTGAGGCCCCAAGGGGGAATCCCTTTCAACATTGTATTTTGTTTGGCCCACATGATGTTTTTAAAAATAATGAGCCAACACTGACAACACTGAGAGATTTCACATAAAAATCAGACTTTCTGGCTCTTCTTGAAAAAGAAAGATCTTGGGGCGCCTGTGTGGCTCAGTCGTTAAGTGTCTGCCTCTGGCTCAGGTCATGATCCCAGGGTCCTGAGATCGAGCCCCTCATCAGGCTCCTGCTTCTTCTTCTCCCACTCCCCCTGCTTGTGTTCCCTTTCTCTCTGTGTCTCTTTCTGTCAAATGAATAATAAATAAATAAATTCTTAAAAAAAAAAAAAAGAAGAGGGGCGCCTGGGTGGCTCAGTGGGTTAAAGCCTCTGCCTTTGCCTCGGGTCATGATTCCAGGGTCCTGGGATCGAGCCCCATATCGGGCTCTCTGCTCAGCAGGGAGCCTGCTTCCCTTCCTCTCTGTCTGCCTCTCTGCCTACTTGTGATCTCTGTCTGTCAAATAAACAAAATCTTAAAAAAAAAAAAAAAAAGAAGAAAGATCTTACAGTATGGCACCCACATTCCTACAGGGCAACATTGATATGGACCTGAGTGGGGTCTGCTTCCTTTAGATGGGGTATAAGTTTTGCCATTGTCCACAGCCCTCCAGTCCCTATGGATTTCCACATCAACATTTCAAGATTATTATCTCCAAGAGGAAAGAAGGCTTGGACATTTTCTGTTGTGTTTGCACAGGAGCCTTCTTTCCTCTTGGAGATAATAATCTTCTCTTCCGCTTCCTCCTTGCAATGTTCTACTCTGGGAGTTTCTAACTGCTTGTGAGATGTTGACCACAGATTCACCCCAGGGAGAGCACCTGTTACAAGCCAGGACAAGGAGATTTTTCCTGGGTTTTTTCTAACCAGAGCTTGAAACTTTGGTTTCTGAGATTGTAAGGATAGAAGTCTGAAGCTACAGGTAGCCAGCCTTCGTGCCTGTTGGAAATGCTGTTCAGAAAGAAGCCAGCACACAGAGAGAAGCAGAGAGAATCACAAGAAGAAATACCAGGAAGTATCACTGAAGTCCCCAGTACCAGGCACCTCTAAGGCTGTCCTTTCCACATTTTGGTTTTTTAAGCTGGTATATTCATTTTCCTTCTTTCCCTCTCTCCCTCCCTCCCTTTTCCCTCCCCTTCCATCTTTTCTTCCTTCAAAAAAATTTTTTTTATTTTTATTTTTTTTAAAGATTTTATTTATTTATTTGTCAGAGAGAGGGAGAGAGGGAGAGAGAGCAAGCACAGGCAGACAGAATGGCAGGCAGAGGCAGAGGGAGAAGCAGGCTCCCTGATGAGCAAGGAGCCCGATGTGGGACTCGATCCCAGGACTCTGGGATCATGACCTGAGCCGAAGGCAGCTGCTTAACCAACTGAGCCACCCAGGCGTCCCTCAAAATTTTATTTATTTGTGTATTTAGAAAGAAAAAACACAGGACTGTATTACTTCCATCACTAAGGACAGGACTTTGCAGGATGGTGAAGTGATTTCTGACAGCAGGGTGGAGCCCCCTACTTGCCGTCAGTGAGTGGGTTCTGTAGGACCTCCACAGGAGCATGTTGGAGACATAGGGGTCCTCGTTGTCTGCCTTGGACTTCTTACCTTTGCTGCTCGTGGGGACTTTGGTCTACATCACCTTCGCATTCTCCAGCCCTGTGTTGCAGTGCTTGTCAGTGGCCTTCATACAGAGCAGGAGCTCCTTTTTATTTCCACAGTTCATGAGCCCTTACATGTTATTTCTTACTCACTGTGTGAGCACAGAGAATGGACTTGTGTTAAGCTCCTCCTCCTGCCACATTTGCAGCTCCTCCAGGGTCATCTCACTCTTGAGCTTGTTGGGTAGCTCATGGTAATGGTGACTGTGCTCTCAGACCAGCTGTCTCCTAAAGAGTCTTATGCTAATTAAAATTACCTTTCGCTAGCTGGCTAGGAAGTCTTCCCTGGCACATTGGGTGACTTACCGGTGATATGACTGTATGAATGAACAAGTGACTGCTTGGCTGAGTGAAAAACTGGTTTCTTGCTAGGGTGGACAGTGAATTTCTTTTGATTTCTAGTTCACAGCCATCACTTTGGGACCACATATTTTGGGGAACTAATTATGTACCAAATCAACTTCAATTATGTCTTATTAATCCTTATATTTAAAGAATAGTAAATTGATAATAAAGAATGGTTCAGTTTAATTGATTAGAATTTCAGAGTATTTGGCTAGTCGTGCCATGATCCTAGAATAGATAATATCTTAATCTTTGCATATTCAGGATTCTGCTTCATACTTACTCTGAGGACACAAAACTCTGCAAGACACACACATTTTAGGCTAGTTGTTTTGAGCTTATCCTTGGGTAAGGAGATGTATATTCAAATAAATCTTAGCGTGTAAAAGGACAGGATTGTTTTGAATGTTCTGATCTCTAGTTCTGTGGAATATTTGTGATCGCTCAAGTTTGACTTCGAGCCCAGATCTTGCTTCCAACTGGGAAGGGGAGACAATGGTGGACAGCTCCTTCCATCAGCTCTCTTTCATACTGCTCCTATCTCCAATTCACAAAAAGGAGTTCTGAGGCTGGAAAGACCCACTGTTAGGAGGAGAATTATCCAACTTTGGCCCTGTCACAATCTATCATTTCTGGAAAGTCAGCCAACCCATGCTTTAATTTATTTTGTGGATGATAACCTTTGAAGTCTGTAAGTAATTACTGTCCCTCTCCTAGCTCATGGTAACTGAGCAAACACTTGCAACTTTTCCATGGGTCTGAGTCCATGATGTGTCTCTCTGTGTGTATGTATGGATGTATTTGGAGATCACCATGTTCTTTCAATAATAGATGAGAACACCCTGCTCTAGGTTTGAAATGTTTGCCCCTTTGAAATTTAATTAGAAACAAGAATTCTAAGATAAATAAGTAGGTGTTTGGATACACATGGATAACTGAGACTTGAGTCAAAGGAAAAGTGACACCTTGGAAAAATTTCACATTTAGAAATATGTATATATATACAGAAAGTTGTGAGGTTTTGTTAGTAAAAATAGGATAATTTGCCAGATTTTTCTCCTCCAGTACCCTCCCCATTAGAGAAATTTCCTATGTGTTTTTTTCATTTCCAGGTATTAGTGTTTCAAAAATAAGAAAAAACTGATATGAGAGACAAACCAAAATACTATAATTTTACATTCCTAAACAGAAGAAAAAAGTGACTTTAGATCTGAAAGGAGAAAAAATGAAAAAAAAATTCACTTTCCTTATGTACTTTTTTCCAAAACTTCTTTTTACCATAAGTTGATTTCTAAAGGAAATGTATACCTCTAACTATGTATTCATATAGACATAACCAGCTGACTTAGTTCATGCCTGATTTATGAGCTTTAAACTGTCTTACATTAGTAATTGCAATTTATGCCTATTTATCTCAGATTTCTTTTGACCAGCAGCATGAATTTGGAAAATTTCTGGCTTAGATTAGAGGTACATTCTGTAGCCATGCAATAAATCAAATATAACCAGTTCTTGCTGGGGTTCACTTTTGATAATGACTCAATACCAATTTCCCCTAACCTATATACGTGATAGCATAAATCTAAACCATGGTTACCGTTGATGTCAGCAATGTTAATTGGCTAATGTCCTTGGGGAATCATCCTGTACCAGCTCACTTAAAATATTGACAAAAATGTGCTTTACTTTGCTAAAAGTCTGAACAAATTTGTTTTCTATTATAGTATATTAGTACTTAGAAGGCTGCTGGGCTAGCATTAACTGGCTCTTGTCAACTGTACTCATAATCATAAAATGTTCGATGCCTCAGACAGCATACACACGTATATTATAAAATACAAAGGAAATAAATAAGTAGCCACTCGTAAGACCGAATCCAAAAGCTAAAAGCACAGAAATAGCAACAAAGCAAATTCCCAGAGTTGATGGAAGTCTTTTCTCATAGTCTTTTCTATCATCTCTTAAAAGGTAGTTTTAATGTGGTTCTGATAAATATCTTCTTATATATAATTTTGAGATTCTCTTGCTTGTCTCTTTTAGTTTGAATGGCAATTACAAACAAACAAGGAATGACAGAGCTTTGTAAGAAAATCTGTTGTTGCTACAGAAATCTTCTGTGTGAAGCTGCACTCTCCCTTCCTTCTCCATCTTTGTCCCTCAGGCCACTCCTCTCTAACCCTCCCGAAAACAGAGCCTCCTCTCTTTCTAAATGGATGAAACACAAAACTACAGGAACTTAAAATGGGAGCAAACAAGCTAATAATGAACTGTTGTACCCCTTGGCATTTGTAAAACCTTTTCTCTCTTGCTAATGTAATTTTCCAACCAGACATGGGGAAGCCTTTCTCAAGGTTACGTACAAATGGTTGTGGAAGAGCCCAGAGACTCCCATTTCATTCTTTGTAATAGAGAAGAGTGATTGCTTCCTTGACTTTGTGGCTCAGATCATTCTTTAAGTGGTTAAGTAAGAAACAACAACATGTCCCTGAAGGAGAGCTTCCTAATGGTTTTTCTGTGGCCCATTGCCCCCTGGGGAGCTCACCATCGCAGCAGGTCACCATGGTAATGCCATACTCTTCAGCTTTCCTCTGAACCTTTTGTGATAGTGACGCCAACATCTCATTTATAAATTTAATGCACTGTGTGCAGCTTCACAGTTGCTAATAAAAGACAACCTTTTGTGTAATAAGTGAGTGAAAAAGTGATGAACATAGACTGGCATAACAAATAACTTCTGGTATAAGTTATCTTTTAAGTCTGGATGTAGCTATTTAAAAAAAGTAAGCAGGACTAACACTTACAGTTAAATGTAGGGATGACCTATTAAGTAACCACAAAAAAGTGTGAGTGTTATTATCCACTTTGCTTCTAACATCTAATTCAAGACACACTAGCTGTCCACACCATTCTTTCAGAAGAATGGTTTAGAGCATTAGGACAAAGTGATGACAACTCAGACAAGGTTCTTGTCTGCATTTTTTTACATTTAACTGATATTCGTGGAAGTGGTATTTCATATGGTACAAGCAACTATCATATAGCTAGAAGGAGAGAGCTAGATTGGTTGAATTCTCAGCCATTCTTATGCGCTTACTCTTTCCCTGAAATGGTTAATACAATTGATATAATCAATTATGGATCTTTCTTTTTCTTGGAAATTTTTTTTTGTTATTGAGTTATGCTAAATAATGTTGTGTGTATCATTCTTAGTAGTCTCCACCTCTGCCCTTTTTCACCCTTGATGAAATAGATACTGCATCTGTCAACCTTCCAGGTTAAAAAAAAAATGAATAAATCCCTAGTATGTTTCATGTAGGGTGGGTAAAGTGGTAGGACTACAGTGCAGCCTCTATAGCTAAGCCCTATAGAAGGCTTGTGCATGGCATAACTACATTGTTTTTCTTACACGCAACTTATTTCGCATCCAGTTGAAGCATGATCCGTTCTTGGGCCTGAAGTTAATTGTGTGGCTTCATTATTGAGAGGACTTTTGTTTTTTTTAAGATTTTTATTTATTTATTTGACAGAGAGCACACGTAGGCAGAGCAGCAGGCAGAGGGAGAGGGAGAAATAGGCCCCATGCAGGACTTAATCCCAGGACCCTGGGATCATGACCTGAGCCAAAGGTAGATGCTTAACTGACTGAACCAGCCAGGCACCCTTATTCAGAGGACTTCTCATCTTCCAGTTTCTTTGAGGAAAAGTGATTTGACTTAATCGTGTGCCTGTGGAGTCTGTGTCTCAGGTTTCTCTTCCAAGCTTGTCAATAAAACTGGTTTATGTCCTGAATATGAGATCCCTGTGCTCTATATCATAAACACTGATGAATAAACATACTGCATTAGTTTACTATTGTGGCTACAACAAATGACCACAAACTTAGTGGCTTAAAACAACACACATTCATTACCTTACAGTTCTGTAGGTCAGAAATCTGATGAAGGTTTCACTGAGCTATACTGGTCTTAGCAGGGCGCATTCCTTCTGGAAGCTCCAGGGGGAGAATCAATTTCCTTGTCTTTTCTAGCTTCTGGAGGCTGTCCACATGCCTTGGCTGGTAGTCTTCTTCCATCTTCAAAGCTAGCAATGGTGAATCGGGTCTTTCTTCCATCACATCACTCTGAAACTAACTCCTCTTCTGCTTTCCACTTCTGCTTTGAGAACTCTTACTTTCCATTGGGTCCACCTGGATAATCCAGTGTAATTTCCCCCATTTTTGCAACTGATCAGCAATCTTACTTCCATTTGCAGCCTTAAAATAATTTAACATAATTTATTTCCATAATTTGTCATGTAACACAACATTTTCACACATCCAAGGACTAGGACATAGGCATTGTTGGTGGTTGTTCTTCTCTTTCCCACATGAATATAGAAGGAAGGATTTCAAGAGATGCTTAGTTAGTATTGTAAAAAATTTTTAAAACTTCCTGGCTCTCACAATAAGAACAAAAGCTTTTTCATCAGTATATTCATTATTCCAGCATGAAGTTGACCTTGTTCTTGAGCAGAGTCCCCTCTTCCAATACTGTAAAGTGAGGAAGTCTTGTAAAAGTCGTGTCTGCTCATTGTAAGGTTTAGGCACAAGCATTCTGGAACGTTATATCCATGCTAGGGAGGCAAATGCTGCAGAAAGTCTTTCCAGAGGAGGAGCGGGAGTACCTCATCAGTGGCAGTTTTTGAGGAAGAAAAACACGGCAAGAAAGAATTGCACAAATAAGCATTAAATTCTGATTTTTAGGATCATGAACTAAATCTCTTTCATCTGCATGGGCTGAAAACCCACAGTATCAGTGTCAGGATGTAAGGAGGTAACTTGCAAGTTTTATTTCATATTTTCCTTTTTTTTTCATTAGGCTGATCTCTGGAAATTGTGAAGGAGTGAGTGCTAATTTTTGATCTAGGCTGATCTCTGGAAATTGTGAAGGAGTGAGAGTTAATTTTTTATCTCTGATCTCTATTATGGTCATTCTGCATTACCCTTTATGATGCTCTGGAACATTGCTGGGGAAATTGGTTGACTGATAAAATCTTCAGTGTACATGGAAGAGGGAATTTTTAAGGAGTCATTAGGGAAATAATAAAGACATTGAAAAAAATTAAGTAGCACAAATGTTATGTGAAAGGAATAGCTTTCCCAGTCTAGACTCCTATGTTCTGTTTCAGAGAAACATTTTCCTGCATATTACTTTAGAAGCATCTGTTTCCTGTGCATTCTTTTAGAATGTTGCCATGCATACACACACATGCAGATTGTAAAATATGCTCCTCTTTACACAAATGAAAGTATATGATAAACACTAGTTTGTATCTTATCTTTGTTCACTTAACATAGTTTTGGAGATCTTCACATATTAGCAGATATAGATTCCCTTTACTATTTTAATAGCTCACAGTAGTCATTTAAGCCTAGACTTTGTGCATTTCCAGGATGGAAGCCACATTTAAGTGCTTAGCTACATTTTCTGATGCTGTCTAGCTATTTTCTAGGAGCTAATCCAAGACAAAGATGTTGTGTGTAGGAGTATAGTAGGTTGTATTAATATTCATAAAATGTCTTAATTTTCCCTATGGTGCCTTCCCTGTTGAAGAATTTTCTATCCTTGACTTGTTGAAGTAATGCATGGCCGTGTGATTTGCTTTGGTCAATGCAATGTCAGAACTGTGACATTTCAAAGCAGAAGTTGATAAGGGCCTTCTTATAGAGGGCTATATATCTTTTCCCTCTTTCATAAAAGGTGTGTATGTCCCAGATGGATGTCACTCCTAATGCTAGGTTGTGGAATGAAGATGACATGGACCTATCCAGAATGGATGGGTAGCTTGAGTGAAAAACAAAACTGTTACCTTAAATAACTGCTATTGGAAGGTCTCTTGCAACTACATAATGACCTAGCCTGTCTGATATAGGGAGCAACCTAAGGAATAGTCAGGAATGTGACAATTTGTATAAAATAGGCCTTCTGATTGTGAAATGGCTTTTCAATGACCTGTCTTTCCTAATTCCTTCCTCCTCAATTCATTAAATCAAATGACCAAAAACCCCACAAGTAATATAACACAGCGTTCATTGACATGTACAACACTTTCATTCTATTTATTCATTTCATTATGTTTTCATTCATTTCAACCACTTTTAGGCTATTTTGTCCCTAGATTTAAGTAATCAATATTTTTGTGCAAACAAAAACATATTGAGAACAAATGTCTCCTTCTGGCCATGATGGAGTCACTGGGTCCAGACTTCCCTTCCCACCATAAATATCTTAAAAAATTGGGCAGAATACATAAGGCAACAGTTTCAGATATTGGAAAACAGGTAGTTGGGCTGTGACTTCATTTCTGAAAGTAGAGAAACAACTGAGTTGGACCTAAGATTGCCCAACTTTATGACTGGAGGCCCTTTCTTTACCCAGGTTCTAAGAGGGGAAACCCAAAAAGAGCATTGCAGAATTGCTGAGTTGCAGAAGTATATATTAGAGATCAGGAGGACTGAGGTTACTGGAACTATCAGGACAGACTATTGGAAAGGAAGAGGTGGCACAGAAAGTTTCAGAAAATTCATAGGGATTCCCTTGGGTCTGTTTTTGAAGACTTCTCTATGCACATATAGGGAGAAATACCCCCGAAATCTGAGCTGGAAGATATTCATATTCTGAGCAGCCAGAGCAGAGAGTCCTTGTTGAGAACTTGGGCCATTTGGTGGAGACCCTAGAGGGGTCATGCCTTAATAATGGGACTGAACTAGCCATGGAGTAAAGACTACTCAAAGCTTAAAAACAATTGTCAAAAGATCCAGCTGATCTTTAAGTAATGTAATTCTGTCAAAACAAAGTAAAATGCTCTTTAAAGGAAGGCAACAAAATCCGGCATTCAACAACATAAAAATAACAAAGTTCAGCATTTGTTAAAAAACTACAATCATGTGAAAATGGGAAAGTATGATCCATACTCAGTAAAAAAATAAGTTGAAAGAAACACATCTGGAAATGACAGAGATGATTGAATTAATAAATAAGAAATTTAAATAGTTATTATACATATACATAACTAGTTAAAGAAAAATTGAACACAATGATGAGAAAAATGAAAAATAGAAACTTTAGTTTTGAAAAACAAAACATCTAAAATGAAAAATCACTTGGTGGAATTTATAGCAGATTAGACATTGCAGAAGGAGAAAACAGTGAATTGTTAAAATACATAATGCTGTGTTATATTATTAGTGGGGTTTTTGGTCATTTGATTTAATGAATTGAGGAGAAAGGAATTAGGAAAGACATAGGATAAAAGGATAAAAACTATCCTAACTGAAGCATTAAGATTAAAAAAAAAAAAAAAAACTGAAACAAAACTGAACAGAGACGGGCGCCTGGGTGGCTCAGTGGGTTAAGCTGCTGCCTTTGGCTCGGGTCATGATCTCAGGGTCCTGGGATCAAGTCCCGCATCAGATTCTCTGCTCGGCAGAGATCCTGCTTCCCTCTCTCTCTCTCTGCCTGCCTCTCCATCTACTTGTGATCTCTCTCTGTCAAATAAATAAATAAAATCTTAAAAAAAAAAAACTGAACAGAGAGAGCCTCAGTAATTTCAGAAAAATTTCAAGTACTCTAGCGTATATGTGACTGGTGTCCTAGAAGGATAGGGGAGGAGAGAAAATATTTAAATAAATAATGGCTTAAAATACTCTAAATTTGTTGAAAACTGTAAGCCCACAGATCTGAAATGCTTAAGGAGTTTTATACATGCTGAACACAAAGAAAACCTCATTAAGACATATTATATGACCAAATTGGTAAAAACCAGTGATAAGTAGAAAATCTTAAAAAGCGGGTGGAGGGGAAAAATAACATGTTATGGATAGAGGAATGAAGATAACAACTACCATAATTTTTCTCATCTGAAATTGTATGAACAAGAAGATAATGAAACAGCATCATGAAAGTGCTAAAATCAAAACCCAAACCAAAAACAGAATAAGAACGGTGAACAACAGTACCTATCAAACTAGAATGAAAATGCTTAAAAATGGAGGTGAAATAATAACTCTTCAGACAAACAAAATTTAAAACAACTTGTATCCAGAAGAACTGAACTATAAGGTTTGTTAAAAAGATATTCTTGAGGCATAAATTTAGAACTATATGCAGAAATAAAGAGCCCTACAAATTGCAAATATATGGATGAATTTAGCAGATATATTTATTTTAAGATTTCTTTAAAAGATAATCAACTAGGGTCATTTGTTTTGTTTCTTAAATTCCATATATGAGTGAAATCATACGGTAGTTGTCTTTCTCTGATTATTTCACTTAGCGTATACTCTCTAGCTCTGTGTCATCGCTAATGGCAAGATTTCATTCTTTTTTATGACTGAATAGTATTCTATTGCGTATATATACCACATCTATAGCCATCCATCAGTCTATGGATCTGGGCTCTTTCCATAATTTGACTATTGTTGGTAACACTGCTATAAACAGTCATGGGAGAAAAAAGAGAGGCAAACCACAAAAGAGACTCTTAACTATAGAGAACAAACAGGTGGTCACCAGAGGGGAGGTGGGTGGGGAGATGGGTGAAATAGGTGATGGGGATTAAGGAATGCACTTGCTGAGATGAATACTGAGTATTATATGAAAAGTTGAATCACTATATTGTACACCTGAAACTAATATCACACTGTATGTTAACTAAACGGAATTTAAATAAAAACTAAAAAAAGATAATCAAGTAAAGCAAAAAATAATATTATATTTTGAGGTTTATAATACGTGCAGAAGTAAAATACATAATAGCACAAAGGATGGGAAGGAGGAAATGGAAGCATACTGACATAAGGGGTGTGATAGCATTTGAAGGTATAGACTGTGGTAAGTTAAAAATGTATGTTTTAAACCCAAGAAGCAGCACACATGCATATGCACAAACCAAAAACTAAAAAGCATAGAGGTGTGGCTAATAAGCCAATAATAGTAATAAAATCTAATCAGAAAAGATATTTAATCCAAAAGAAGGCAGAATAATAGGGGGAAAAAAGAAAGAATTAATGGGACAAATAGAAAACACTATCAAGATAGTCAGTTAATGCCTAACCATATCAACAATCATATTAGATGTGAACTCTAAACACTTCAGTTAAAGGGCTGACGCTGTCAGAATGGATAAAATGACAAGAACTAATTGTTCTTGTTTTTCTTATGTTATCTACAGAAAGTCAACATTAAATATAAAGTCACAAATAGGCTAAATGTAAAAGGATGGAAAAAGATATACCTTAAAGACACTAATCAAATGACCATTCCACCTGCTATATTGATATCAGAAAAAATACATTTCAGAACAAGGTGTGTTACCAGGTTTATGATACAGAAAAAGCAATTGAAAAAAATGCAACCCCTGTTCATGATCAAAACCCCCAACAAACTAGGAATAGAAGTACCTTTTCTCAACTTGACTTAATGGGACATATACAAAAACCTTCAGTGAATGTTATACTTAATTGGGGAGCAAGTAAATACTTTTCCACCTAAGACTGGGAACAAGTCAAGAAAGTTTGTTCTCACTACTTCTATCTAACATGTTATTGATGGTCCTGGCTGGTATTATAAGGCAGGAAAAAGAAATAGAAGGCACGCAGTTAGAAAGGAGGAAGAAAATGTTCTTATTTCTGGATAACATTATGGTTACTATGGGCTGGAGGAAGAAAATGTATTTTATTTGTGGATAACCTGATGGTTGTTATGGGCTGAGTGTGTCCCTCAAAATTTGTGTATTGAAGCCCTCAGCTCCCAGCCCTGTGACTGTATTTGGAGACAGGGCCTTTAAAGAGTGATTAAGTTAAAATGAGACCATTAAGGTGGACTGCAATCCAGTCAGACCAGTGTCCTTTAAGAAGAGGAAATTTGGACACAAAGAGACACCAGGAGCTTGCATACGCAAAGAAAGCAACATGCGAAGACATAGCAGAAAGTTTCCATCTTTAAACCAAGGAGATAGTCCCCTGAAGAAAACAAATCTGCTGATACCTTAATCTCCAGAACTGTGAGAGATTTATTTCTGTTGTTTAAGTTACCCAGTGTGTGGCATTTGTTATAACAGACCTAGTAAACCATTACAATGGTATTATAGAAAGCCCTAAATAATATGGAAAATAAAAAGTTAATAGAACAAATAAGTAAATTTAGCAAGGTCACAGGATACAAGATTGATAACAAAACCAGTTGTGTTTATTCATATGAGCTACAAATAATTAGAAAAGTGGACTCAAAATGCAATACCACTACTGTAGTAACAAAAAACCATGAAATCATAAAATACTTAAGAATAATTTAACAAATTATCTTCAATATTTGTGAATGAAAACTATGAAGCATTGATGAGAGAAATTAAAAAGTTGAGAGGTATATCATGCTTATGAATTAAAAGTCTCAGCATTTGTATGTAAATCACATCTCCCCTACTTTCATCTGCAGATTCAGTGCAGTCCCAATCATGGTTCTCTTCTGTATAAGTTGACATAGTCCTTCTACAATTTATATGGAAATGTAAAAGGCCTAGAATAGCCAAAAATTTTTTGAAAAAGTAAAATGAAGTAGGTAAAGACTTGCACTACATAATTTCAGTTGTTACTACACAACTACAGAATTCAAGACAGTGTGATATTCATGTAAGGACAGTTCATGAAACAAAATGGTCCAGATGAAAATTTGCGACATATATAGTCAATTGCTTTTGACAAAGGAACCAAGGAAGTTCAACAGGAGAAAGGACGATCTTTTCAACAAATTATGCTGGAACTAATATTCACATGGAAAAAAGTCAGCATTTATATACTTTATATAATATATATAAATATAATAAATATATACATACTTTATTTTTTATTATTTATTTTCCTATTTTTTATTAGCCATTGTTGTTAGCCACTGTATAGTACATAATTAGTTTTTGATGCAGTGTTCAATGATTCATTAGTTAAGTATAACACCCGGTGCTCAACACAACATGTGCCCTCCTTAATACCCATCACCCTGTTACCCCCTCCTCCCACCTTCTTCCCCTCTGAAACCTTCAGATTGTTTTCCAGGGTCCATAGTCTCTCATGATTCATTTCCCTCTTTGTTTTCTTTCCCTTTGGATTTCCTTCCCTTCCCCTGTGGTCCTCTGTGATATTACTTATGTTCCACATATAAATGAAACCATATGATAATTGTCTTTCTCTGCTTGACTTATTTCACTTAGCATAATCCCCTCCAGTTCCATCCATGTTGATGCAAATGATCAGTATTCATCATTTGAGGGCTGAATAATATTCCATTGTATATGTGTACCACATCTTCTTTATCCATTCACAGTTTGGCTATTGTGGACATTGCTGCTGTGAACACTGGGGTGCATGTGTCCCTTCTTTTCACTATATCTATATCTTCGGGGTAAATACCGAGTAGTGTGATTGCTGGGTTATAGGGTAGCTCTATTCTTAACATCTTGAGGAGCCTCCATGCTGTTTTCCAAAGTGGCTATACCACCTTGCATTTCCACCAACAGTGTAAGAGTGTTCCCCTTTCTTCACATCCTCACCAACATTTGTTGTTTCCTGTTTTGTTAATATTTGCCATTCTGATTGGTGTAAGGTGGTATCTCATTGTGATTTTGATTTGTATTTGTATTTCACTGATGGCTAGTGATGTTGAGCATTTTTTCATGTGTCTGTTAGCCATTTGTATGTCTTCTTTGGAGAAGTGTGTGTTCATATCCTCTGCCTATTTTTTGACTGAGTTATTAGTCTTTTGAGTGTTGAGTTTGAGGAGTTCTTTATAGATCTTGGCTATCAGCCCTTTATCTGTAATGTCATTTGCAAGTATCTTCTCCCATTCCGTGAGCTGCCTCTTAGTTTTGTCGACTGTTTCTTTTGCTGTGCCAAAACTTTTTTATATTGATGAAGTCCCAAAAGTTCATTTCTGCTTTTGTTTCACTTCTCTTTGTCTTGAAAAAAGTTACTGTGGCTGATGTCGAAGAGGTTACTGCATATGTTCTCCTCTAGGATTTGTTCTCCTCTAGGATATTTTTTTAAATTTTTAAAAAGATTTTATTTATCTATTTGACAGAGAGAGAGATTACAAGTAAGCAGAGAGGTAGGCAGAGAGAGGGGAGGGGAAGCGGGCTCCCCACTGAGCAGAGAGCCCAATGTGAGGCTCAATCCTAGGACCCTGGGATCATGACCTGAGCCAAAGGCAGTGGCTTAACCCACTGAGCCACCCAGGTGCCCCTCCTCTAGGATTTTGATGGATTCCTGTCTCACTCTGAGGTATTTCATCCATTAGAGTTTATCTTTGTGTATGGTGTAAGGGAATGGTTCAGTTTCATTCTTCTATTATGTAGCTGTCCAATTTTCCCCAGAACCACTTATTGAAGAGACTGTCTTTTTTCCATTGGACATTTTTTTCTGATTTGTCAAATCAGGAATTAGTTGACCATAGAGCTGAGGGTCCATTTCTGAAGTCTCTATTCTGTTCCATTGGTCTATGTGTCTGCTTTTGTGCCAATACCATGCTGTCTTAGTGATCATACCTTTGTAATATAGGTTGAAATCAGGCAACGTGATGCCCCCAGTTTTGTTTTTCTTTTTCATCATTCCCTTGGCCATTCAATGTCTTTTCTGGTTCCATACAAATTTTAGGATTGTTTGTTCCAGCTCTTTGAAAAATGTCAATAGTATTTTAATAGGGATAGCACTGAAAGTATAAATTGCTCTGGGCAGGATAGGTATTTTAACAATGTTTATTCTTCCAATCCATGAGCATGGAATATTTTTCCATCTTTTTGTGTATTCCTCAGTTTCTTTAATAAGTGTTCTGTAGTTTCTAGAGTATAGATCCCTTACCTCTTTAGTTAGGTTTATTCCTAGGTATCTTATGGGTTCTGTTGCTATTGTGAATGAATAAGTTCCTTAATTTCTCTTTCTACAGTTACATTGTTAGCATATAGAAAAGCAACTAATTTCTGTGCATTGATTTTGTATCCTGCCACATTGCTTAATTGCTGTACGAGTCCTAGTAATTTTGGGGTGAAGTCTTTTGGGTTTTCACATAAAGTATCATGTCATCTGCTAAGAGGGAGAGTTTGACTTCTTCTTCGCCAATTTGGATGCCTTTTATTTCTTTTTGTTGTGTGATTGCTGAGGCTAGGACTTCTAGCACTATGTTGAACAATAGTGGTGAGAATGGGCATCACCGTCATGTTCCTGATCTTAAGGGAAAAACTTTCAGGTTTTCCCCATTGATAATGATATTCACTGTGGCTTTTCATAGATAGTTTTTATGATATTGAGGAATGTTCCCTCTATCCCTATACTCTGAAGAGTTTTAATCAGGAATGGATGTTGTATTTTGTCAAATGCTTTTTCTGCATATATACTTTATATAATAAACATTAATGTACTTGAAATGGATCATAGACCTTGATATTAAGAGATAAAACTTAAAACCTCCAGAGAAAAATAGGAGAAACATCTCCATGACCTTCAGATAATTTTTTGACATATAAAGCATAAAACATAAATTATGAACATTTAAAATTAAAAAAATTAAAATTTAAATCTTTTCTTTAAAAGATGAAAGTAAAATAAAAGCCACAGATTGGAAGAAAATGCTCACAGTATCTATATCAGGAAAGGACTTGTATCCAGGATATATAAAGAACACTTATAACTTGATAGGAAGAATAAAGGTGGCTCAATTGAAAGAAGCAAAATATTCTGTATCACTTTGCAAGAGAAGGTACATACATGGCCAATATCACAAGAAAATATACTCAATATTATTTCTCATCAAGAAAACTGATTAAAACCACAATGACATAACACTACAACTCTTCTAGGACTGAAATTGTAAAAAATGACCACATTAAGTGTTGGGGAGACTGTAGAGCGACTGGAGCTTTCATACATTGTTGATGGGAATGCAAAATGTTACAAACAATTTGGAAAACAATTTGGCAATTTCTTGTGAAGTTTAACATATACTTATCATATGACTCAATAATCCCATTTCGAGAGAAAAGAAAAAATGTCCACATGAAGAGAGGCACATGAATGTTCATAGCAACCCAAATCCTAAGTCTCAAATCGTAAGTCTCAAACTGGGAATAACCCAAATATCTATCATTGGGTGATAAACTGTGATATGTCCATACAGTGAACACCACTCGCAACAAAAAAGTAATGAACTACTACTAATATGTGCAATAACATAGAGGACTCTCAAAAACATGTTAAGTGAAAGAAGACAGATATAAAATAGTACTTATGCTATCATTCCATTCAAAAGAAGTTGAAGAATAGATAAAACCAATATAAAGGAGTAGAAAATAGGTCATTGGTTGGATGGAACAAGGAGTAGAGGACTTGAATATAAAGGCTACAAAGGAATATGAAGGATATTGTTAGGGAAATGGAAATAGTCTATGTTTTTATTATAGTGCTTATTATACTGATATATATATATATATATATATATATGTAAATGCACACACTCATATTTATATTTGTCAAACTCATTAAACTATACGTTTAAAATGGGCATTTTAGTTTATGGAAATTCTTCAGTAAAATTGGTCAAAATAGTTTAAAAAACCCTATTAAAACATAATGGAACCTTGACATTTCAGTCTCTGTACAAATGAATAAAAGCAACTCAGTATCACCAGATCTTTCTCAGGAGGCTGAGGAACTTTTGCAATTTCAAGATTTAAGCATAAGAGGATCCTTCCATGAATTGTGAATGATCTTACTTATTTTTTCCTCATATTCTTTAGCTTGTTGGATAAATCGTTATTTGCTCATATTTTTCTAAATTTTCAAATGAAATTTCTTCTTACCCCCCATCTTTTTTTTTTTTTTTTTTTTTTTTTTAAAAAAAATTTTTTTTTTCCCCCCCTCTTTTTTTTTTTTTTTTTTTTTACTACCAGCAACAAAGTGTTTCCCTGGCTCTTCATCTGTTTCAAAGGGAAGATATACCTCTTCTCTCTTAACCTCACAAGTTCTCCCCCTTAACTTCTTACTGAATGAAACATTTATTGAAATAGAAAACACAACCTACGTTTTGAGAAAAGAAATCACAGCAATATATCAGTAGAAGCTGGAAGAGCTGAGTTCCCATCCTGCCTCTTCTGTGAATCTGCCATGTTATGTTGGTCCAGTTGGCCAATCCCTCATTCCACAAACTCCCTAACTCTGACCTCAATTTTCTCATCTCCAAAAGGAGAAAGGTGAACTCTATGAGCTATTTTGCCTTCATAGTTCTTCCCTTAAAGATCTATAGAAACCTTTACATTACTCCCTTCTCATTTGCATACTGTATTTTCTGATATATAGCTGTCCACTTCCTGCTGGCAGCATAGGAGTAGGAAGATGGTGCATTTCTTTTTTTTTTTTTTTTTAATTTGACAGAGAGAGAGAGAGATCACAAGTAGGCAGAGGGGCAGGCAGAGAGAGAGGGGGAAGCAGAGAGAGGGGGAAGCAGGCTCCCTGCTGAGCAGAGAGCCCCATGCGGGGCTTGATCCCAGGACCCTGAGATCATGACCTGAGCCAAAGGCAGAGGCTTAACCCACTAAGCCACCCAGGCGCCCCAAGACGGTGCATTTCAAGCATCTTCCCAAGGCTCAGTTAAAGACAGGCAACCAAAATGAGCACATCTGGGAGGAGACACAGCTGTTAACAACTCTCTCCAACAAGCATGGCATACTTGCACCAAGGGCTCTCACACATGTGGATCTCCACATGAATGGGCAAGAAAGGTTTATTACCACAGTTTTATGGATGACTGTCTTAAACCACAAGATATGCCTTGATCCTTCATACCTTAACCTGGGTCAGCCTCTGGAGTCTTTCTCTTCACCTTACGGATTTGGCATAAGTCAAAACCTCAGTAGGGAAACCCCCTCAAGCTTCCAGTCATTTAGGCTCAACCTCTGTTTCACTGCCAAAAATAACATTTGGACAAAATATAAGACTGAAACTTGTTTTTTCACAACCTCCTTCCCGGTTTCAATCTATTTCAAGGAATGTTTGGACTTTGTATAAAGTCTTAGGTGTGGCTAGGACCAAAGAGAAGGCTCTGTGGGAATATGATGGCAATGACGACAGACTGCAGAAAGCTTCTTCCTCTGATGCATGTCTGTAGTAGGTTTTGCCCATTTCAGACTGGCCTCCTGGATCGGTTGTGCTTCCATATCCCATCAAAATGATCCTTACTCTGTGTGTGAATCTTTGTTGAGCTCTTAATTTATATTAAGCATTGCTAAAGAGACAACCATGAATAAGAACCTGGGGTCTTTGGAGTCTGACTGCCTTGGTCCTAAACTTGTTTCAGCAGCTCTGTGACCAGGGGCAAGGTAGTCATGATATTCACGAAACTTTAGTTTCCTCATCAATAAAATGGGGAGAATAAAAAAATACACCTTCAAAGATTAACAGAGCTAGTGCTCATAAAACACTGAGCACAGTGTTTGGTACCTGGAATGTCTTCTATGACTGTTAGCAAACATCCTCATCATTAATTGAGATAGACTTTAGTGGCAAATGTGAATGGAGCAGGAATATTCTTTGGGGATCCCAAGTAAGAGGTGATTAGTTCTTTTTTTTTTTTTTTAAGATTTTATTTATTTATTTGAAAGAGAGACAGTGGGAGAGAGCACCAGAGGGTTGAAGGTCAGAGGGAGAAGCAGACTCCCCATAGAGCTGGGAGCCCGACGTGGGACTCGATCCCAGGACTCCGGGATCATGACCTGAGCTGAAGGCAGTTGCTTAACCAACTGAGCCACCCAGGCACCAGAGAGATGATTAGTTCTGACTAGGTTAATAAGGATGGCTTTTCAGAGGAGGGGACACTTTAGCTGCCCTGAAGCATGAGTGGGAGTTTGATAGCTGGGAACTGTAAGAGGGCATTCTGGTTGGATGGGTCAGCAATACAGTCCCTACGTGATCTTATCCAGAAGGATGTGATTGCTCAGACATTTTTTGAAAAGGTAAAAAGCCACAAGCTCACTATGCGAGCAACTGTGATGGAAGGAAAATTAAGCTGTAGCCTGTTCGTGGATCTCCTGCTGAACCTGAACAGATTTCTCAGACTGGTGACTCATCAAGAGTACAAACTACATGTACCTGTTGCATAAACCCAGTGCTTTTGGTTTATTTTTGTCTTGTTTCCCTAACCTCTCTTTGTTCCGTTCTTAATGCCCAGTGTACCGATGAGACCGGCTTCAATGTGATGAACTCCACTGTGGCTTTTGGCACTTGTTAAACATTTGTGTGGCCAAGAGAATATGTTCCTCTTCGCCCTGTCTTCCTTCATTCCTTCTGGGAAAGTGGTCTTCACGCTAACATGGAGTAGCTGTCACTTCAGCACTTCGTTCCATACACAACCAGAATGACTTTTTTTTAATTTAAGATTTTATTTATTTATTTGACAGACAGAGATCACAAGTAGGCAGAGAGGCAGGCAGAGAGAGAGAAAAGGAAGCAGGCTCCCTGCTGAGCAGAGAGCCCGGCACAGGGCTCGATCCCAGGACCCTGGGATCATGAGCTGAGCAGAAGACAGAGGCTTTAACCCACTGAGCCACCCAGGCGCCCCCAGAATGACTCTTTACTGAGCCTCACACAGGGCACTTTCAAGCCTTTTTCTCACTAAGTCCTCACAACAGTCCTCTGAAAGTGACATCATTGTCCCATTTTATGGTTGAGACTCATATGGGGAAGCCACTGGCCAATGTCAGCCAGCTTGAGTGTGAGGCACTCTTCTTGAGAGACTTTTCCTTGGGCTCACTCTCTTCACTAGAGCACATGCGCTTGAGGCGCTCAGGACTGGGAAGAGCGACTGTGTAGGGAAGGCAGAGCCCTAGAGCCATCTCTTTCTTCATGTGTCCCTTAAGCTCTGGTCCATGGCTATTGAATGTGTCCTCACAATGCTGCCAAGATTCCCATGTCTATGCTTTGAAGTCAAGTAGAGAAAGCTTATTTCTCCCCTCTGTCTGCTTTCAGGGATCTGAGGAAAGTTTAATCATTAATACCCTTATCCTCATCACTTTTCATGGCCCCTTCTCTAGTCCTTTTTTTTTTTTTTTTTTTTAAGCAGGCTCCACATCCAGCATGGAGCCCAATACAGGGCTTGAACTCATGACCCTTAGATCAAGACCTGAGCTGAGATCAAGAGTTAGTGCTTAACTGACAGAGCCACCCAGGTGCCCCTATTTTTTTTTTTTTTAAAGGCAAAACGGTTTCCATTTGTAAGCTTTGGTGTTAAAGGCTGGCAGAAGCAAAGAAAAGCAAGTGATCATTGACTATGTGTAGGAATCTGATTGGCTCTCAAAGGTCCCAGAAAGTGAGCCACTTTTATTTGTGTGGATGGTTTTCTCAGGTACTGAATAGTGACAACTTTCATCACCATTTTCACTTCATTTTACTTAAGGAAAAAAAAATCTGGGGCTCCTGGGTGAGTCTGTTGTTAAGCATCTGCCTTTGCCTCAGGTCATGATCCTAGGGTCCTGGGACTGAGCCCCGCAAGAAGTCTGCTTCTCCCTTTCCCATGCCCCCTGCTCATGTTCCCTCTCTCACTGTCTCTATCTCTTTCTCTGTCAAATAAATACATAAAATCTTTAAGAAAGAAAGAAAGGAAGAGAGAAAGAAAGAAAGAAAGAAAGAAAGAAAGAAAGAAAGGAAAAAATCCATTACCTGCTTCTTCTTCAAGTTTCTGTTCTGTGATTTCTGGCACAGAAAACTTGTGAAAGCTCTTAAAAAATAATAAATTGAGGGGCGCCTGGGTGGCTCAGTGGGTTAAAGCCTCTGCCTTCGGCTCGGGTCATGATCCCAGGATCCTGGGATCGAGCCCCGCATCAGGCTCTCTGCTCCGTGGGGAGCCTGCTTCCTCCTCTCTCTCTGCCTGCTTCTCTGCCTTGTTGTGATTTCTCTCTGTCAAAAAAAAAAAAAAAAAAAGAATAATAAATTGAACTCACTCCAGTGTGAGCACTTTATCTACAATCCCTGATCAACTCTTCCATTCCTACCAAATTCCCAGGTTTGTAGAGACTCTTCCTCAACTTTCCTCCTAAACCAAGAGACTATTTCTATTAATTAAAATGCCTTTTTCTCATTAAGAAGCCAACACAGCAATGGCATTTTTTCCCTTTCTTCCCCTGCCTGCTTGCTTTGACTGGTGGTGGGATTAATTGGGCCACGATCAATCTCCTAAAAGACAGCAAATTGGGAATGGCAGGTGGAAGGAGGAAAGCATGAATATTAATTAGCTAAGATTCCAAACAGAAGACTTTTAATTATATTAAAACGCACAGGCCTGCAGGCAGTGAGATAGTTCCTGTTGTAAATCTGCCGGCAGGCCATTACCTCAGCAATGTCAATGCCTTTTAATGAATGAATATATACATTTCAAGTGGGGGAGAGAAAAATACTTTCTTGTTTATAAATATTAAAAAGAAAACTATCAATGTGAAGGGATATCCATGACAGCTCCTCTCAGGCTGGAGGTGTTGGGGAAGGCGGGAAAGCCAGTCTCCCTAGACGGCTCATCCCAGGCTGTGAAACCGAAGCCTGTGGCTAATATGGGGACCGATGCAATTTGAAACAGATGACTGGAAGCCAGGCTGAGCCAGAGGCTTCGCTTCTCTGTAGGTCGTTGAGTGAGGCACATAAGGAAATCACATTAACTGGTCAGGTCACCTCAGAACGATTTGCCACAGGAAATGAGGAAGTCAGGGGCCTTCAGGACTTGTGAACACGAAGAAAGCATTTAAGGATTGAAGGGTGGCCAGCCCCTGTCAAGGGAAGGGGCCACAGATTGAGAAGTGCTAGAATTGCAGAGCAAATAAGAAATGAAATTTGAGAAAGCAGATTTCAGAAGATCTGGAATTCCCTTGAGAATATCCATCAAGGGAGTCAGAAGGAAATATAGATTCAATGGTGGTGAGAATGGGACAGTGGGAGGGAAAGGCAGGCTTGATGTAGTTTCAGAACATAGGCGAGGTTTGGTGGAGTGAAGTTGGGAGTTGCCACCAAGAAAGAATTCTTGAGATGTCTTTGGTGCAAAAAGGTGGTTTTATTGAAGGACGGCAACAAAACTGGTGGGCAGAAAGAGGGGTTACACTGGCTTGTGAGGTGTGGCTGATTATACACTTGGGAATTGGGGGTGGGGAGGGGAAAGGGAGGCTTTCAAAAGAACTTTCATATGCTAAAGAGGACCTATAAGATCCTGGAGGCCTTTGCCATCATCAAGTTAAGATTGTTTTCCCCTCTCCTAAGGCATTAAGTCAATTGGGAGCTTCCTGGAGAAATGTCACACAAATCCTACCCAGGGCAGGAGGGGGCAGTGGCTTTCAGAGAGCAGAATTGCTGCACTGAGTTGCAGTTGGGGAACTTCCAGTAATTTACAGCTATCATGACACTTTGAAGATCTTGTCATCTCCATGCCAATGCTGGATAAGTAGTAGAGACATTTCACAGTTAGCCTCTTATCAGAGATGGCACATTCATATCTTTCTGATTAAGGTGAACTTAGTTTTTTGAGTAAGCCAATGAAATGAAAGCTTCAAAAGAACACACCAGCCCCATGATAGGAGGAAGGGTGAGTGACTGAAAGGCAAGGCAGTTTGGGGAGGAGACTGCTTGTCGGGGAACGATTAATTCAGAAAACTGGTCCTGTTACCAGACTCTCCTGGACCTGTTTCTAAGGATTAGGGAGCTGCCAATAGAATAGACCAAGGGGTTCTCATACAGACTCTGCATGAGGATGGAAGTAGAGGGTACTCTGGGATTTAATATAAGGAGTGTGTGTGTGTGTGTGTGTGTGTTTGTGTGTGTGTGCATGAGAGAGAGAGAGAGAGAGAGAAAGCGAGAGCAAGTGCAAGTGTGGGGGGAGTGGTAGATTAAAGGTGACTACAACTTTCTTCTTCCCTTTGCCATTCTATTCTTCCCAACAAGAAGTGGAGCATATTTTCCCTCCTCTTGGACTTTACCAATAGAACGTGACAGAGATGGTGCTATGAGGCCAGACCTTAAAAGATATTTAGCTTTTTCTATCCCCTTTCTTGGAACTCAGCCACCATACCATGAGCAATCCCAAGAAACCATGTGGTGAGACAAATTGGAGGGAAACAAAAGCCCCCATCCATAGCCCTAACTGGGCTCCCAGCCTACATCCAGCATTAATATACAGCCATTGGGAATGAGGCCATTTTTGATCATCCGGTTATCCTAGTGCCCCCCCCCAACCAAGTGAAGCAGAAGAAACAATCCATACACAGGATCATGAGAAATAATATGCTGTTATTTTTTTGAGCTACTAAGTTTTGGGGTGGCTTGTTACACAGAAATAGATAATCAAAACATGTGAGATCGCCACACTTTGGGGAGATGATTGACTTCACTGGAGTGCAGCTTAGTCAGGGGAGGGGTGGATGGCAACTGGAAGCAACACCTGTAGTAAGATGTAGGCCAGCAGCCAGTGGAAAGGTACTCCCACAGGACAAACAGGGAAGGAGAAGAAGTGAGGGTCGCTGAGGGAAGGCAGGTAGTCCTTATTCTTACATACATGGGCAACACGCACCTGACGCAATTCTAGAAAGATTTGGGGAGACCTTGATGGAAGTGAAGGTGAGACCTAGAGTTTACACAATGGTGAGTAGACTTGAACAAGAGAACCCCAGCCTGTACAGACTTTTGTTATTAGTCTGTAACCTTGATGTCAGCTGGGTCCTCTCTTCTTGAGATCTAGATGAGATTGGATCAAATCTCTAATTTCACATGTCATGTAAGGTAAAAGCTTCCCCAGGATTACTGTGAATTTCTATGGAAATTACTCTCTCCTCTTTAGCACTGGCTCTAAACTCTTGCTTCCTCCATTTATGGGTCGTCTCATTGTCCCCTTTATGCTGTTACTGTTTCATGTAATATCAACCTAAACACAAAATTCAATTCACAAAATGTCAACCTAGGTATGAAATGTAAGCCTTCTCTTCAATGCCGTAGTTTCTACTTATCAAAGCAATTTTTGTGATTAGTTGATTTTAATAAGGAGTCTGGAGATATAAAAAGAGGACTTTAAATTGTAGCAGTACAAACTTGAAATTGAACCGGAATCTGTCCTCACTGTTAAAAATGTCTCTGGGTGCTCGGCCACTCAGGGGCTTCACAAACACTGTCATTCCAAGTACAGACAGAGGCTCATTCTGTGCCATATTTCCTTCTACCCTTCCATCTTTCAGCCGGAAACCAAATTCCTTTCATCTCATGTACAACAGCCATCTATCTATTTATTTTGCTCAATGTCTCACTCTCTGTCCTAAGCTGCTTATCAGGGTATTTACTGAGTAAAGATAGTTGCTCTCCAAAGAGCAGTTGTGATGTCAGTTGTTATAGTGATAACATTTCACTCTATCACTTTATACCCTACTAAAATCACACAGTTTCCAGCAAAGATGGCCCGTGTTGGTCTCTCTCCTCTGCTCTGTCTCTCTGTGAGAGGTAAATCAAACATAAGAAACCTGGACCAGACTAGACTCACCGCCATTCCTCTGCTTCCTTTCTCTTGGAAGGTGGGGAAAACGCCCTGTCAGGGGTCCTGTGGTGTGGTGCTTTCTTTGTAACTCCCCTACATTGCCCAGGTGAGGAAGGAAGAGTTTTTGAATCTCTTCTCCAGGTTTCTTGGTACAGGATGTCTCCTGTCTCACATCAGCCTCGCCCCTAGACTAGGGAGAGCAAATGTGAACATGGGGAGGCAGCCTCTTAGGAGCAAATACAGCAACGTCCTGCCTCGACATGAAGAATCCCTTGCCATCATGCTGAATTTCCCCGACACCCTGGATGTGCATGACTTCAGGATGTAACCGTCTGTGTGTGTGTGCTTACTTCTCCGTGGGTAGCGTGCCTGACTCTCCAGCCTGGTTTTCCAAGACACCTCATCTAAACCAATTACACACGATTTCTTGCTTGTGGAGCTGTGGCAAGGGTTGGTGAATCCTAATGTCTTTTTGTGAAGTCTCAACCCATCTGATGTGTATTAACTGGCAGCAACTCCTGCCTCCTTCCCCCACCCTGACCCCAACCATCTCCTCAGAACTTCCTGAACAGTCTGTCCTCTGACTGGGAGGAGCCCTACATTTCCCCTAATTCTTCTTATTCATTAAACTGAATGTGAGGCCTAAATGGGAACCGAGAGACTATCAGGTTCTCTCTGCTCCCTGAAAGTCAGACTGTGAAGAGCTTGAGCCTCTGGCTCCATCCTGAGCCTAATTCATCACCAGCTCAACATTCTTTGTCTGACAGGTCTCCTTCAAGGATGTCTTGACACTTAGAAAATTGCTGACAAAAATGACCTGTGCTCAGAACTTGTGAGGTGTTGCTTGTTTTTCTGAGTGATATGTCTGAGAAAGTGAGTGTACAGTTTCATTGAGAAATTCATTCATTCATTCATTTTCGTGGCATGAATCCATCATAGATTCCCTAGGAAGTCAAGTATGAATGAGCCATAGAATCTTGTGTTGAGAGAGTTTACAGTTCTGTAGGAAAAATAAGATAATCCTGCCTATTCTGTTTTGACAAGGTCCATGCCCTCTTGGAAACGGGAGCTCTAATGGAGTCAGAGCTGTATGGGTGATTTATAGCACCATCCTGTGGAATCCCATTCTCCCTTTTGTCCATTGGCAAGTGGCTCCTCTCTCCCCTCCCAATTCTCTGAAGTTGTGATCTGCAGTGTTCCTTTGGGTCCATTCATGCATTTTCTGGCAGCCCTCTCAGACAACAGGGATGTTTTAGGCCCCTCATTATGTCAAAGAACTCCCATGAATCTTTAATTGTCTTCTGACTTTGACCCTGTTTTCTTATCCATGGCCATTTCCCTGAAGAGTTCTCAAGCTGCCCCCAAATTTACCTTTCAACGTACATCATGTTACTCTTTGTGTACTTTGTTCTGGTGCTATAGTTTGCAGACATTTTCTCAGTCATTATGTGTCAAAACTGTTGATCTATAAACATAAAACAAATGGCAGAGATGAAGGATGTGTTGGCAAAGCCAGACCCCTGCAGGAGGCGCTAAGTTCAAGGTAGCATGGTAGCACCCTTTCCCTGTGGCCAGCATTTGCAATATGGCGCAGAACATGCGGTGGCTGAGTGTGCAGGCATCTCATGTGTTGGTACTCAGGTCTGGGGAAAGAGAACTGTATGTCTAGCATACTTAAGTGGATTTTTTTCCCTGAAAATATTTTAAAGAAAACAGCATAACAACAAGTCAACATTACAATGTCATCACATTAAAATACGTATGCAGGGATAAGGTGTGACCCAAAGTAAGTAAAACACATAGGAAACTATTAGTTTTGGCTCTGGTGATCGGGAGAGGCTTCCTGGAGGAGGTGGCCTTTGATATGGCATTATATTCTATTCTTTGCAGTGAATAATGAGGCTATTCACCGTGGAATAAACAAATTAACTCCAGGGGAGTGAAATGTGGTTAAGAGAGCAGAACTATGGTCCTTTCTTATGGAGCTGCATTTGCTCCCAATAAAATGTTACAAGCTTACAATTTCAGGAGCCATTGTGCTGGTTATTTATAGGAAGCAAGCCTGGGCATTGCTTTTTTATTTTTCTTTGTGTTCTTGAAATATAAGAACTATTTCCTATTCGTGTTTATATTCTTAGAACCTAGCACAGTACCTGGCAAATGGCTCAATAATTTGTCAGCTCATTGGCTGAGTGAGTGAATGTTAATTGCTCAACCTAGTAGAACTGTTTTGGTTCTGTCCCGCCCCATGTCTGCATTCAAGCATTTATCTGTCAAATGTAAAGTGTCAATACTTAACATTATAGTGCCTTTGCTTGTAGAGTTCAACACTCAGTAAAGTATTATACGGGAGGGTGGTGGTCTGCTTTATTTAACAAATTATAAAGTAGATAAATAGGTATGTTAAAAAGATGTTCAGGATTTCTTTGAATACATTAGGATATTATTCAAAGATAGTAATGTACTATTCAAAGATAGTAATGAGGTTAATGGAACACTGCCAATCTGACTGCCTCAGAATCTGGGAAACTTAAAGCAATTCAGATTTTGGGGACTTCTTCCTTCTGTATTTTTGAAAATTTCCTCAAGTGATCCTGATATATAGCCAGGTTTGAGAACCACTGCCTTAATCTTTAAAATAACATTAAAATTTCAAAAATCCTAGCTCTTGGCAGTTTTCCAGAAATGGGTCACGTGGTAGAGGCCCACTGAGGGTCCACCCAGGCAGCTACTGGAAGGGAAGTATGGTCTCTCTCTAGGCGCTCACTTAGCACTCCTCTGCTCTTCTCCCAACAATATGTTTGTTGTGTGTTCATGATCCCTTTCTCTGAATGCAAATCGTGCCCATTTATCTTGGGATTTTGAGACAGCACTCATTTCGAATAACCTTCCTTATTATTATTCTCATGAGCAGAAATGGGCTACCAACATCCATACTTTTGAGAAGTAGTTCCATGAACACAAAGAACATCAGACTTGGCCAGTGACCTGGAACTGGTAACAGGAGCTTGAGGTCATATCAGTGTCACCCCACCTGGCTGTGTGTCTTCAGCAGCTGTGGCCCAGGAGCTCTGTGTGCATCTCTAGTCCTCACAGCAATCCTGCAAAGGAACCTGTCTCTGGAGACTTCCATTTTGTGGATGGAGTGTTCCAAGAGCTGATAGTCTCTAGGACATTGCTGCCATTAAAATCCAATGGCTCACCCTGGCAAGGACTTCTGGATGTTCACTAAACCCCATTGCCTTTTCCTCAGGGATGCACACCTTCACTACATTTCCCAGCATCCCTTGCTGTTAGGTGTGGCCATGTGACTGAGATTTGGCCAATAGAATGTGGGTCCACTTCTGAACTTAGCCCATTAAGAATCCCCGGTATAATCCTTTGGGCCCTTTTTCTTTTCCCATCAGTAGGTTGTATGCAGCAGACAAAGAAGCCCTAGAAGATTCAGAGAAAGCTCTGAATGATTGTATGAATCCTTATCAGAGAGACTCTAGGAGAAATAAACTTCTACTGAGTTATGATACAGAGATTTTGGGGGGTCACTGTTGCAGCAGTGACCATCCCCTGACTAATACAGTCACCCTCCCTTTGATCTCCAGCCTCTGCTGCTGTCACCCCAACCTCTAACAGGAGAGCTCCAGACCAGGGGGCCGAGGGAGGAGGAGCTGCCAGGAGGACAGCGTGACATGGTGCGTGAGCACAGGTTTGGAGCTGGAAGATGTGGGTTCGAATGCTCACTTTCTGCCTAACTATGCGACCTAAACACGTTACATATCTTAAGAGTCCTAGCGTCTCCTCATTTGAATTGGAAATTATCAGATGTAACCTGAAAGAGAATCTGGCCGTGGAGTTCATAATCTAAAGACTTCAGAAATGCAGCAAGGCTGTAGCAGAAAGTGAAGGAAGAATCAAAGAGAAGCAGTGTGTAGCTCCAGGTAGCAAGTTGAGGCGGCCCAGCCCACCACTGCAGCTCTCCTGAGCAGTGTCCCGCCAGGCAGCTCCATGGTGAGCACTTCCCATGCATTATCTGTCGCATTTGGTGCCCTAGTGACAACTGGATGGTATAGGTACCAGAATAAACATTTTGGGGATAAGGCTTATCTAGATCAAGTGTGCTGCTAGATAATTTTTTGAGGTATTTATTCCTGCTTCTTGTTTCAGAATAACGATAAAATGCAAGTTCAGTGAGGGGAGGGCTCTTGTGTGTCTCTGCCCCACCATATGCCAAGCATCCAGCCCAATGCCTGGCACAGAGTATAAGCTCCACGTGTTATTTTTGGCTGGATGATGGACTAATCCCTTTGAAGAACAAATGAGTAATTTGTTCCTTTGCTTTTATCCCCACACCTTCCTCCTCTTACCTAGGGATAGAATCATCAGGCCTGTGTGTTCAGGCTTCTGGACTCCCATGCTTCTGGAATTGATGATTTTTTTGTTTTGAAGCCAAAAAAGAAGCTGACAGGTATTCAGAAGAAATGCCTTATTCAGGTTGAGGCTTTGGTTTAAAGAAGCAGAACTGGGTTTGAGAGATGATAGGGTCGTGCGCCCTGACAGAGCTCTGGGTGGACGAGGGCTCTCGTGGGTCAGCATGTGAACACCCATCGGTTTAGACACTGAGCATCAGGCAGGGTGCCCAACTCATCCTAGTTTTCTGGATTTTAGTACTGAAAGGCTTGCTTCCTGCAAACCTCATCTGTCACCCTGTACTGCCCTGTCTGGGGATCTATAATGAAAGATCATCGTGACAGGCTTGGTATGGAGGAAATGGAGGCTTCCACCTTCAAATGGACGCTCAGGGCTCAGACTTAAAGAACTCAGGGTGCCCAAGACAGACTAAACACCAGAGGCCCTTCGCCATGTTCTCTGGACACACAAGTCTTCGGAGATTCTTGAACATTCCCATGTTCTCCATGATCATCCCTCACCCCCAAATATTGCAGGGAATACATTTCTTTCCTGCTAGTGCAGATCCAGAGGCAGATTCAATTTGACTTGGAGAAAGAGGACATACGATGCTTCTTCTACCTAAGGAGGTGAGCTAGTTCATCCCAGCCGCAAAGACTAGCCCAAAGGTCCAGAGCTAAATCATCGTAGAATCACTACTTGAATACAGATCTATCTGACCCAGACTGTGGTTTTCTTACCATTTACAGTACTGTCAGAGGCACAGTGGCCCCAAACACTGAGTGAAAATGAAATGAACAATTTGTCTGTTCCAATGGACCTTTGGATGCAGCTATTTCTTGGTTTCATCTGCTTGACTTGACTTAGCCTACAGCACCCATTTCCCTTCCTTCCAGTCCAGATTTCTCAGTCTCTGACACTCGAGACTCCTGCTTTTAGCCCTAACCCACCTTTTCTGGCTGATAGCCCATAACTTCTTCAATGTTACCATGCTTAGCCAGGCAGGGCTTCCCCAGGCTTTCCCACCTCTCAGCACCTGTCTGCTGCTGTGCCTGCTTCCTGAAGAGCCCTTCTCCCATCCTCCCTTATCCTTCAAGTACTCGGGAAGCCATCCTTGATCTATCCTTTCTGATCTCCTGCAGTTAACTGTCCCCTGCCTTCAGTTACCGCTATAGGAACTCATTCTGCTTACAGGAGGGTTCCTCGAGGGCCAGACACATGCTGTGCATCTCTTATAGCCCCCAAGAGAACCTAGCATGCAAGTCTGCACATAGTAGGCACTCTGTCTATATTTGTTGACATGCTGCAGAGGATTAAAGAAAGAGACACATGTTTAAATTTTCCCTAGTGTGTGATTTGGAGTTGGGATGAAGGCTAATCTGATGGAGTGTGCTTATGGTGGGAAAATCAGGTGGGAAAAGTGAGAGTGGGGCCAGGGGCCCCTTTCCTTCTGAGACTGCCCCTGAAAGTCTCAGAAAGAGCCAGAGACTGATCTCTCTGATCAGTGAGAATGATCAGAAGTCAGCTTCGTCCACGTGCCAGGTCACAGCTCCCCGGGGGTGAAACCCCATTGTGAGGCTCTCCTTCCAGCCTGCACGTAAGAAGGGCAGGCAGGCAGTCAGCGGACTCTCTGGATCTGCTCTGCTGAGCTCCCCCAGGTCTGTGCTTAGAAGTGCCTGGGATGTCAGTTACCCGGGATGTCAGGCATTGTCTTCCATCCTGGGGAGAGCGGAGGGGGCTGGTGTTGGGACGAGGGAAGGAGAGCAGCTCTCAGCCTGGAGAACTGCTGTAGGAGCTAGAGCTCTGCCTTCTTTCACCGCACACATCTCCAAATGTGCCCTTGATGTTGCATCCTCCAACCCAAACAGAAAACCTGGAGAAAGAATGATTTTGTGGCTAGCTCTGTTTTCAGTACCGTGGAACATTTGCCGGCATGGTGATCCATCACCAGAATTTTTTTTTTTTTTTTAAACCCTGCAAGATAGCCACTTGCCTTTTTGATCAGCATGTTTACATCCATGTCGCTAGTTACTTTCTCTTGAGGCCAAGTTTCCTTTTCTTTCTTTCTTTTTTTTTTCTGATTTTTGCCATCTGTGCCATATTTCTTTAGAGTTTTTCTTCTCTCATCCCTTCTTTAATGCCAGGAGAAGTAATACCAATGGCCTGGAGAGATTCCAATGCTTGATGCACAGGAACTGGCTAAAAATCTCAACATTACTTCACACATATTCTGGAAATTTCTCTCTTCCATTTGTGCAAGTGGGCATGTCATGTGCACTGCACAAGAAAATGAGGCTCACAGTTCTGCCCAACTCAGGGGCCGGTGAGCTACCTACTCTTAGAACATTGCTCGGTGGGCCCCAGGTCCCCACTACTGCCCGCAGTCCTGGGAGACAAGATGATTTGGCATGGCCAGTGATTCAGCATGGCCAGACTGAGGAATTGTAACTTCGACCAAGGGAAGTGAAACCTTTCTCTTTCCTCGCATATTGAACTCTGTCTCAAGGCAGCTGTGAGATCTATGAAGCGTAAGACCCAGCTACATCTTTAGAGGGCTGTAGGAGAGTCTCCTTTTCCCCCTCAAATTGTCCTGTGGTAGGAAGAGACTGAGACAGAGAAACAAAAACTTCTACCAAATAGCTTTGTGGTCTTGGATAAGTCACTTCAAATCTCTGGGTCTTAATTTCTTTGTAAATTCTTTGTAAATCTTTGTAAATTCTAAGAGATGGAAAAACACATGAATTAGGGGTGTTTATTTCATGGACTTCTCTCGGATACTGGGGTTGGACTGGTGCAAGAAACGGGGCCTTAAGAGCTGGAATCCAGAACTTTCTTGGGCTAAGGAAGCTCTTTTCCTACTTTCTGTCTTTCCGGTTTCTTGCATCTCTACTTCTTGCTTCCAACTGGGAGAATCAATTCTGTGACCACATGAAAGTCTCATCAGGCCCAGTACCTTAGGCCACTTTGCTAGTTCATAAAAGGCAACTGAGGTTTTAGCTCTGACTACATGAGGCTACCAGGCCAAACTGGAACTGAATGTTCTAATTTGTATTAGATTATTTGCCAAGCAAATATGGAGCGCTTTTGATGTAAACAGGAGTGTTTGCAACAACATGGCTCCTAGCAGCAGGCAGGCAGACCAGGTCCAACTTGGATCCTGCCTGCTTCCAGAAGCTCTGCATTACTGTTGATGTAAGTTAGTCCAACTTGACCCTGTGGGAAGTTCAAGGTTCACCATCATTGGTTTTCAGTGTATTGTGTCAAAGGCCAAGGCTGCCAGATGCATGACTTTCTGAATGAGGATGGAATCTAAAAAAAGGCTCTGTCTGGGTATTAGGATGTTTAAGATGTCCATAAGCATGGTGTAAAGACAGCTGTAAGCCTGGAATTGTAGTCTTGGAGTCCATCAGTATTTACTGAGAACCTGCCCTAGGTGCTGGGGATATGGCACAAAGAATGTCTCTTCAAGTAGTATTTGCCTTTCCCAAGTTGTCCTACAAAATCTAGAGTTCCAATCAATGTTCTCAAGCGCACTGGTCACTGTTCTGCCTTCACAGGGAGACCAAGGAGCTTTCCTTTCTAGCTCTTCTGGGAGCTCCTTTACAAGGACGTGCTAAGGTCACTAACAACTGACCAATATCTGACATTGATCAGAGGTTTTAGGCGTCAGTGTTTCTCTTTATACTAATTCCCAGGCCATTATTTCCAACTAGAGTGTGGCTGTCATAAAAAAAACTACAAGTATAAAACCGAGTCGGTAGTCTTGAGTACTTTAGGGAACTCCTACTGGACCTGAGCCGGCCCTCGGGTGCATCTGGGCGCTAACAGAAGTCGATGCTAATGGTGGCCCGTCTGTATCTCGGGACCTGGGCTCCCCAGAGACGTCCCGGCTGAGGCCTTCCCGGGCTCTCAACCAGCCCTGACATTTGGCAGAGGTGCTGAAGAAAAGCTGTCTCTCACTCTGAGGTTTTTCAATCCATAAGCCAGCAGCAGTTTGGTTGTGGAAGACCCCGGCAGAAACAACACGAGAAAATTGAAAGCGCAGAAGCACATTTGCCGGGTGTAATGGCCCTGCCTTGGCTCTCCACCTCTGGTACCTTGGACATAAATTGCTGACCTCTATTTAATTTTCTGAACTGCAAGAATTATGGGCCCAAAGTTCAGTGAATTGGAAGAGGTAAGCTTTTATGCCTCTGAGCCAGCTTCCCCATAAGCATTAAGTCTACAAATAAAGGCAACATTTCTATTTATACTTCCTGGGGTTTGTGTATTAGAGAAGCCAAGCACGTCCCTGCAGCTCTGCGAAGGTGACTGCATGGTCAAATCTCCGTCCAGGTAATGCGCGAGCCTTCCAATTTGGGCCAGAGGAAACAACCAGAGCAGATGGACAAGAGATATTAAAAATAACACACGCAATTTCATTCGGAAAAGGGCACCTGCTCAAACAGTGACTGATTTACTTGCAGGAGTGTTTGTTTGATTCTCCTCCCGGCCACTGCTAACAAATGTGTGCTAGGGGAAGTCTTACATTGTTGCCCTTCCCGGGTACTCACCTTTAACGATGGCCAAGGGCCCAAAGGGCAACCCGCCTTCCTGTGCCCACCTGGCTGTGGGTCCCCACCGCCTCCCCCTCCTCCTCCAAACATAGCAGGAGCGTGATTCCTGCTGCTGCCACGCCTGCAGGACACTCACACACCCATGTCATGTCTTCTTGGTGGCCTTGCCTGACTCTTTCTGCTCTGTGTTCCCTAGATCCCCTTCTGCGTCTGTGTCTGTCTCCATCTCTGGGCCCTGGAGCCAGCATTATCACTGGATTCCACACACACGTACTGAACACCCCCGCCCCTCCTCAACATCGTGTCTCCCCCAACCCCACCACCTCCTGCGCCTGAGGGACTAGAAGCTTCTCTGCTTGCCCAGTGACCTCTGAACTGAGGGGATTAACATGGATTTTTTCATGGCAATCATGTGGGTGGTTCACAATGAAGCAAACTGAAGCAAGGTGAAGGTTTGTGGGCTTTGCTTCTGATGACTCACTGCTGTCCCTTTACGTGCCCTCCGTCCTCCCTTGGGGTCAGTAGTTGCACATTTAATACCTCAGAACTTTTCCTCTTCCTGCCCAAGGATCGGCTTCCTGCTCCTCTCCTCCTGCCTGTGTGCTGCAAGCTAATTCTCACTATGGTGTAGGTAGACCTCTGTGGGGTACTCCTTCCCAAAGATGAGCTTTGCAGGTTTTCTCGGGCTTCCCAAGGGAAGGCTGCAGTCCAAAGGTCTAATTCAAATGGTAAGGATTTTAGCTGCCGTGGCAGGCCACGGAGAGGTTATTTTGGAGGTGACAGTGATTCTTTTCTACATATTCCCTCTGACTCTGTCCATCCTTTCTAACTTGTTCGAAGAGCTAGGGTGTTTAAGCCTTTTATGAGGCTGAGCCCAGGTTACTGGACACCATGGTCTTCAGCGGCTGAAGAGACAGTGAGAGGAGTCTTCAGACCGCTGCACTTGGAGCAATTCATTAGTCAACTGTGATGCTAGTTAGTTATTTTTGTCTGAGCCACCAACCAGAGGAGTGAGGAAATTTTGCACCCCCCTCTGCCACTTCTGTGGTGATGCTGATACCTCGGGAAGCTCTCACCACATGACATTTTCTTCTAAAGGACTGCTGCCCTTGCCTGCAGTAGCATTTTTTGAACTCGAAAGTACCTATCACCTGAAGATCTGGTTAGAATTCACATTCTAGTTCCATGGAACTGCCCAAGATTCAGTGGCTCTCACAAGCTCCCAGAGGAGACTGATGGTGCTGGTTCCGGGACCCCACTCGGGGCAGAGGGTCTGGATGTGTGCTGTCCGGCATAGCAGCCATTGGCCACATGTGGCTACTGAGCTCTTGAAATGTAGCCGGTCCAAACAGAGATTTGCCATCAGTGTAAAATATATGCAATCTGAGGGTTTTAGAGGGGCAGGGGATGGGAGGTTGGGTGAGCCTGGTGGTGGGTATTGTGGAGGGCACGTATTGCCTGGAGCACTGGGTGTGGTGCATAAACAATGAATTCTGGAACACTGAAAAGAAATTAAAAAAATAAATAAAAATTGAAAAAATAAAATATATGCCAGATTTTGAAGACTTAGTATGTAAAAAGTCATATGAATCAGTTTTTAAAAAATACTGAGGTACATTTTGAAATGACATTATTTTGGGTATTAGGGTATTTGGGTATATTTGATTACAGAGAATATATTACTAAATTTTAATTCACCTTTTTCTTTTTACTTTTTAAAAAGGTGGCTACTGGAAAATTTTAAATTGCATGTAGGACTTGCATTGCCTTTCTGTCGCCTTATTGGTCTAGAGAACTGTGGCTGTGGAAACCAGCAGAGGAGGGATGAATTGCCCATTTCAGCTCTGGCACCTCCTTGCATTTCTGCCCTCTGGCCTTGGTGTATTTGATCATCGTTAGCTCCCCACCCGTTTTGCCTGGCTTCTAATGTTGGGGTCTAGGTTGGTCGATGACTTCTGGGTGTCCCCTAGGCCTAGACTACTCACTCGCTTCTCTTGTAGTCTTTTACTTCTTTTAACATTTTATTTATTTATTTGAGTGAGAGAGAGAGAGTATGTTTGGGGTCGGTGGGGAGAGTAAAGGGAGAGGGACAGACAAGCAGACTCCCCATGGAGCAGGGAACCTGATGCAGGGCTTGATCCCAGGATCCCAGGATCATGACCTGAACCAAAGGCAGATGCTTAACAAACTGAGCTATGCAGGCTCCCCAGCTTCTCTTCCAGTTTTCTTTTCCTTTTTTTTTTTTTTTTTTAAATTAACACATAATGTATTATCAGCCCCAGGGTTACAGGTTCTCTTCCAGTTTTAACTTCCCTCCCAATCTCCATGATTCATGGAGCTTCCCACAGCCTCAGCAAGATGGTGGCTCAAACCTGCCCAGATTGGAGGAACCAGTCTGGCTGCTTAAAATGGGGGAAGAACAAGTGTCAGGTTGCCTTTAGAATATGGAAAATAAGAATAATAAAACATTTGAAGATATTTGATGAGTTCAACAGATAGAACAGATAATGATTAGAAGGAGGTTATTTTACTTAGGATTGTCAACTGCAGGAAAGCCTATTCCAGCCTGAGCTGTGGCATACCTGAATCTGAGCAGAGAAGTGTGTGCCCAAGAGAAGCAACCCACACACATATCATTTATCTCTGGGAGTAGCAAGAGCTCCCAGATTCAGAGCTGCCTTCTCATGGGCACCATCTCAGACTGGTCACCTGCAATGCCTGAAACTTTTTTGCATGAGATTCAACTGCAGACACAGAGAGATGGGGTTTTGGGGGGATTTGGAAAGAAGGAGGGATAAGGGGGTGCCTGTGTGGCTCAGTTTGGTTGAGCATCTGACCCTTGATTTCGGCTCAGGTCATGTTCTCAGGGTTTTGAGATGAGCCCTGCCTCAGCCTCCACGCTCAGTAGGGAATCTGCTGGAGAGTCCCTCTCTCTCCATCTCCCTCTGCTTTTCCTGTTGCTCGTGTCTTTCTCTCTCTCTCAAATAAATAAATAATTAAAAAAAAGAAAGAAAAAGAAGGTAAGGTAAGGATAAGAAGGAGTATAAACAAACAGTTGAAGTGGAATTTGTTCATATTTTGCTCCATTTACAACTAAATCTCATGCAAACTGCTAATATCTCGCTTATTGGAACGCAAAATTGCTCTTTACCATGTTGCTTATGCTCCTGTTTCCATTCTCGAGATCAGAGGGAGAATGCAGAAGATTGTGATAAAAACCAGAAAGTGGAGAGGAAGGAGACCATTTGCCCCAGGGTAGAGAAAAATGAGGAATGAAGTGAAAAAGAGATAAAGATAAAAGAATAAAGTATGTTCTTAGAAGAAAGGACCATCCCTCTTCAGTTTTCCTCCACACTGCTGGATGGAATATAGATGTGATACCTGGAGCTCAAGTAGCCATATTGGGCTATGAGGCAGAAGTGTATGTTGGTATTGTGGAACAAGAGAGAAAGAACCCAGATTTCTGAAGACGGGAGAGCCCATACTTGTTAGTTATTATTAATATAATTACTACTAACTATTACTACTACTACTACTAACGTATGATCACTAATAATGCTACAATAATTAATAATAGTTACTCATTATTACTATTGTGCTGGCCTCTAGATTTCATTTTCATAACAGGTAAATTAAACATGTCCCATTTGGCTTAGCCTATGGTTCTTTAGGGTTTGCTCTCACTCACAGTTAAACAAATGCTACTAAGAACAGACATAGCACACAAATGACTTGGGGAAAGGAACACAGTGGTCTAAAGGCATGTGAGACCCAGCAGCTAGTGTCGGGGTTTCTTCTGAGAACCCAGTGGGGTAGGGAGGATGGAGAGAGCAGAAGAGCACCCGGCCTGAGGAGGAGGGCGTCCTGGGGGCCAGGGAAGCAGTACGTGGTACAGTGATGAGAATGGGAGAGGACAGACCTAGATTTTAGTCCCAGCTGTGCCCCTCACTAGCCCTGTGACCTGTGATGCGACTGTCCCTGAGCCTCCATTTTCTTAAGTACATTGGAGATAAGAACGGCTCTTGCTCTTTGGGTTTTTGTGAGCAATGAATGAGATATTGCACATAAAATGCTTAGTATAGCACCTGGCCCAGAGGAAGTGCTGCCTGCTATTATTTGAAAGTGAAGGCTAGAAGCCCCGAGGACACATTTCATCTCTTGCCTTTCATTTTGAAGGTCTCTTGACAGGCGTTTTCTTAGGACCTCATACCGCGAAGTCCCTGTGGGAACATAGAAGGCTAGAATCTAAGTTGATGGAAAAAGGGCTCTTCACTAATTAAACTAATTAGCAATTCATCATAGCATCCTGTGAGGTCACACTGTCATGGGCATCTCTGCTCACAAGAAAAATAATAGCATCATTAGCAACAACCTGTCAGGAAAACAAGGCAGAAACTTCGGAAGCAGCGGCCACCTGCTCATTTGTCTAATACTTTCTTTTCTTTCTCTGGAAAGACTAGCAGGTTGTGAGAAAGATGTTTTGCCTGTGGCAGCTAAGTAAGATACGGGTGAGCCTTTTTGTGCTCCTCTGAAAAGTCATGATTGTAACGATAATGACAGGAACCATGTTAATAATAATAGTGCATGGGTTGTCTATTGCCACGATGATGCTACATTACCATACAAACGAGAGCCTAACAACACGCACACAACGGCCCATGATGGTATAGAGATGTATTTGGCTCCTGGGTTGCGGGGTTTGGCTCATTTGATCTGGCTGATCGTGGCTAAACTAGTTCATGCTTCTGAGGTTAGCTGTGGGTTGGCCTTGCTGATCCAGGTTACATGTGTGGGGGCCGGCTAGCCTGGGTCGATCGAGAATGGCCTCAGCCAGGGTGACGGGGATCACCCGCCCTGCTTCGTGGTTCCCCTCTAGCAGGGTAGCCTCAGCACATTCTTGGGGCCACAGCTGAGCAACGGCGGCACACACATCCAAGTGTGCAGGAGCTTTTCACACCTCGCTTGGTCACCTTCACTAACACCCCACTGGCCAAGCCCAGAACCACTGTGAGAAGGCGCTGCAAAGGCAGATAGAGGACAGAGGAAAGAATTGGGGGCACAGATCAATATCAGGTGGGACTAACACTAACAGATATAACACTAACAGATATGACTAACAGATATGACGTCTACCTTGACTTGCTAAGCTCTGTTCATACATCATCTCATTTAATCTGCCTACAACGCCCCGAGCGAGGTACAGTTACCATTCTGATTTTGTAGACGGGAACCGAGGCGTTGAGAAGAGAAGGCATGTATTTAATAGTGGAGACAGCCTTGGACCTCGTTAACCCTACTCCATGCATTTAATTTCTTCCGTCCGTGGCCCCATTGGGGTATAGCAGATTATTTTTCTAGTAGAATTTTTTTTTCCTAAAGGGACTTTTTTTTTTTTTAATAGAATCTCCGAGTCTTGATAGATAATGAGGGGATAGCAAACTGTAAAAATAATTTTGTGCTCTCCTTGTTCCTCGGCTCTGAGCGCACTTGGTACTGATTCAGCTTTGCCCCCGATTGCTGATGCAGTGGGGGCGCACTGCCCGCCCCCTCCGGAGCGGTGGGCAAGGCTCAGGTATCGGAAGGTGAGGGGATCCGAACATCACCTGTGCTGTAGCATCTTGCACCTCCGTGTCTGCTGCTTTGCCATTGATTCTCTTCGGACCTGAGTTACTCTCACGCCTTTACATCAAGTTTATACTTTACGTGGCTCTCTGAATGCAGGCGATGCTCAGTTCATTCCATACTCTGACTTGCACTCTTATACATGTGCCTGGAACCCCAGACCCTGGTGCGCAGAACTGGAGCATGCCCTGCACCTTGTCCACGTGCCACGTCCTGTGTTCTCTCATCTTTGTCTTCATTCAGGGTCAGTGCTTAAGAAGCCAGGTTTTTCTTTCTTTCCTTCCTTCCTTCTTTCCTTTTTTTTTGCTGACAAAAGAGAGAAGACTGTCCCGTGAAAGTAGAGAAGGCGTGTGTGTGTGTGTGTGTGTGTGTGTGTGTGCGCACGTGTGTGCTTACATGTGTCTATGGGACAAGCAGGCCGCTTCTTTCTCTGACACAGACAAATCAATGAATAAAAATAATTGAGGGAAGACTGAAGTATGGCACCTTCCTGGCTGTGGAAGGAACAACCCTTCAGTTTTCCTGTGGAAGCTGCACCTGGGATGCTGGACAGACGGGCTCCGTGACTCCGCCCACCGTCCGTCTCTGAGAGTGTGGCCTGCACAGCACAGGAGGAGCAGCCTCGTCCTGGGATCAGGTTGGTGCTGAGACCCCCCCTCCCAGGACCCCGGCGCTGCTGCCTAGACCCACAGCAGGACCTTCAGCCCCCGGCCCTCCAGCTTCGGTTGCCCGCCTGCCCGCCCACCGATTCTTCCAGCACCTGCTGGCTGAGGGGCACGTGCGATGGACGTCTTCTCCTCCTCGAGTTCCCTGTCTTGAGTCTGACCACTCAGCCCGGGCCTGCCATATCTCTTTCTTTTCTCGAGGAGCCTGGTGCTTGGAGGAAGGCTGGGCCCCAATCGTGCTTCTTCATCATCCCACATAGGGACTCAGAGCACGGCGGGCCTGTTTGGGTCTGGCCGTTCGTCAGCCTCTCATCCTCGCGTTTTACTCCACGGACACACATTCCCGAGTGACCCAATTCCCTTTTCCAGGTCTCTCCTGCCTCCTTGTGCTCTCGCTCCCTGTAGAGCTGGAGCCAAGCCTGGGACCCGCCGTCTCCCCGGCCTTGAGCAGGGTGGGTGTCAAGTGCACTGACACCCTTTATCACCAGCTTTTCATTTAACCTCATAACCTGGGGCGGTGGGGGGCAGTCATGGTAATTTTTCCCGTTTTGCAGAAGTGAAAATCAGGACACTGAGGTGAGGACAGTCAGTGTCCTTGGGGACCACCTCTGCCTGAAGTCAGAGCCCATGCTTTCCTGAAGCCAAACCAGGCTGGGGTTTCCTCTGAACAAGCTCTCAGGGTTACTCGTGGAGATGAGGGACAAAATGAAACTTGCAATGCTTCTCCACTCCTATTTGGACCAGTCCCAGCTTTTCTCCCTCCCCTGCCCCGTCCACTGCCCGGCGGCCCAGGTTCCCCCGGCAGAATGCACACTCGGGCGGTCTCTTCGTCTTATCCTTAGACCACTTCGCACGTCCGAGCCACCCGCAGACCCTGCTGCCAGCTCTGCGCTCCCGGGGCTTTGAAAAGCAGACTCGTAAAAGACGTCCTGGGGACCCGGGTTAGGGAAGTCTTATAGTCTGGCTTTGCTCGGCCTCACAGGCTTGAGCGGTTTGGGTTACGGTTATGGCTGTTCATGCGGCCTTTCTGGACTATCTCTCAGGTTCCCTAAGAGACTTCAGTCGTGTCTGAATCCTTCCCCTTTCACCTGCAGCTTGTACCTTGGTGAGGCCTGAGGCTCACGTGGGGATAGTGGAATTGGGATGCGGGTTTCACGGGTGCTACATAGAGGCCTGCTGTTTCCCTGCTGCACAGGCCGGCCTCTTGCCACACCTTCCGTTCCCATGCCCCTGTGCCTGTCTACCGGGCAATGAGGGCCACCCTGACAGCAGGGCTGCAAAGCCCCAGAGCCGCACTGGCCTCCTCCTCCGGCTGCCTCAGCTAGTCAGGGTGCGGGGTACCGGCTGGGCTCCTTGAGTGGGGTGGCTCCCAGCCAGGGAGGGGGTTGCTAGGGGCAGGTAGAAGGGGGAGCAGAGCCTTGGGTCACAGTGGCCTGGCCCAGGGGGAGCCCTAGATGCTGCCACCCCCAGCACAGCAAGTTCCTCAAACACGCAGCCTCCATTTCCATCGGCTCTACAAACATCGACATGACCCCAGCTTGCTGTCCATGCTCCGTGCTGGACTGTGGACACATGGGGCTGAACAAAAAGAGGCCTGGGCACTCCAGCAGCTCATGGTCTGGGGTGGGGGGAGGACAGGAGGGGAGAGGAGTGTTCGGGGTGTGGGTTTCGACTCTAGCTGAGCACAGGGTGGGGTGTCTCCAGCAAGCTCTGGCGTGTTGGACACGTGGTCAGATCTGGCCACTCCCACCCCTACACTTGCACTCTCTCTCACCTGATCTCTTGCCCTTCATTCCGCTGTGACTCTGCTCAGGTTTTGCTCCGTCTTTAGGGAGAACTCAAGCCAGACAGGCAGTCCCAGAACACTGCGGTGGTGGCGGGCCTAACATATTTTTGCCAGCTTTATTGAAGCATAAATAACAAAAATGGTATATATTTAGGGTGTCCAATGTGGTCATTTGGTATACATATGTGATATGCTTATCAAGTTAATTAACACATTCATTACCTCACATAGTACCTTTTTTTCCTTTAAGATTTATTTGAGAGAGAGAGAGAGAGAGAGTGCAAGTGTGGGGGTGGGAGTGGCAGAGGCAGAGGGAGAAAGAGAAAGAATCCCAGGTAGACTCTATGCTGAGAGCAGAGCCTGACTCAAGGCTTGATCTCACCACCCTGAGGTCACAACCTGAGCCAAAGAGTCAGGTGCTTAACCGACTGAGCCACCCAGGTACCCCATACCTTTTTTTTTTTAAATGGTCAAAGCACTTGCTCTCTTAGTCAATTTCAAGTCTACAATATTATCAGCTGTAATCACAATGCTGTATATCAGATCCCCAGAACTTACTCGTCTTAAAACTGGATGTTCATACTCTTTGATAAATGTCTTCCCACTTCCTTTCCCCCCAGCCCCCGGCAACCACTACTCCAACCTCTGGTTCAATGAGTGTGACACTTTTAGATTACACACGTACCTTGAAATGAGACCGTATTTGTCCTTGTCTGCCTGACTATTCTCACTGAGCTCAATATCCTCCAGGTTTATTCACGCCGTTGAGAATGGCAGGATTTCTTTGCCTTTCGTGGCTGTATTATATTCCATTGCGTATACGGGTCACATCATCTTCAGTCATTCATCTATCTGGGGACCCTTGCGCTGCATCCCTATCTTGGCTGTTGTGAACAATGCTGCAATGGACATGGGTGTGTACACCTCTTCGAGATAACCGATTTCACTTCCTTTGCTGGATCCCAGGATAGTTCTGTTTTTAATTTTTTGAGGATGCTCCATACTCTTTTCCACTGTGGCTGCACCAGCTTGCCGTCCCCCCAACAGTGTGTGGGGTTCCCTCTTCTCCACATCCTCACCAGCACTCGTTCTCTCTTGTGATTTTGGTAAGAGCCATCCTAACAGGTGTGAGGTGTGAGATAGCTCACTGTGGCTTTGGTTTGCAAGCCCACATGGGGAATCCCTGCTCAGCGGGGAGTCTGCTTCTCCCTCTGCCACTCCTCTTGCTTGTGTTCCCTCTCTCGCTCTGTCTCTGTCAAATAAATACATGAAATCCTTTAAAAAGAATTCTATCTTTGAGAAGTGTGGGTACTATTTCTACCTCTGTAGGTCCTTTCTGGTCTTAGTCTGCTGGCATAGGTTCCTTGCTCTTCAGCAGCATGTGGAGGGAAGGGAAGGACCATTTGATTCTCTCTGGGAATTTTTTCTCCCCAGTGATCAACATTTCCTATGGTTTCTCAGCCGAGCCTGGTTTTTTTTGAACCTCTGGAAATACTTGGGTAATAAGACACACCGGTACCACCCTAGATTTCCTTGCAGGGTCATTGGAAAGAAAGACAGAAAGCCATGGGTATATAGGAGTTAACAATGAATGCTATCCTGGGGGCTTGAATAAAGTGTGAATGGGGCATCGTGTATGCACCATTCTCTCTAGAAATGCCCTGCACTTGGAAAACTCCTAGTTTTCATTGAAGACTCCATTCAAAAATCCTCCTGATGACTGCATGAATGTTGGGTGCTTTAAACTTTGTGTCTGGTAGCAGTTCACTCAGACCCCACGACAGTGCTGCTAGCCATGCTGTACAGAGTGTTCATGGTCGGGAATTTCTAGCAAGTCTGTGAGGCAAGGTTGGCCGGGGCTTGTATCTAATTGCCAGTGTGTCCCCAGAAACTAGTGTGATGGCCAGCACTTAGCATGCTTCCTGAAAGGTTAGGTAAAGCCACAATGATGTAACTGTGTCTTCCCTGAAGACTTAGTTCAGAGGGCAAGAGGAGGCCAAGCTGTTGAGTTAAAACGAGCCTCTTCACCATATGGCTCCATAAACTGACCTCCTCAGTTTAGCCGCAGGAAGGTAATGACTCAGAGTCCCACAGGCAGAACGGACGGGTGGCATTACATGGACCACACCTCCATGCATCACGTGGAGACTACTGCATCCCCACCATGGCTTCTGAGACCTCCCTGCTGTAGCCCAAGAGCTGCTCGGAGCCAGTGACGGCCATGGCCTCTGTAACCAACATCTTCCAGCAATGATTTGAGGGGCATGCTGTGGCAATGGGGCCCAAGGACCAGAACCCATGATTTGAGTTTTCAGATTCACAATCCTGTTTTCTATTTGTTTATTTTTGTTTTTTTTTTTAATTTTTATTGTTTTCTATTTATTTATTTTAAGCAGAGGGAACTTAATGGAACAGAGTGGACTGACGCACGAACAGAGAGATGCTCACTAGCTGATTTTTTGAAAAGTGATCACTTGGTAGAATGCGTTGGGTGCATCTGTGTGTGTACTCCAGACACACACAGTTCAAACCACTACTGAGGAATAGATACGTCAGCTTTCTCACCAAATACCATAAAAAAATGCAGTTAGAAGCCCCCACATGACTTTCTCCTTTGTGGATCCTGGCAGTGTGTTACCAGCAAATGCATATATAAGGCTCCACCAGATTTGTTTGCATAATGTTTTGGCCTTGGTTTAGATGAGTGGTTCTCAATGGGGGAAGTGCTGCCCCCTAGGGACATTTTGGGAAATAGTAAGGGTGGTTTTGGGGTCACAGTGATGGAAGGTTGCTGTTGGGGTTCAGTGGGGTAGGTGCTGGGGACGTTAGACTGTCCTGTAGGGGATGGATAGTTCCACAAAATGAATCCTCATCCTGCTGGACTTTTGAATTCTGGCTGAACATTCACGTAGATGAAAAACCCATTTATAATGATCCATGTCTAGAAGTTAACTTTATTTTAAACACAAGTGCTTAATCACAAAAGTTTTTTTTTTTTTTGTACTTTAAATATACTTTCCCAGGAATGCAACTTCCATGTTATCGAAGAAAGACTGCCTCTTGATTTGTTTGCACATTTTACCAAGGTTTGTTCCCCATTTTGGAAACATGCCATTGATGGCGATGCTGTGTACAGCATTTGAGGCACATACACGCGCGTCTGTCCTTCTGTATTTGGAACTCCAGTAGTCATGCTGACTCTGTGAACTTGTACAAATATGCTTTGATAGCCCTGATTCAAAATGTCAATATACAGAAAAATACCTGTAATGTTTGTGGAGTATTTTGTTATTTCTCTCAAATCCATACTTATTCATGAGAAGTAGGTCCAAGCATTTGTTTATTTCATTTATCTTTTAAGGTAATTAAATCAGAAATACATATATGTTGAAATTCATTTGATTTCATTATACCTTATTTTTTTATATTATAGATAGAGCATTGATTTTTTTTTTTTTTCGTAATTATGGAAGGTGGGTCATACCATGTTTGAGTTTTCAAATCTCAAAATGTTTACAATCAAAACGAGACCTGTGGGACAGGCAGGATTGAGAATGACAGATTTCGGCAAATGAGGAGCTGAGAGGACACAGGAAAGGCTGATCCTCGGAGAACAGGAAGAAGTGACATCCAAATGGATCTTTAGGGGTGACTGAAAGTTTAAAATCAGAAGCTTGTAGGGTAGAACATGGGAAGGAGCTGACTTCTTCAGTAATAACAGTGTTTTTTATGCACTTACTCTGTGATGGATAGGTGCTGAGAAATGTGCCTTATTATGGTCTCTTACCTGGAGTGCAGGCACACTGTTATCCTCACTGGTGACCCTGAAATCTGCCCCAGACCATGCAGAGCCCAGACCAGAATCCATGTTTGTCACCTACAGAGCCTACCCTCTCAACTATAGGACATCATCTTGAGGTTAGCCTACAGAAAAGAAACTTGAACTTTTCTTGGCACCTACCAGACAGGGTCTGTGTTGAATGACTTGTGGGGGCGGGGGGATGGGCATCTGACAAGCTTAGGGGCTCAAACTGCCTTGGTTCGCGTTTCTGCCTCCAGTTGTGGCTGTGATCTATATGGAAAGGCTGGGCCGGGTGAGCATTTAGGAAGGGTACATTTCCTCTCCCATAGGCCTGCTCCCTTTCTTGAAGACATCTGGGGAGCATATTTATTTTGAAATATTTACACATGGACCACATTTCAGCAGTTAAATAGCACAAGTACCATTCAGAATTTAGAATCTGGCTTAAAACCTAGAGCTCTCTATCAGAGCTGACCTTAACACAGGAAATATACTGTGATGGTTAATAGACCATCAACTAATAGCTGTTATTAGTATTAAAAGTTTGCATTCATTATAATAAATAGACAACCCAACATTCATCTGTCTTGCATGATTCCTCCCAGACGGAGTTAATGACTTGGAGAAGTGACTGGCTTTCCACTTATAACTGGTCGGTTACAGGTCCCTTAGATTTCACTGGGGACGTGATGGATGTGGGGGCATGGATGGTGACCACAGGAGTCCATGGGGACCTGTGAGAGGTACCTCAGCATTGTCAGAACAGAGCCTGCACCTGGCTGCTGCTATCAGTGGGGACCACATCTCTTGGAGGTCCTGGACCCTCCACCAGGGGAGGCTGTGGGAAAAGACCCGAGGAAGATCTATCTTCTACTCCAGAGAAACCAGTGGGATGTCCTCATCAGAAAAAAATCGGTTCTTGCGCTGGGGAGCCAAATCATCGTTGGTATGAAGAGGCTGTACAGAATCACAAGTAAGAGCGAGGCCTCCAGAGATAGGCAGTTGTTTTCAAGGTGACTAAGCTCTGATAAGTGGCTTCAACTCTCTGTGCCTTGGTTTTCCCATCTAAAAAGGAGGGTCATGGTGGAGCTATCTCATAGTGACTTCCTGGGTGAAATGAGGTATTTTACGTGCACCGCTTAGTTTACACGGACTAGTAGATGCTACATGGAACACATGGTAGGTGTTTAATAAATGTTAATTTATTAGTCTTCATTTGAAAGTGGGGTAATAAAAGAACCTACCTCACAGAACTGTTGTGAGGATTTAATCAACTAATATATACATAGAAAGTGACCAGAACAGTGCCTGCCATTTTAGAAGAAATAAATGTCAATTATTATTATTAATAATATTAGTAGTAATATCTTGAGGGAATTAGCAAATTTTAAGATTCTAGCACAGTAGCACATCTAAAAACTGCACAGATTTAAATGTTTTCATATGAATACTATGTGTTCTGATGTTTGATTTGCTAAACATAGGACAGTGGCCCATTGTATAGGACACCTTTGTCACTGTAATACCAGAGCTCAAACACTCCCTGTTGCGGCATTATCAGTGTGACAAGTGGTGTTATATTTGAATATATGGCTTTCTTTAAGGATTAAAATAAATGTTGTGGGTGTCCATTGCTAATGTATGCTTGAGTCTCTGAGATATTTGTGGGAAGATATTTAACCAGCGCTGGCTGGTTATTTTTTATTTAAAAATTTTTTAAAATTATTTTTTAAAAGATCTGTTTATTTGCAAGAGAGGGAGGGAGCGAGTACAGGCTTGTGAGCACGAGCAAGGGGAGGGGCAGCGGGACTGAATCTTCAAGCAGACTCTCTGCTGAGTGCAGAGCCCCGATTTGGGGCTTGATCTCACACCCCTGAGCTTATGACCTGACTGATAGCAAGAGTTGGATGCTTAGCCAACTAAACTACCTGGGTGCCCCATTATTATTATTATTATTATTATTAATTATTAACAATTAGAAACAATTTTCTAAACAATTAGAAAAGTGTCAGGCTAAAAATGAGAAAATCTCAAGTGTGAACGCTAAGAAAACCTAGAGGTCTTCTATTCCAATCTCCCCATTCTACAGACAGCTCTGAGAAGTTCATTAACCTGCCCAAGGTCCAGCAGCTACTGAATGGCGGAGCAGGCTGCTAGTTGTTGGCCAGTGATCATTTGGTGGTTGGTTGTTTGATGTGTTAGGGTCATCTGGGCGGACGGAGCTGGGACCGCGAGCCAGCTCTGCTCCCTTCAGTCTGGTTCCATAGGGTCTCCTGAGGATCCAGGTGAGAGGATCGGTGGAGAGTTTAGGTACCATGACCAAGCACTGTCACACTCTCCTTTGGTCTTTGGACACCTGCAGGATATAGACAGAAGAACACTATATTCAGAGTCAAAAGACCCTGGCCCTACCCTGGCTCCATTCCCCGCCCCCCACTACCGCGGGTTTACCAAGGTATAATTTATCTGCAATCACCTTTTTTAGTCCATGCTTCTTTGAGGTTTGGCAAATGTATACTCATGCACCATCGCCACAATCAAGATAGAGAACAGTCCCATCACCCCAGAGTCCCTTTGTGCTTTTCGTATTCAACTTTTCTCCCCCAATTACCAGCTAATGACCCCCCCCACCAATCTTCTCTGTCTCTATAATTTTGCCTTTTCCAGAATGTCATATAAGTGGTATCACACAGGACATGGCGTTTTGAGTCTGGTTTCTTCCACTTTAGCATAACCCATTTCAGATGTGCCCTGGCTGTGTTCTTAGTGTCTGTAGGTCCGTGGGTAAGTTCCTTAGCTTTCAGCCTCAGTGTGTTTATCTGTAAAATGGACATAACACTTGCCTTGCATTTGTATCGTTAGAGACAGGAAGAAAAAAAGCACGCAGATGTGTGGTAGATCAGAGAAGCAAGTATATAGTCTTCTTGTTTTTCTTGTTATGAGATTGTCTTTTGAGCAGACTTCACTTGGAAAGGCAATGCTGGTTGAAGCATAAACCCTGTAGAGCTTCTTTGCCTTTGAAGAGCAGAGCAGGATCCAACATCACTGTGAAACCCTCCCCAGCCAAAGGGCTCCGCAAGCTGGTCCCAAGGCTCAAAATGTTACAAGAAACACTTTCCCAGTAAGGACTGACACCAGGGGAAATAGATCTCTGACATGTCGCCTCCACCGTGCAGCCCGCAAGGGGTGGGAAAGCCTAACCTGTGGATGAAATGCTTTGATGTGTTTGGATTGAAAGGTATTTTGCAAAACGATACCACTACCAATGATAATAATTTATAATAGTAATGGTGCTGTGGAAAAAGATATGATTATCTAACACACAGAGCGCCAAATAGTTTGACAAAAAGATAGGGCCTCTCTTGGCTCAAAACACACAGGGAGGAGTTGGAAATGCAGATTTGCATTTCCTTCTGAGTGCTATGTGATTCTGAGTTACAGAACACATAAGATCAACATATACTTCCAGGGCATTTTTGTCTGGATGGGTATATGGAGAGGTCAGCCTTTGGTACCCTCCTCCCATCCAGCTGGCCCCGTGGATACCAAGACAGCAAGACAGGTACATACCAGAGGAGGGAAAACCTGGCCTGGGGATTCAGGAGACCTGGATGCTGTCCTGGCCCTGCTGTCATTTGTGTGACTTCTCCCTTGTTTCCTCACCCGTAAAAGAGAGGGGTGTGCTAGGTCACCCTGAAGGCATCTCAAGTGACCCCATGAATGTTAGAGCCACTGACTCCCAGCTCAGAGCACCGGGAGCCAGGGGCGCAGAGAGCAACAACCCCGAGGCTTCGAGCGAAATCCTTCAGAGAAGCTCACTCTTTCCAGCACTAGCTGAATGCGATTCCAATAAACATATTGCTGAAATGTTTGTTTCCGGGTGTCATTTTCGACTGCAAGTAGCGAAAACAGATCCGGCTCCTATATATAGATCCTGCATTTGGTTGTGTTCTAGGAGGCTTTTATTACTATGCTCCCTGGCCGGCTCCCAGCTGAGCTTTTCCCTCAAGGGATCGGATTTTGGAATCAGAAAGTCAGAGAGGATCAGTGACCATATTAAGGGATCTCTTCCCCAGCCCCCCACCTCTTTTTCTCCCCCACTAGTGCTCTGTGCTGCAGGTGAACACAGACATGCACTGAACTCCTCGCTGTGCTCCCAAGACTCTTCCTAGTCCTGATGACAAGGCTAATGGAAACTGACCAGCCCCACTATGGCAGCAAGTACAAGCGAAACAGCCCTGAGGTCCTGGGCTTGAGGGAAACGTAGTATCATCTGGGTTTAAACAAAGTGCAGATGGTCACAAACAGCTCAGTCTTTAGATAAGAGGAGTCAGGGCCCTCTGTGGACAGAGCGGGAAAAAAAAAAGGGGGCTACTGAGTGTTAAGGGTGGCGGTTTTTGTTGTTTTTTTTTTTTTTTTTTTTTGGCCGGGGAAGGGGGATCCGTGTCTGAATTTTACTGGAGAATTCTCCAGGGGAAGATCATGCTGGCAACAAGAAGTGAATGAAGGAAGGTGGAGGTGGGTGTTGGAGGAAGGGTGTAGGCAGGGAAGGAGGAGGAAATAAGGGTTTACTTAAAGAGACAATGTTGAACCCTGGCAATCTGCTTTTTTGAAATGTGTCTGATCACTGGAGTGAGCCCCTCCACTGTGTATCCTTTGTTTTCTGTGCAGAAAACCCAACCCCTGCCTCATTCTGCAGTGGCTCTCCTCACCTGCCCCTCTGATCTCTTTATGTTAAAGCATCATGGATCTAACTGCCTTCCTGGTCTCCATATTTTATGTGCCTCACCACTTCTTCCTCTCTTTTCCTTCCTCTCGGTCTCATTCTTCCCTCCTCGCTTCCCTGCTTTTCTTCTTCAGTCCTTCCTCCTTCCAGACTCTTCTCTTTTCCCTTCACCCCCACCCCTCCTCCTTCTATTTCACTCTTTCTTCCTCATCCCTCCCCTCCCCCTTCCTCCCCTTACCCTCCTCTTTCCTCCCTCCTCTCTCTTCCCTTCCTTCTCCTTTCCCCTCGCCCCTCTGTCCTTCTCCCCTTCTTCCCCTCTCTCCCCGTCCCCAGGTCCCCATCCCCTGCCCCTCTCCCTTCTCTTGTCTCCTTCCCCTTCCCTCTCTCTCCGTCCTTGTTTATCTTTAAGCTCCAATTTCTCGCCTTATAGATTTACCTGCAGAACAAGACACCGCTCCTCTTGCAAAAACTGTTTAAGAAATCCATATCCTCTCCCTTCATTGCTTGGGCATTTCAGAAATGATATTCCTCCCCCAGCTACCCCCGTCAAAATAAAATAAATTCAGCCAGCTCCTGCTGTGTGTCCTTAAATCCATTCCCTCTGGCTTCGCTGGTTTGAAAGCCTGTACCCTAGAAGGGGCCTCCTGCATTTGCTGGCAACCCTGCTCGAGTCTGATCGCCACAGATAGTGCTTGGGAGTGAAAAAAAAGGGGGAAAAACCCTCTCGTTGGATATTTCAAAACAGATTCTACCAGCTTTCCAATCTGTGCACTTGCGGAGTGGCAGGACTTGGGGAAGAGGAGAGGGGCTCGGGGTGCCGGTGTTTGTCATAAACAAATAAGCCACAGAATTTATGTATATATAAATGTGCGTTGCCTTTGGCATGTGTGGTGTCTCCCTGGCATCAAGGGTGGGTGCTGTGCTCGGCCGACTTCTCTCCCACTTTTGCTGGGGTATGATGTGCGTGCGTATGTGTGATGGAATTGAGGAGGGGGCTGCTGGGTTTTTTTATCTGATCCACTTGACAGATTATTTGAATCCAGCCCACCTTTCCGCACATGTCAAACAGATGGGATTATTGTTCCAAGCCTTGAGAGAGCCGTGGCTGAGCGGTGGGTAAGGCAGGGAGGGGGAGAGGGGAGGGGGACGGAGGGGAGAGGAGAGAGGGGCACCTTCTAGTAGCTTTGTGTTTTCACACGTTGGAACTGACAGGAGCCCTTCTTCTCCATGGGGGGGTGCTTTGGGGGGTCTGGGGCTGATGAGGGGGGGGATGGAAAGGAGAGCGAGAGGTGGGGTGTTGGTGGGCAGGGTTATGATGTCACAGCAAAAGTTACAACAGGAGGAAAACACAGAAATGGTTCAACATTTTTTTTTTTAAACTTTGGACTGCCAAGAGCTGAAGGAGAGTGGTGAGCAAAGGAATGAAGGGGAGAGAGAGAAACTAAACTGGAAGCTTGAGTTTTGTATAGCTTCTTGAAACCTTATGAATGGATTACTAGCTGCTGAGAGCCAGGAGAGACCTATAGGGACCGCAAGATCATTCACACATTAACAGGGGCAGAAAAGCAGGCGGAATTCTTCCTTGCTGTGTTATCCCTCCTTCCTGAAATGAATGGTATGGAACCTTTTTCTGAGGGTCATGGGGGTGGCATGAAGGAGGGGGCAAGTTTTCTGCTTTTCTTACCTGAGGATCTTTTCTTCATTTACACTAAGGTTCCTCTCTTTCCTTCTTTTCTTTCCTAGTGTTTCTTTCTCTCTTTCTTTCTCTCTCTCTCCCTCCCTCGTTCCCTCTCCCCTTCTCCCTCTCTCTCCCCACCCCCCTTTCCTCTGCTTTTCTGTCTTCCTCTACATCTCCCTCTACTCCCTTCCAAAGCCCCAAACTCTTTCGAGCTACTTCAGGGGGAAAAAAAAAAAGAAAAAGAAAAAGAGAAAGAAAAGGACTAAGTCAGAAGGAGTGAAGGGAGATAGGAAAACAATAAAAGGGAAAAGGACAGTCTAGGATCAAGGGATTTCTGTTTAGTAATGTCCACGTGCCTGAATTGATCTCGTCTTTGGGGACTTGCTTTGAGGCTCCAGTGGCTGCTGCGCAGGGAGACTGGGTATGCCAGGGGGTGGGTAATTAGGGCACAGCATGCTGGACGCAAACAAGTCCGTTATTAGCAGGGCTAGAGGAGTTTAGAAGACGAGAAGTCTCAAGGCAAAAGAGGCATTGCGATCTTACTCCAAAGTGTGTGGGCTGTGTGTTTTATGTGTGGGTAATATAGGCAGGGATTTTAGAACTGTAAGTAACTTTTCTTAGTGAAGGAAGGACCCAATATATTTCTCTACCTGATTTGTACCCACCTGTGGTCAAATATCCTCACTGCCCCCCACCACCATGTTCAGAATTCAGAACCATGCTCTCAGTGTGTGTGTGTGTGTGTGTGTGTGTGTGTGTGTGTGTGTGTAGTGTACATGTCCATGTGTTTAAGGGGTGGGACTCTGAGATAGCCTCCCTCTAGGCAAACATTAGTACAGAGGCTGGAGTCACAGTATTTACTTCCCCATCCTCTCCATTCATTTCAAGTCAATTAAAAAAAAATAGTTGCTTGGGTCTAGCTGTTCATTTCTTGTAAATTACTTATTTTGAGCATCTCATTTGTTTATTTGCTCACTCAGCATATGGTGACTTTTAGTAACTTCAGAGTGAGAAACTTCAGAGGGAAGAAGATCTACGTAGTGAGAATTCATGGCATTCCCATGTAATGCTGCTTATGGCAGGCTAATTGATTTGTTCTTTTTCCCGATGTCCAATATAAAGTGAATTTGGGGTATTGTTCTTTTGAATCCCAAATGATTGAAATAAGGAAAAAAATACAGGAGGCTTGTGACAAAACAAAAGAAAGAGAAGCAAGTGGTCCCTGAATGGCTGGTGGGGGGGGCTGTTATTAGACAGTGAGCATATCTGTTCACGACACATGTGCGAGTGTGTGTGTGTGTGTCTGAGAGAGAGAGGGAGAGAGAGAGAGAGAGAGAATACACACCGAAAAGAGTGCTCTAAGACAGTATTGATTGCTATTGATTGTGTAGGCTGCAGCTGCTGAGAGAGAAAGCCCGAGATGTTTACTGGGGAAACCAGGAGTAGCGTCTGTCCCCTGTGCCTCGGTGAGGCAGGGAGGTTTTCAGGAGGAAGGAGGGGACAGGGAGTAGGTGGAGTGATGCACCAAACTTATTAGCTTGACATCATCATTGTCTTTAAATGAAACAAACAAGAAGATAATTACAGGCAGAGAGAGAGAGAGGGAGAGAGGAGAGCAGGAGGCACCGGAGAGAACAGGTCCCCTGAAGTCCATGCTCTTCTCGCTCTCTTTCCCATCTGCCCAGGGACACACAAGACTCCCAGAAGGTGAAGTCAAGGGCTCTCAGACTCATAAGGTTATTAGGACACCAGACTGGCATCCCCAAGGAGAACTTTACGGAGACTTGCAACATACCAACAAGTTGGAAGGGGATTAAAAAGCCTTCAACACAGCACAAGCCCAAGCAGCAAGCTGAGGGGAACATTGACCTGCACAGGCAAACTGGCGGCTGGCTGGGGGCTCTGGCTGAGGAGGACCTCTGGAGAGCAGAAGCTAAGTACCAGCTTGGATTTTTGTGCCCGCAGGTTCCTTCTGCAGTTTTAGAAAGAAGCATCAAATTCTGTGTCTCTGGATGCAAGTTGCTCTAGGGATTTGTTTGAAGGTGGATGTAGCTTAGGTTAAGAGCTATAGAAAGAACGGAGCTCTTAGGGAAGGAAGAAGGAGAAAGAAATGAAAATGAGATTAGTGTCTTTTTCATGACTTCAGGTAGGGAGCGGTGTGAGTTTGTGAGGGAGTGTGTGTGTGAGAGGGCTTGGCTCCCGTCTGTGTGTCCCTCCTCTAGGATCAGTGGGAGGAGGGGCTATTGAAGAAGGGACCCAAAAGAAAAAAGAAAAAAAAAAAAAAAAAAGAAAAGAAAGAAAGGAAGAAACCTGAGCTCCCTAGGAGGAGGTTCCAGGGAACCCGGAGAAATGAACTTCTTCGTTCTGCAAGGACTAAACTAGAGTCAGGAGAGCCAGGTCAAGGGAGAAGGGAGAGGGAGGCACAGCACTGGTTGCCGGTAGCCAGAAGAGGCACTCTTTCGGGGCTGCTCCTAAAAGTTTGGTCTGTGAACAAAACAGTTTCCCCGGTGACTGCGAATCCACTGCTAGCCGTCTCTTGCTCTTCTCCCCATCACTCCCGTGTGGTACCCAGAAGTTGACTTCTGGTTCTGTATAGAGAGAGAGCTGGGGGAGGTATGATGTGTCTTAAGATCCTGAGAACCAGCCTGGTGATTCTGGCCGGCTGCGCGTTCAGTACTGCCAGCTCTGAGCCGGGCTGGACACGCAAGAGAGCCCTGGCTCAGAGGGGACACCTGAACCAGGTGCTGTCGGAAGGAGAACGCTGTTGGCTGGGGGCCAAGCTGCGAAGACCCAGAACTGCTCCCCAGCATCACCTCTTTGGGGTCTACCCCAGCTGGCCTGGGGACCACCTGAGGCCCTACCCTGTGGGGGGTCAGGGAACCCGCCATGCAGGACACAGTAAGCCAGATGCCCCGAGGGGTCTGGCCACAAGCCTGGATGGAAGTGTGGGGCTGAGGGGTGAAGCTGAGCAGCCGGCCACCCCATGGGTCTGGCATGGTCCTACTGGGTGGTCGGAGCTGCGGGGAGACCGGGACACTTATCTCGGCGATGGAGGATCCAAGGCCATTCCAGGTGAGGCTGAGACTCAGGAGCACTCAGCCACGGCTGCCACCGTTACCACCACCTTCGTGGGCCCAAAGGAACCCCAGCCAGACAGCCGAAGGAAGGGCCGGGTCAAGACCAGGCATCGTCGCCAGGTGGTGAAGGGGCAGGCGGGGGGCGTGCGGGGAGACCCGGGTGTCTCTCCCCGGCATTTCCAACCTTGGCCTAAGCACCCCCTTGTGCACGGGGTCAGGACCAGTCTGACCCAGGACAGCATCCAGAAGGGTGGAGGGGACCCCCACTGGGAAGCAGAGACCCTTAACCCCCACGGAGGACTGCCTGTCTTATACTTCTCGGGGAGGCGGGGGCGGCTGCTGCTGCGACCAGAAGTGCTGGCTGAGATTCCCCGGGAGGCGTTCACAGTGGAAGCCTGGGTGAAACCAGAGGGAGGACAGAACAATCCAGCCATCATTGCAGGTAACGGTGGTGCCTGGGCTTTCCGAGGTCCCTGGGGGAGTGGCTGGCTTTATGTTTGCCTGGGTTAGACACAAGGGACAAGGAGAGGAAGGGCGCAGGGGCAGGAAAGCCAGGAGGGGCTGGCCAGGGAGAGAGGGGGAAGGGCCTTTATCCATCAGCACAGCAGGACTCTAGACATCATCTACAATAATGACTCTGTAACCACAAGAGCATTTGTCCCAATGAGTATCGATCTCGTGTGGTTCTATACATCGCTCGTGCACTTAGGAGACCTCCAGCTCGCTCCTTACCCCATCTTTAAAGGGGAAGATCTCTGGTTCGTTGTCAATGGGAAAGAAGTGTCACACTCCATTTCTTCTAGTCCAGTCTGAGAGAGCCAGGCAACTTCGCAGCTACGGGTCAGGACCACGACCTGCGCAGTGAGCCGTGGGGGCGGGGCCGGGCCGAGGGAGAACTCTGGCGGGTCCCTTTTCTTTGAGCAGCCCTGGAACTATAGCAGAAAGCCTATCGAGTCGGGGTCCTGGAGTCCCGCTGGGTCCAGGACAAGACTGGATGCTTGTCCTAACATGCATCCAGTCTAAGAACAGCAGGGGCTGCTGGAAGAGGTTGGCTCGCACAAGCCGGGACCCTGGTGTCTAGCGCTGGCTCTTGGATGAGGGACCTAAAAAGGAACCATGCGTAACTGTGGTTTTGATCAGAGGTAATATCTCAGAACATTGCCTATGTGTTTTCCACTATGCCCAGATCTTGGCTTTCATGGAAAGTCACCCAGAAGGACAAAGAAAAGAGTGGCGTTAGGAATGACTATCTCCTTTTCCTTACTGGGGGTGTGTGTTTGGTGGGGGTGGTGTTGGTTTCAAGCAAGGAATGATGGCTAGACATAACAGGTCTTCATTTTCTGTGTCATTATCTCTTTGGATCCCCCCATGGAAGAACCTCACACAAGGCTAGGCACATGGTAGATCCATTTTAATCTCATTAATTTGGATTATCTATAACGCCGTCTGATGCTTGCCAGTCCCATTTACATTGGTGGGGAAACCAAATCAACGAGAGGTGTGCCAGAGGCAGAACAGGAATGGGACCCCAGAGCTCCCGAAGTGCTTGACAACTTCCCAAATTAAAAACTTCTCAGGTTGCTGGATGCCTGCAAATAAGTTTCAGACTGGAGAAAGAAATCTGGAAGGAGGGAGCCTCTTTCAATGGGGTGTTGCTGGAACATCCCTTCTGGACACGTTGTCTCCCCCTCTTTGGCTGTGATTTCTCCTTTGGAAGCTGGGATTCCCAGACACTGAGCCCTCTAGAGTCTTGTGGTTTTGCTTTATTTTATTTTTGGGTGGGAGAGGGGGTGAGAGGAGGGGAGAGAGAAGGGGCTGGGCTGTAAGAAGGTGGGGGCAGAGAAAAAGTAGAAGGAAATCCTTATTCTGGGGCCAAATGGAAGAAATAATGAGATGATTATCTGATCAGAGTTGGCAGCTTCGAAGCTTTTCCCAGATGACATCTTCTTGCTGCCTAATCTCGCTTCCTAGTACCCATCTGCCAGGGAAACTGTGTGCTTGCCGTCTAGACCGAGACCCACGACTCCGCTTACCCCTCCTCCGGCTGTAGCAACAGAGGGACCTGGGATCAGTTCCCTGGCTGTGAAGACTTAGAGAGGGATCCAACAGGAATATATGAGCGAGGCTCTCAGAGGCTATTGCTTTCGGTTATTAAAACCCAAACCCGAGGAAACAGATTCAGGACAGTGGGTACCTGTCCTCTGCCCTGTCCCTTCCACGTCCTGTCTCACGGCCCGGAGAGTGGTGGCAAGACCTGATTCCAGTTCTGGCATGGCTCCTCGCACCTCCCCACCTGCCGCACGTACAGTTCCCTCCCTCGCCCACCTGTCCGCCGACAGCCACCTGCCCCCCACCTTGCCACAGCACACACACTCAGAGCCGTCTCCAAAGTGCCCCTCGGAACCCTCCGGAAGCATGTAAAATTGGGCAGGAAGCCTTTTTGCAGACAGTCTAGCCTCTGAGGCTTCTTTCTCTTCAAATCAAAGCAGCCCCTGTGGTGTACTGGTATTTCCCCTTGAGGTCCACACCAGGAAGGCTGAGGGCAGGGAATACCCAGGTCTAGCTCCTCTCCACCTTCCACACTCTATCTTTCTTTAGACTTGTGCACATCAGAACATATTCAGGAAAGATTTAGGATAAAATTCTGGGAAAGATGGGGGCTAGGAACAAGGCCTTCATTCTCCAGGATTTTAGCAGCCTCTTTGTTCACCGTGTTTAGCTGCTTACATTTCCCCTATGGGCCCCATGGCTGAGGGTAGTGAGGCGGCCAAAGGTAGTGCAAGGTCTCTGATTTGCATGAATTTACTCACTCCTATCAACAGACCAGACCATCTTTCCTTTCTTACCCGGAGCTGGTTCTCTAGCTGGTCATTGCCTGTTCCTGGGCGGGTGAGTCTTCACCTGCGCGGAATAACAACTGGATGGAGTTCCTGAGAGGTAATCACAATTCAGTCTTTGAAGGTCTGCCTCTCCTCTGAGGAGCTCTCCTTCCCAGACTTGACTCCCATCCTCTTTCCCGAAGACTCTGGACCTCAGCTTCTACTACTTACACCCAGCATCCCAGTTCTCAATCTCCCAAACTTGGGGCGTTTTCCCCGTTCAGTAGAGATGTCAAGCAGTTCAACCACACCAGCCCCTGTGAAGGAGCACCGCCCCCCCCACCCCGCACCATGTGGGGCCTCAGGGAATACTTCCCACACGGGGCACTAGGTGGCAGTGTTGCCTCATGCACAAGAGAGTAGGCGGCTCTTTGGAAGCCACGTCGTGGGGAATGCGTTGGGTTTCTTGGATTGCCGTCCCTGCCCTGGCCTCTGGGCGGTATTTTATCATCCCCTCCCAGAGTGGTGTTGGTAGGCATCCCTTAAGGTTGGCTTTACGCAAATCTTTTTGCAAGGCCTATGTGAAAGGGCTAAAGTGGCATTTTTGTGGGGTTGTGATTAACTTGCACTTGCAACAACTAGTAAAGAAAACAAAATCAACTCGAGTTACCTCCTCCCTCCACCCCAAGCTCCCACATTCTTCCAAAATAGGAAGTTGGACTCCAGAATGGATTGCTGGAATCCTTTTATTCAGGGCCGAGGACAATGCAGGCCTCACAGACTTCAGGTGCTGAGGTTGCCTCTGGCCCCTAGAGGGGTCATGATGGTGCTGTCTCCCCACCCTCCTAAGCCCCCCCACCCCCCAAGGTAAGGCCTTCCAGAGTTGCCTATGGCCTGTGCTCTGGAGCAGGGCAACGGGAGGTAGGAAAGGACTGTGTGCTACTGCTCCAGCATAGGGGGTCTGGATAAAACTCACTATTCAGGGACCTGGCCATTTAGGACGTGGCGCCACGGAGAAGTAGCCTGAGGCCACAGGCCCATTTGGTTGGGCCGTTGGAACTCACTCAGCAGCGGACAGAAGCCAAATTCTGTCCCATCCTGATGTGAAATCCTTAAGCTCCAGCACCCAACCCCGAAACCACCCTGTTCCTTTCCCTCCTTCTCAACTTCCTTTCCCCTCCTTCAACCCCGGCATACACAGAAGAGAAACTTCTAAAAGGTTCCTCCTCACCCGTAATTGATTGCAAATGTTCCCTGCAGTTGCTCAGCTGAGTAACCACCTGTAGCTCCAAGTCTCAGGGCTGAGTCAGTACGTCTGTGGCGGGATTAGAGCCGGAGTCCGTATTTACCAAGGGCCTTGCCGCACAAAGCCTGGCGAGGCCCTGTGGGGGAGTACGCAGATGTCTAAGAAACTGTCCCTCACTAGAAGACCCGTGTTTCTCTTGTGAGGATCCAAGTTTCAGAGCAGATCCCGGTGCAGAACGGAGGAGTCAGGCCGACCTGGCCCGATCCCATCTCTGACGCTTATCAGGGCTCTGATCTTTGGTCATTTGTTGAACATCTCTGAGCTTTGGGTTCCTCAAGTCGAGAAATGAGATTGTGTCTTGCAGAGTGGCTAAGACGTTTAAATAAGTCATGTATGTAAAGTGCCCAACACAGGGCTTGGTGGGTGGTACTTACTTATGACAGGGTATTAACAGTGGGAGATAGGCGTCACTGAGAGCCGTGGGTATGGCTATTAACCTACTTAGCTTCGGTTCTGCCCAGGAACCTATAGTTTTTCCTTAGATGAGATAGTAACTTTAATTCCTTAGGAATTTGATTAGGTAATCTGTGAAATAGGAATGAAGGTAAATAGGATTTTTCACCAAGAAGGTTTCAAGATGATTGAGAACACTGTAGAATCAGATGCCTAAAAGAATTCTCTTTTTAAAAATCGCATGTTCTTTTCAGCCTGGGCCGTATGATTTTGGATAAATTAGACAATGGCACTAAAGCTTTTTTTTGGGGGGGAGGGCGTGTCATAAACCCTTTGGAGAATCTGTTGAGGGCTATGCTGACTCCCGGAGAAATGTACATGTTTGCGTAGTTTACAAAGCTTTTAGAGCTTTTCGGATTTTTGGATGGCCAGTGTCTACTGACCCTGGATTAAAACTCCCTTGTTTAGGGCACTGTGATGGCTTTTTGGGGTATGTTTTGAATGACATCTAAGAAATGCGAGTTTACAGGATACTGAGACATCCCTTCTCCAATAAGGGAGACGCGTACTGATGGTAAGAAGTTTCGTTCATGCGGACACAGAGCTTCACAGAAGACAGACTCCCAGACCCAGAAGTGTAAGCGTAGATGTGAAGAGAATTTAAAAGAAGGACGGTGGGTGCTGCCTCCCCCTTTATCCAGTCTTAGTGACAGGGGAAGAGCTGCCTTTCCCAGAGCTCCTTGGGAGGTGACGATTCTGTGACCTTCCTCCTCAGCTGCCTTGTCCTCTATCGTAACCATGGTCAAAGTTTGCCCTCTTGGGACCCTGGGCAATTACTGATTTTCCTCCACGTATAGCCCTGCTCCTTGCCCGGGGCCCAGATGGGTGGCAAAGCTGTAGCTCCCCTACCCTTTGTGTGTCTGAACCCTGGATGTGAAGGGCATTGTCTGTTTCTGGGGCCGGGTTTTCCCTCGCAGTGAGGATGAGATACATGAGTGTGCTCGTGTAGACAAGCCACGGACCCTGATGGTTGTAAGTTAGCGTCTGCATACGAGGGGTTTTTATCTTGTGCCCATAGACCCCTCCGGAAGTGGGGTGCAGGGGTGACATCCCTGTCAGCAGTGAAACGGGCTGTCACTCGGCCCCTCCTTTCGCAGCTGACTGCTGAGCCTTGACCAGGCAGCCTTCCCCATTCCCTCGGTGAGGGGGTCGCTGCTTCGCTGCTTCCGTAGCTCATCACACGTGGTTTCCTGAGGTGCATGTTGCTTCCCGCCTTATCAGCTTGGTATGCATCTCATTTCCATCTACCGAGAGTTCCCCAGGAGCCGAATGCTTGTCTGATTCACGTCTGTCGTCCCTGAATATCTAGCATAGGGCTAGACTCTCAGTTTTGTTTGTAGGACCCATAAAGCAGAAATTCAGCTTGCTGGATGCCCGTTAGGAATGAGAAGAATGATGAGAGGAACTTTCTGAATCTCGAGGCTCCTTGTGGGGAACAGGGCAGTGGCTTTCAAATCTGCTTTAGCTGCCGGCAGAGTTGCCATGGGGGCTTCTGAGCAGAATTGCCCGGTGCAGGGCTCCCCTCCTACCTTCAAAGGGAGCAGCCCCTTTCCTATCCATTTCTATGAAGAAAGGGTTTAGTTACTTTAAAAAAGCTTAAACCCCACAACTCTGGAGCCCAGGTTGTTACACTATAGCCTGCGGGCCACATGTGGCCCAAAATGGAAGACTGTTTTATAAATAAAGTTTTATTGGAACTCGGCCGCACCGTGTGTTCTCTCTCGGTGGCAGTTTTCATGCTCACCGGCAGAGTTGGGGTGAGCCCACAAAGCCTAAAGTATTTACTGTCTGGCCCTTCGTAGAAACAGTTTGCCAAATTGTGCTCTGGAGCCTTGCTTCTCAACTTAAATATTGATAGAGATCACTTGGGATTCTTCTTAAAATGTAAGGGCTGCCATGGGCACATGCCTCGCAGTGGATGTGCTGAGGATAAGCCTCACCGACCTCCAGTTGCTGGCCGTTTCACTAGCCAGACCCCCCAGGAGGTGTGTTCTGAGTTCATCACTGTGTTTGCCCTGAGGCCACTTTGGTGTGGTGGGGATAAAGCGAGCCCGTTCCAGAGAGCGGGACTTCTCTGACAGCCAGCTCTGCCTTGAAGAATCTCCAAGGGCTTGCAGAACATTCCTTCGGCTGAACGGTGGTCTCCAGTGCTTCCGCCAAACCTCCCTTCCCTCTTTCCTTCCTTTGAGGTCGGACTGGCAGCACGGGCTGATGGCTCTCCCAGCCTTCCCAGGTTCACACCCTCTTCTGTCCTAGAGTTGTCCCCCCTCACGAAATCCCTGCACGGGAATCCTGTCTTGGCACCTGCTGTTTGCACTGACCTAACTAACAAGCTCAAGTGCAGACTCTGATTCCTTGGGTCTGGGGCAGCCTGGGAGTCTGCACTTCCGACAGACTTCTGGGGGATCTGGCCACCATGTAGACCATATTGATGTAGGAAGGCCCTGGACTTGGGAGCCTGGAGCAGGGGTCAGCGCACTTCTTCTGCAAAGGGACAGTAGTAAATGGCTTAGGTCTTGCAGGCCCTACAGTCTGTCGTTTGGCTCTTGTGGTGCCAGAGTGTGCGAGCAGCTGTGGACTGTATCTAAGTAGAGGAACGCGTCTGTGTTTCAGGAAAACTTGGTTTACAAGCCCAGGTGGCAGGCCAGACTTTGCCCGCGGCCATCCTTTCCTGACCCGAAGTCTGGAGGCTACTTCCTGTATGAGGTCCTTCATCCACAGCCCTCTGTTGCCTCGCTTCCTAGCCTGGCACTGCCCAGAATAACACCGACAGAGAGGCGGTGGCCTTGGCCGTGGTGGAGAAATTCCTTCCGGTCAAGTAAAAACAAAACTTCCCAGAGATTTCCCGCAGGAAACAAGTGCTGCTTACTTTCTTGGTCTGAGCATTCCGTGGGGAGTTTTATGTATTTTCTTAAAAAAAAAAATAGCATTGAGATAAAACTCACACACCATTCAGTTCGTGTTTCAACTCTACAATGAACGGTTTTTGTTTTTTAAGAATTGTGAAACATTTACCAATCTGATTTTAGAATTAGAATTTTGACCCCAAAGAGGTGCCGTAGCCATTAGTAGTCACTCCCCATTAACCTCCTCACCTTCCCGACTCTACTATGGCCAGAGACAACTACCAGTCTCTTCTCAGCCTCAATAGACTGGCTCCTTCCGGGCATTTCCTGTTTGAATCTGGCTTCTTTCACTGGAGGTTGGTTCATCATGATTAACAGAGCTTCATGCCTTTTTATTGCTGAGTAACATTCCATAGATTTCCGGAATCACATCTCGTTTATTCATTCTTCAGTCGATGGACCTTGTGGGGGCCTCTGCTTTTTGGCCCCTGTGAATACAGCTGCTGTGAGCACTGTGCATGAGTGGACTTGGGTTATCATTTCTTTCAGGTCTATATCCTAGGAGTGGAATTGCCGGGTCACTCTGTGTTTAACATTTTGAGGCACTGCCAGATGGTTTTCTGAAGTGGCTGCACCACTTTGCAAGCCTCGGCCACGCATGAAGGCTTGACTCTATGTTTCCTGCCCTCCAAGTGACGGGGGCTCCTGCAACTTCACTGAGCACTAGGGCTCCGCCATTGCTTCCATCTGGTACCACCTGGGGTCTCTGAGAAACGTGCCGTTGTCTTGTGCAGGGAATAGAGACACCTGGGCCACCGTGCTGAAGTCTCTTCCATCACACGGAGCTCCTAATGGTTGAGAAGGATGCTGTCATCAAGCTTCCTTCTCCAGCTTCTTGAAGACACCCTAAAATGGCCCTTTCTTCCCTGACCCCAGGTCTGCATTGGAGGAGTCCCCTTTTGGCCAGAATTGCATTATTTCTGCTTACTTTCCACACATATGAGCCCTAAGTGACATGCATATGGGGAACATTTGCGCCCTCAGAAGTCACAGTGCATCAGATTGTGATGAGGCAGCACATCCAGGAAGCAAAGGAGAAGAGAAACAGAGAGGAGGAGGGAACATAAAACCCATACAGCTCCCTTACCAATGCCCCGAACCTTCTCCTGGGTTCCAGCTCTGGGGGCATTGTTGTTTCCCTGTGAGCCTGGGGTCTGACTGGCAAGGGTTAGATCTGGAACTTAGGAGTCATCCAGGTGTCTGTGGAGTGATGGGGGAAGAGGAGTCACCTCCGGCTGGTAGCACAGAGGAGTTTGGTCATCCTCCCAGTCACACTCCAGCTTTGGTGCCTGACATGTGTCATTGCCCTTCCTGTCCTCACCCCCAGCCTTCAGTTACTGCCTCTCTTCTTGACCGTCTCACCACCTCAGGGAGGCAATGCTGTGGGGAAGGACTCTGACCAACCTGGGTGGTGCCTTTGGCTGCTTCCTCCCCATCCGCTGTTTGCTGGGTGTCCTCGCCTGGTCCTCAAAGATGACACAGAACCCATGGGGGTTCTTGGCATCGTTCTTGGGTGGAGCCCAGCTTGTTGGGTTGGAAATGTTCAGGAGTGTCAGGGCCAGGGCTGGAAACCAGAAAATCGCCTTTGGCAGTCCAAATAAATTCGACCACTGCCTATCACCTGCAATGTTTTGTCCTTCTTCCCTCCTCCATGCTCTTCTTTATTGTTCCTTTGGGCTGCCCGTCTGACTCATTCAGAATATGGGTGCCGGGAGTATGGGTGCCTGGCTCCTTCTTGCTCCCATCCTAGTCTATGCCTCAAGGAGGCCAAATAAATCAGAGAGAGAGGCTGCACCTTAGTTTTGATTCTGATTCTTAGTTCTGTATACCCTGAACATCCCTTAGCTTCAGTTTCTGATGCCATAAACAAGTGCGTAAATTTCATGTTTCTGTGCTCCAGTACATGGAATTAGGTTATCTTGGGGACTCATCAGATCCCTTATGCTCACATCATATACACCATGGCCCTAGCACCTTCCAGAAAGCATATGTTATGCTAAGTTTCTGTCCAAGTAATAACAGCATCCTCTTTTCCCATGTTCACTACCTACTTTAAAACAACCCTACTCTTTGAGTTTTTTGAAAAAGAGAACATCCAGGAAATAAAGCCACAGTGGGCAAACAAAAACATCCCAGTTCTCTTTATGAGTCAGCAATGAGTGGGGAAGAAAAGTGCTTCAGCCCAAATACACACAGAGGGTCACTGAAACCCCAAATCTTGAACATTTGCAGTTGCCGTGGTGACCACTGGGGCTATTAAGACCAGTAATTATAGCTCATTTCTGGATTAGAAGTCCAGTTACTAATCAGAGGAGAAGAAGTCATGGAGCCAGGGAGGGAAGAAGCCAATCAGTTAGTGAATCATCATTCATGTGGTGACTCAGCATTTCCTAATTTTCGTACAAATAATTTCTGTACGTTTCATTTGGCGAAGAAGTAAAGTAGTTGGGCTCTGTTTGTTCATTCCTCCACTAATTTATTCGCTCATCCAACATACTGAGCTCCTAGCAGGTGAAGTCTCAGGCATTTAACCATGTGCTGGAGAATCAAAAATGGGGACAGCAGGGGACTGTACCTGGAAAGGGCTCGCTGGCTCGTGGGAGCAGACCTGTAACCAGTCATCACAGCCCAGCCACTGGCAGGGGCCCACTTTGCCTCAATGAGTCTGAGGGCTCCTCGAGGCTAGGGAGGGAGACCTGGTAACCAGAGGGAGAGAGGAGGCCTGGGCAGCAGCAGAACCAGGAAAAAGAGGAAAGGATAGGACTTTGGATATGTAGATGGCACTGGGGTCACCAGCAAGCCAGCAAGGCCTGAGGTGGGCTCTCTGGATCCAGCAGTGAGGACATCCCTGGTGGGTTGAGAGAGAGCAGCTTCGCTCAAGAACTGGGGGCCTGAGGTGAGGGGTGCCGCATTACAGTGAGTGGAGATACGCATGAATGGTCAGAGAGTGAAGACACAGGGTCTTGTGTGCTCTGCACAGACCCTCAGCTCTGAGGGGAGGGGATGGAGGTCAGAAGCAGACACAGGCTCAGACATTTTATTTCAAGGTAAGAGAGATCCGAGTCTCAAGGCCTTGTAATAAAGTGCTGGTAAAGTAAGGCAGGAGATAGCATGGACGCACAGGAAAATCGTGGAAGTTGAAGTCACAGAAATGTAAAGTGTGCGCGTGAAGCTTGGTCATTCTAGGACATTACCAAAGACATTCTCATCTGACAAATAACCCGTGAGGTGTTTAGTGCCAGCCCTGACCGTGGTCCCTGCACAAGCAAGAACGCACGTGCCCCTCAGAACCAGTCGGGGAGATAGGTGGGGGAGCTGGAGCACAGAGCAGAACAGGATGCTGCCCAAGGTCACACAGCCGCGAGTTCAAATCCAAGTGCTCTGTTCGGAGAGGACACGCTCTCATCCTGCGTGGGGCTGTCTCTACCTTCCACGGAGAGGTAACAAGCGAAAGACCCCGCCTGTCTCAGCGGAAACCTTCCATCTCAATCCATGCCTCCTGGTTTTTTTTTAGTTGCTTTCAGCAAAGGGCTCCATCTGCACAGGCCAGGACTCAGAGTCCCTGTCTCCCACAGAGACCCCCCCACCTTGCCCCCACCTCCCTCAATATATATCTTGTAATACCAGGAATCTGTCACCAGATCATGGCTGCTTGAGTTCGACAGTATCTTTTGGACCTGTCCTAGTCATCCCACAGCTGCTGCCTTCCTTTCTGCCTCAGTAATTCTGCATGTCTCTCACTTGAGAGACCAATTCATTCTTCAGCTCATTGCACCAAAGGGAGTTTTCTCAACTCCAAAGCAGTCCAAGTCACTTTCCAGCCTAAAGCCTTGGATAACCCCACTGTGTGCTCAGGATAAAGTTTTGCTCCTTTAGTTTGCTACGTGGGACCCTACTGATGCCCTCCAGGACAGACTCCCATTCGCGCACCCACACCTGTACACGCGCGCGCGAGCACACACACACACACACACACACACACGTGCACCTGTATATGCACACTCACACGTGCACGGTCATTGCTTCCTCTCCCTCTCCCTCTCTCTCTCTCTCTCTCTCTCTCACACACACACACACACACACACACACACACACACACACACACACATTCACACACTGAATTTCTAGCAACACCAAACTATGAGCCGTGACACAGATCTACCACTCTTTCCCGGGGCCTCTGGCCTTTGCACTTTTTCTCCCAATAGGAAACCCCTCCCACAGACCCACATTCATCTGACTTCCTCTTAGTCAGTCCCTGTCTTTTTAGTTCAGATGATCCCTTCCAGGAAGTCTTCCTTGGTCTCTGGTGTAGATTCGCTCTCTACCCGGTGCAGCCTTGCAGACACTCAGATTCATTTACCATAAATCCCATCCCACTTTTTCTTTACCCAACAGGCACGTGCGGAGTTCTCACTGTGTGCCAGGCCCTGTGCAGGGGGCTGAGGTTCAGTGAACATGCCTAGCCCTACCCCTGTGCCATTTCTCTTCTCGGCTAGCTCCCCACTGGGCTGGAAGCTGCTTGAGGTCGCGGGCTGGCCTTTACACATTGCTGCAGCCGTAGCAGCTGATGCATTGTGAATAAATAAGGCTCACCCAACAGATATTTGATGAGAGGACGAATGAATGGGTGAATAGACAAAGGGCAAGATTTAGTCTTACCAATTGTGGAGTAAATTACTCTGTTTGGAGGTAGGCAACTGAAGGTGTGGTAATCTCTTCAGGCCTATTGATTTGGAAGATGGCTGAGAAATGAACTCAACCCTAACTAGAAGGAGTGATTACTCTTCTCCTCCACTTCAACTTCCTCAGCTCTCCAAATCTATTGACCCTCGATAAATTTTGACAGGGATCTAGTCTCCCAGAAAAATTGGATGGGATTACAACTTGGTTTAACTATGATTATTTCTAAATTTTCAGAAATTATCTATTCTATTTATTTGCTTCTTTTGGTTTGTACGTATGATCTCTTTCTCATTCTCTCCTTAGAACTTTTGTTCTGTGCTTCTGTTCATATTAGGGAAAGGAAGGGAGAGTGTACCTAGAGAGGGCCATTTTATTAATCTGTGGGAGAGGCCAGCAAGGGACCTGGAGATTTCCGTGGGTTCCAGGTCTTTCTAGCCTTTGCCCCTTCTCTGGTTCTCTCAAAATCTGGAGTGGTCACAAAGGTCTTTTTTAGCGGGTGAAATTCTTTTTACTTAAAACACAGGCAGTACTCAATTATTTTTAATCTATTCACTAGTTTATGTATTCAACAGATCTTTATTGAACACAAAGTAGGTCTTCAAGAACTATTTTTGAAGTAAGTTCCAACTTTATGCAGAATAACAATAAACCCTAACCACAGCAAAAATCTACTTTAGACATTGTTTGTTTCAAGGCACATTAATAATATGACATAATTGCACAATGGAATATCCTTATAATCCTTATAATGTAGCCTGTGGCATGCATCCTGTGGCTGGAGGTAATCGTGGGCACGAACCCCCTCTGGGTGTGGTGGTCTTACTTCCCCTTTGGACAGCATGCAGAGTGTCGCTGGCCTGACCTTAGCCAGTGACTGGCGGAGGAGGGGTGCCAGCGGGGGGCCCCACCCTCTCTGGTTTTCTGCCCAGGGCAAGGTCTGGGAACTTAGGAGAGACGGGCCATATGCTGCTGAGCTGCAGAAAACTGGGCAGGAAAGAGGAAGGCACCTGCTTACCTTGCGGCTCCTGGCACTTTTGTCGCCATCCCTCCTCCTGGCCCCACCTCCTCCTAGACAGCCTTCCTTTTCTCTAGTCCAGCACTGGGATGGCTCCCATGTCCATCTCCGGTTCCAGATACACGGCTCAACAGTGGGAGCCATCTGATGCAGGCAGGCTTCTGGGACTTCGCCGGATCTCGATCATGTGTGTGTCACCCTAGCACCCAAGGTGGGGCCTGGAATGAATGGAGCAGGCACTTTGAACTGAATGAGTTGATGGGGAATGATCTGGCCCCTTTCCACACCTAGAACCTGACCTCTCCTCGCTCTCCAGTGGCAACCACATGCCCGAGGAAGGGAAGGCTTTCCTCCCCACATGACCCACCCGTTACCAGCTTCTGGCCTCAGCACGAGCTGTCTCCTCACCTGAAGTGTCCGCCCTCCCTCTCTTCCTCCATCTAAATTCTATCCTTCAGTTAGTGGTGAGGAAGTCAGGATCCAGAGCCAGGTGTTCTGGGCTCCAGCCCTTCCCTTGCTGTGGGAACCTGGCAAGCTAAAGTCTCCTCGTTTGTAAAATTGGCCTCATGACCATTTCTGTTTCACGGAATTGTTGTGGTGATTAAATAAGTTGGTGCCCATCGTGTGCCAGGAGCTGTGCCTGGAGCAGCGTGTGTGCTCAGTCAATGCTGACTGCTGTTGTCATCCTTCTGTGGTGATGTGGTGGCATGAGAAGGACTCAAAGCCTTGCCTTCAAGGCACTACCGGCCGATCGGGCCAGGGCGGGCTCATGCCCCTCTCCCCCAAGGCCTCTTCTGCCCGTTTTCATCCCTGAGTCAGTCTGCTTGACTCAGGGATGAAAATTCTCTTTTCTTCTGAGCTTCCGTGCACAGATACACATGTCTAGCTCTCTGACACTACTCAGCCTGGGATTATTTGTCGAGAAACCTCAAGGGACTGGATTCCTACAAATCAGTATCCTCAACTAACCACATATTTTAGTTGTTCCACTTTTTAAGGGGCAGAGACACATGACTGCGAGATGAATTCAAAAGGATCTAGTAGGCTCTAGTAGGAACAAAACCTGCCCATTGAGGTGTGGGTTCAGGTCCAGCCTTTCCACCTTCTGTGGCCCCCATTGCAGGATGTCTGACAGTGAGAAAGGATGAGAAAGAGGAGAACTTTGCAGTCCTTCATGATGGGCCTAGAGATCCCAGGCACGGACAATCAGAACAACATGGGCCTGGTGACAAACCAGCCCAGCCTCTCCTTCACAGATGGGAGTGTGAGGCCGTCGAGGGAAAGGCACTTTCCAGACATCACACAGCAGTAGGATGGGATCACGTTCCAAGCTTCTTGGATCCCAATTTGGTGTCACTTCAGCTCTTCCAGGTTGCCCTTGGTTAATTTAAATCTCTTGCTGGAAAGCAGAAGAAAACAGTTTAGTAAGACTTTCAATAAGAAAAGGACAAAAGATGACGTTAGTCCTCATTTAACCCAGGATGTCAATTCATCACCTATTTTAACTTGTTCTTTCTCTTTCTCACGCAGAGGCCAAGCAGCCAAAGCTGGGTCACAGTGGGGCTTGACTCATAGGTCAGCTTTAAGTGTTCTCTTTGGGCTCTGCAGACTCACCTGGGTTTAATTTGAAAACACACACTCTGTATCTTCTGGTTTCTTTGGCTTGGAAACTGGTGGAAAAGGGGCTTTAGCTTCTGACTGGCAGAGTATTTGGGTTTGTGTGGTCCCTGAGTACAACGGGCTTCCTAGAAAGCTTCCAGAGTCTCCGTGGGTTATTTGTGACCACAGGGCAGAGGCAAAAATGTTCAGATGTTATTAAGTCAACACAGGCAGTACATGGTCACTGAGCGAATATGAGACACGTTGGACATATCCTAACGCTCTGAGAGTACTATGATGTCTAACTTGATGAAAACCCGATAGGCAACCAGCTAACCTAAGTTGGGAGCTTATTTTCATGGCGTGAGGATCTGCTCCTCATCTGCTCCAAGCTTCCTCTAAATAAAGACTCCCGCAATGCCTCTGAATCATCAAGTATATATTTAACACTATTTAAACACTGCTTCTAGGGCAGCATTGATTCTGTAAACTGTACCTGGCAAGTGAAATGCCAAAGCAAATTTTGGAGAGAGATCTCAAAATTATTTATTTGGCGGAGGAAAGGGGAAAAACAGGAAATTGGTGTCGGGAGCTGCTCAGCTGGAATTTTAAGAGTTCTCAGAGGGACCTTGATAGAAAGGGGATAAGGTTGCAGAAGGGGGGCTGCAGCTCCCAGCTGTGGGGGCCACTGTGTCTCTGTCTCTCCCAGGACTGGCCTGCACTGGGTCTTCTCAAGGATTAAGAGAGTCGAGATACGCCGGGTTGTCTAAGGGGTAGGACTTCCTACCACTCCCTTAGCCTCTGCACAACCCACCTCCACCTTCTGTATTTGGGGGTTTTAGTCTTTGTTGTGTTGCTGGAATTCCAAAGACCCGCTTTCCTGTTTTAGTTGAGGTGGGAGATCAGGATGGGAGGAAGAAAAACCTGCAGGCAGCTCTCTCCACTTCTGCTGAGGAAAGGGAGCCCCGACCCAAAGCTCTCCCATCACAGATACTCATTACACGTTGTTTGGGCTTTGATGGGCTGTTTACAGAATTCCACAGTCACAGGACCAGCAGGGTACATGAATGCTCAGGGAATTTCATAGTCTTTGTTCTCAAAGGTTATTAAAAATGGTTGAAATGACATCCACTCCCCCCAAAAAGAAATCCGTGTGCCTAAAATTACTAATTAGGACATTGGTTTCTTTGTTCAGTGGGAAAGAGTTGATGTAAGGAATATTTCAACACTTCTTACACTTCGATTATTTATTTATTGCCTTATGTGGGGGAAAAAATAATTAAACGTGCCAAAATGTACTGATGTCCTGGATGGCATTGGCACAACACCTCACAATCCTGGCTGGCAGTCACGGAAACTGGGGCTCCAGATGTGTGTACAAGCTCTTTCCTGGGTGATCCCAGCGATCTGGAGCAAGGCAGAAGGCGTGCCGGGATGGTGTCCACAGCCTATGTTCCTTGAGAGTAGCTCTGTAGGTCACTAGATGTGTGTCAGAACCTGAGGCTTGACCCTTTGGCCAAAGCTCCAAGGAAAGTAAAGGGGCCTCCTTCCCAGGGAGATTGGGGAGTGTGTCTTGTCTGCTGTCTGTGCAGTGCCCTGGGCTGGACACCACCTGCTAAAGACTGTCTCTTCGATGGTCACGGTCCTGTGGATTCCAGGAATGTGACCCCTCCCCATCCCTGAAGAAAAACCAGGGCCCCGGATGCATGTAAAGCTTCCCTCCAGACACCGGCACCCTGGAGCATGGCAGGGGGAGCCTGAGGATAGTGCCTGCTGTTCAGGGGTCTCTGGAAAGGATGCCAGTCAGCCCCAAGATGCTTGTATAATTAGAAGCCTTCCCCTCAGGCCACTCGTGATGGCTAGCTAAGATGGAGCTCCTGGGTCTGCTGCCTCTTGCTTCGTCCTAGGAGCAGTAGCTGCTTAAGGATCCTTGGTCCATTGGGACTGTGGGGACCTCTGGGACTCATGAGCATAAAGTCACTGGCCACCAAAGCCAGATGATGTGGAGGTGTTCCCTGCCAACAGCAGAAATCGGGCTACCAGACAGGGGCATGTGTTTCTGGGTGACACCAAGTATTACGCTCCCATGGGACCAGGGAACACAAGCTCCCCTGGCTGAGAGCCAGGTGATCAGCAGGCATCCCCTAGGCAGCAGCTGCTGAAATCAGGGCACCAGACATGGATAAATCTCATTCCTGGGAGCTAATGGTGCTTGGGGTGCAGTAAGGGGACTGGGCCAAGATGGCGCCCGCCAGTTTGCCTCCCTGGAATGCATTCTGGCTGGCTGAGATGTGTGGTACCTCGGACACCTGCCCCTCTGGCCAGCACTGTAATATCGCAGATGAGGCTCCTTCACTGAAGTCTGGGTGCTGTGGTCTGCCTCTGAGCTGGGCCCTGGGCAGGTGAGTCAGAGTGGACCTGCTCTTTGTGGGTGGGCTCTCAGATCGCTCGTCTTGTCTTGTTGGGACACGGGCTCCACTGATGTTCAAAGTTGGATGTTTTGGGGGCTTGTCTCTCAAGTTTATGTCTTAAAAGTTGGGCTGCACAGTGAGGGGTGGGACACTTTATTCCTCAGACAGAACCTGAGTTCCCTCCTGGCTGTGGCTTGCAGCGCTGCTTGTGGGGTTTATGGTGAGACTGTGTCCCAGCCTCTCCTACCCACTCGTTTGCTGGCTATGGAGTCGTCACTCAGCCAGACCTTAGGTTTTCTAAGGAAGAAATTGTTCCACACGTAGCTGCAGAGCTCATGTATCTGTGAGAGGAGGAGACTTCAGAATCTTTGTATGTTGCCGTCTTGGAGGTTTGTTGAGTTTTACCTCAAGCAGTTTTATTTTTTAAAAATTTTATTTCTCTATTTACTCATTTATTTTTCATTAGATATAAGTATCTTTCTCAGATATAATTGACACAGAGCCCTGTGTAAGTTTAAGGTATAGGGCATGATGACTTGACTTACATTCATTACAAAGTGATGACTGCAGCAAATTTAGTTGACTTCCATCACCTCATATAGATATAAAAAAAAAGAAAAAGGGAAAAAAGAATTTTTTTCCCTCATGATGAGAATTTTTAAGATCTACTGTCTTAGCTATTTTCAAATATGCCATACAGTCGTGTAAACTATCATCATCCTGTTGTGCTTGACTTTCCAGGACTTATTCAACTTCTAACTGGGGTTTATACCTTTTGACCTCCTTCATCCAATTCCCCACCATGGCCCCAATTTTTTTTTTTTTTTGAAGGCAGAGTACTATTATATTGTTTGGTTGGTCTGTACTGTTTTTCTGTTAAAAATAATACCATTGGGGAGGTAGAATAATATACCTCTTAATTTCCTTATTGTGATTCCCAGAAATGAAATGACACGGTTGGAGGATATGAATGTTTTTGGCAAATGGTTGCCACATTGTTCTCCAGAATGGTTTACCAATTTTCTCTCAGCCCAGCAGTGCATGAGCATGCTTGCTTTTCTATCGTGTCACCGATTCTAGAGACTATCATTGTTATCTTTACTAACCTGAGGGACAAGAATTTCTGTTTTGTTTTAATTTGCATGTCTTTGAGGCTAACATTGAAAATTCTCATTTCTTCTTTTTTGAGTTTCCTACTCATGTCTTTACACCCCCCATGCCTCTGTCTCTTATTGTCACCTAATGACACCTCTGTCTCTTATTGTCACCTAAGGTTATTTTTTAAAAGATTTTATTTATTTATTTGACAGACAGAGATCACAAGTAGGCAGAGAGGCAGGCTGAAAGAGGGAGAGGGAAGCAGGCTCCCGGCTGAGCAGGGAGCTCGATCCCAAGACCCTGGGATCATGACCCGAGCCAAAGGCAGAGGCTTTAATCCACTGAGCCACCCAGGTGCCCCATTGTCACCTAATATTATTGTGCAGGTGATATGTGAGCAGAGGAAAGTGACACGCATGGTCATGAGGCCGACTTGTGTCGGTCACGAGGTTCCCGCTTGTGTGTGTGCGCGAGTGTGTGTGCATGTGCGTGTGGTATGTCTGCAGGAAATGGTGGAATAACGGTGGGAGTGCAGGAGATTTATGTATTTAAGTCACTAGTGGAACTCCGTCCCCCACCGCCTGCCAGCAGATGCCCATTCTCAAAGACCCAGATCTTGATCTGCTCTCGTTTAGAGGCCCACTACTCAGAGTATGATCTGAAGGCCAGCAGCATGGGCTTCACCTGGAAGCTTGCTGGAGACGCAGAATTCCAGGTGCCACTTGAATCCTACTGACTCAAGAGTCTGTATTTATTCAGGGCTCTGGGGTGTTCTTACCCACAGTAGAATCTGAACAGATCTGGACTCGAGTTGGCCTTTTAGGAGGTCCGTGGGTACTTTCAGCCTGAACTCTGGGCGGACACTACTGATGAAAGGTCAAAGCTGGTGGTGTTTGGATTTAGCTCCTGCATCTCCCACCCCTCCATCAGTAACAAAAATAACTCTAAAAGTAGCTACCATATATTGATGGTTTGCATCAGGAACTTTGCTAACTACTTTCTGTGGTTGTCCTGTACAAGCCATAGATTCTGAGGTGGTAAATGCCTTTGGATTCTTGTCTCCAACCACCTCATTGTTTTCCTGTTCTCTCCTCTCTCTGCCAAGCTGCCACATTGTCCCTTACCCCAGCCTGAGTGGCTTCTGGAGAGTTGGGGAAGTCCCCCATCCTGGTTTTGATCATCTTTGCGCACAGTGAGAGCGTGACTAAAGGGAATAGTGGACTAGGAGGAGAGCTTGAAAAATTTGCTGGGAAGATATGAGTGAAACATTCCCAGGAGGACTTTCCTATTCTCTGCTCTGATTTATAAAAGCTTGGACTCCTAGATAAAAAGCTGAGCCTAATCCTGTCTGGAAGGAAAGTTATCTGTAGCAGCTGAAAAGCACCTCTTTTCACTTTCTCCTCTTCCTGCTGACATGGCCCCGCTGTCTGCCAGTTTGTGTGGTCTTTGATGGATGGCCTATCTCCTCCTTCTCCCTGGTCCTTTCAGTTCCCCTCAGGGCCTCTCTGGGGGGCAGGGTGTTGGGTAAGTAATTCTGCAGAAGGCAGTAGATAGATCTGTGTGTGTGGGGAGGGCACAGGCATAACATCCTGAGAAAAGACCTTGCCTTGTATCAGGTTGATTTATGGTCATGACCTAACCTGGCTCTGTTTTTTGCTCATTTTTCTCATAAAAACAAGCTTGCACCATCCAGCATGTTTTTTTAGTTACCAGAGCTGATGACACTGTGCATGACTCCTCTGTTTTTTTGAGCAGAACCTTACCTTCCTGGAAGCTGATGGGCCTTCTTGGAGAAGCAGGACTCTCACTCCTGACTTTGGTTCTCTCAGAAGTGCAGAAAGGACTCTGCCATGGGACTTTCCTGGAAGTGAGGTTCTAAAGTCACCTCAGTGCCAAAGGCAGTATTTCTGTCTGGACCTTATCTTTATTTTCTACCACCTTGGCTTATGTTGTAGTTAAAGGGTCTCTTCCCTGGGGATCTGCCATGGACGGGGCTCTCTCCACAATGAGGCTTTGCCCAAGAAAAACTCTCAGTAGGTTTTACCACATGTGCTATAATCCAGCTGTGTAGGACCTAGGAGGAAACAGCTTTTTGTGTGAGGGCTGGGGGCAAGCACGTCTATCTTTATGGGAAGGTCTAAGCACTCATGATGACACAGCGCACAGAATGCTTGGTCGCCCCTACATCATTCCTCGAGGCTAGATGCAACTGCAGGGCTCTTGGGCAGCACCACCTTGCCCCCCGTTCCCCCCGCCTCCCCAGAGTGGTGGGGAATGTTTCTCCTCTGAGTCAAGACTCACAACTCAGTTTGACTCTGGAACAGAGTTGATGCAGTGCAGGAACCAAAACCCATTCCTGTCCTGACCCAGTGGGAAATGCACAGGTGTCTGAAACAGCCTTTTGTCCTCATGCCGCTCTCATATTGCTTGACAGGATAAGGAAAGACACAGCAGTACCATGCGGCTCAGCAAGGAGCGCTCTGATGGGTGCAGTCAAGGAAGACTTCCCAGACAAGAGGGACCTGTGGCTGCCTTCTGAGGGACATGCCCACATGAGAGGCATTTCAGTCAAAGGGAGTGAGATGACATTCTCAATGGGGCTAGAATGTTGATGTTGATGTTGATGTTGATTGGAGAGCAGGATGTAATTGGGGAGGTGTAAGAGAGTGAATCGCTGTGCATCCTTCTCAGCATTGGGCCATCATAGCTGCTCAGACAGGACAGGGATATGTGTGTGTGTGTGTGTGTGTGTGTGTGTGTATGGAAATGTAATATATATATTGGAATACACACACACACACACACACACACACATATATATGTAAATGGAAAAGTAATATATATATATTTTCCGTTTTTTTCAACTTTTCCATTTATTTCAACACTCTGAAATAAATCCACACAATGTTCCTGAAACACAGATACTCCTCTGTTTTAAGGGAAAGGGTATGAGATGCTCCTTTTCCCCTGTCTTCATTAACCATAAAATAAGAATGACAAAGACTGGTTGATTCCTGACCATTTTCAGAAGATTCATTTTTTTTTCTCACTTTATATTGACTTTCATAACTCCTGGAGTGGATGATACTTGCCTCATAATTATGATGCCAGGAGTTCTGGTGAAACATAACTCTCTCTATCTGGTCTCTTGGTCAGGGACTCCCTTCTGTCAAAACCAATGGAAAGAAGATCCCAGAAGGGGAGAGGGAAGATTTCTGGTAGATCCTTCTCCACCAGAGAGCGCGCAAAGCAGTTTGACTGGATTTGTTGAGAGGTGGGGCAGCTCCGACCTAGACCACCCACTCCTCTGTTTTATTATATTTTCTTCTAATAGAGGGTTTCCTCCACCAGGTGCCCACCTATTGGGGAAACCAAGAGAAGAAAGTGGAGGTGGAAACCACTGGCTTGGAGGGGAATACCGATTGAGTGTTCTTGACACTGGCTTTCCTTCCAACTTCTTCAGCCTTCACTTGCTGTCCAACTTTGGGATGAGTGGTTTGTGTCCTAGCTTTCCTGAGTGGTATGTGTCACAGAAAACCCTGTGGGACCACCTGGAAATTTTACCAAATGTTTAGGAAGTCAGCCTATCCCTTGGACAACATGGACATATAAACTAGCCGGCCAGTCAGTTCTGTCCTTCAAACCATTTCTGGGGGGTGGCTGTTAGCCTCCACAGGTTTTGAAGAGTCAGATCCCAATCACCTTCAAGGAGCGGTCCGCATATTTATTTGTTAATGCCACATTCACCAGCCCGTAGTCTTCTTTCTTCAAATCAATAACTAAACACTTATTTTTTTAGTATTCCAAATATTTTATTTTTTATCTTTTAGGATTTATTTATTTATTTGAGAGATTGAGAGAGAGAGAAAAAAAAACACAGAGGGAGAAGGAGAAGCATACTCTCCAATGAGCAGGCAGCCTGACATGGGGCTGGGTCTTAGGACCCTGGGACCATGTCCTGAGCTGAAGATAGATGCTTAACTGACTGAGCCACCCAGATGCCCCAGTATTCAAAATACTTTAGTGCAGTGGAAAAAGCATGAAGTTTTTGGTCAAACAGCCCTGGTTTTGGCCCTTGTGTCTGGCCCTTACTAGATGTAAGACTATGGATGACTTGCTTAACTTCTATGACCCTTAGTTTTTGGTCTGTAAATGAGGATGTTAAAAATCAACACATACGTTTGTGGCATGGTTTAATAGAGGTAGCACATGTCCAGCATCTAGAGTATAATAGACATTTAATAAAAGGTAGTTTAGGTCCCTTTATTTCTTCTTCTGATGAGCAACAGATCTCCTGAATCCAAAGAAAGAACCCAAGAAGTGGAAAGAAGCAGGATTATTTCTCTACAGAGGCCACATTTAAAAATGTGCCTAATTAAATGGTTGTCTGTAACTCTTTAGCTTTGATATTTACTACTATTAGAATGTCTCATAATTATTCAGACTGTATCCCAGTTTGAAGAAGGCTTTTCTCCTTGACAGTATTTGACTCTATTAATTCCCATGCCTTTAATAATAGAGAACTAGAAGCAAATGATTCCTGAAAACCCATACGATTATATGGCTCTGTTAAGAAACCCAGGGTCTATAAATATAAGTTTTGGAGTTAGAAACAGGAATATAATGAATAGGATATACCCCTTCAATTCACTTTCCTTTTTCTCAAAACTTAGATTATTAGACAAGGTAAGGTGTTTGAACAATTTTAAATTTAGTCAACATTGATACATAATGGAAGCCAGTTCCAAGCAAGAACTGGAAGAGGGATTCTTAAAGTCTTAAAATGACATGGTCCAAATGTTTGGCTTCAGTCCCATCACCATTTTTCAAGTTACATCATTCAATCTCATTTTCCCAACCCATGGGCTTTCATAGCTCATTTTGGTGTTGAGTGATTTCATAAATAATATTGATGATTTGGTCCCTCTGTTCCTCCCAAGAATGTGACTTTGATGAATAAACAACAGTTATAACACATTTGCTTTTATCACATATACATCCAAAGTTGTAAAATCTCAATGTTGCACAAGCTGAGGGTTTCACTACATATAGTGTGTTGGCTTAGGCTGCCTTGGTTTTGTCAGTCTCTACTCTGCTAGACTGAGAAGAAAGAGAAGTCTCTTAAATGGGGATTTGGAAATTTTTCTTTTAAATCAAGTCTATCTTGCTCCTACTTAATGGAGTTAAGAAAGCTGGTCTGGTGTCCGTCCTGAGAATGTGTGGATGACCTGTGCAGGTTGCACTGTGATCCCATTTTATGGTTGAAGGGGCTGAACAGCAGGTTTGTGTTGGACAAATTTTATTTAACCAGCACTGTTGGTCCCTGGGTGCTTAAAGTGGATAGCCATTTTAAGCCTCAAAATCCAAAGTGGAGGCAATATTTACCTTTTACTTTTTTTTTTTAAGAAAGACTTAATTTTTTAAGAAAAGTTTTAGGTATACAGTAGAATTTAGAGGAAGGTACAAGATTTCCCATATATCTCCTGCCCCTGTCTCACCGGAATGGTACATTTTATTTTTTACCAAGAACGAGCCTACACTGACACATGATAATTACCCAAATCCATAGTTTTCTTAGGGGTCACTCTTGGTGTTGTACATTCTTTGGGTTTGGACCAAAGCAAAATGACATATATCATTATATACATTATAATATCATGCAGATTATTTTCATTGCCCCCCAAATCCTCTGTACTCTACCTACTCACCTCTCTCCCCTCACTCCTGGCAATCATTAATTTTTTTATCTTCTTCATAGTTTTGCTTTTTCAGAATGCTGTTTGGTTGGAACCATATCATATGTAGTCTTTTTAGATTGGCTTCTTTGACTTAGTAACATATATACTTATGTTTCCTCCATGTTTTTTCATGGCTAGGTAGCTCATTTCTTTTTAGTGCTGAATAATATCCCATTGTCTAGATGGACCACAGTTAATTTATCCATTCACCTAATCAAGGACATTTTGGTTGCTTTCAAATTTGGCAATTATGAATGAAGCTACTATGAATATCTGTGTGCAGATTCTTATGTATACTGAGTTTTCACCTCCTTTGGGTAAATATCCAGGAGTGTGATTGTTTGATCACATGGTAAGAATACATTTAGTTTTTCAAGTAACCACCAAATGGTACCATCTTGCATTCTTAGCCGCAAGGTATGAGAGTTCCTGTTGTTTCAAATCTTTGCTAGCATTTGTTGTTAGTGTTCAGGATTTTGGCTGTTCTAATACATGTGTAGTGGTATCTTCTTGTTTTAAGTTACATTTCCCTGATGACATACGATGTGGAGTACCTTCTCATATACCTACTTACCATTTGTATACCTTTGATGAGTTATCTCTTATAGCCTTTGGCTCATTTTTAAAATGGTTGTTTCTTTTCTTACTCTTAAGCTTTAAGAGTTCTTTGTGTATTCTGGATTATAGTCTTTTATTAGATGTGTTTTTTGCAAGTATTTTCTCCCTGTCTGTGGCTTGTCTTCTAGTAGTCTTGACACTGTCTTTAGCAGAGCAATCGTTTTTATTTTTAATCAAGTCTAACTTATAAATTACATCTTTCATGGATTGTGTCGTGGTGTTAGAGCTAAAGATGTCATCACCAAACCCAAGGTCATCTAAATTTTTTCCAATGTTATCATCTAGGATTTTTGTAGTTTTACACCTTGAAGTTAGGTCTGTAATCCATTTTGAGTTAATTTTGGTGAATAGTGTAAGGTCTGTGCCTAGCTTTATTGTTTTGCATGTAGATGTCATTGACCCAGCACCATTTGTTGAAGAGACTATCTTTGCTCTATTGTATTGCTTTTGCTCCTGGTCAAAAATCAGTTATATCTATTTATGTGGGTCTATATCTGGGCTCTCTGTCTTGTTTCACTGATCTGTTTATCTACACTTTCACCAATACCACACCGTCTTGATTACTATAGCTTTATAGTAAGTCTAAAGTGACATTTAGGGGAGCCTGGGTGGCTCAGTGGGTTAAAGCCTCTGCCTTCAGCTCAGATCATGATCTCAGAGCCCTGGAATCAAGCCCTGCATCAGGCTCTCTGCTCTGTGGGGAGCCTGCTTCCCCCAACCCCTCTGCCTGCCTCTCTGCCTACTTGTGATCTCAGTCAAATAAATAAATAAAATCTTTAAAAAAAATAAAGGGACATTTAGTCCTCTTAAATTCTAAAACAGCTCAGCAGCAAAGCACACACAGCCACTTTAATAGTCAGAAGGAAAAGGAGACACTTGGCAGCTTGAATCTGTTTTCTTTTTCAGTCTTTATCATGGTGGAACTGGTCAGACAAGCTTACCAGAACCAATTGTACACATCTCTTCCCAGTCCATGTTCAGTAACATCATATTGGTAACTTAAGACTGGCCATTGTAGGAATAAGTGTACTACAAAAATTAGCAAATGCTACAAATCAGGACTTTTTTTTTTTCTTCAGAGGACCAGTTGTTAAATATTTACAGCATAACATTGGCTTTATGATTTCTTCTGATTTCTTCTTCCCTTTGATGCCTCATCATCAAACTCTTCCTTATCATAACTAATATTTGTTCATCACTTTGTATAAGTTAGGCACTGTGCCTTGATCTTTCACATATATTCTTTTATTTAATTCTCCCAGCAACCTCAGGACGTAGGTCTATGATCCCAGCTTGTGGTTGAAGGATGCGGAAGAGAAGAGCAGTGAAAGATTTTACTTTACAGGTACAATGTGCAAATAAGTAAACTGAGGCCCAGAAAGGTGACATAATTTTCCCGAGGTCACATTTTTTAAGTAGCAGACTGGGGACTGAAACATCCACTGACTCATGCTTGAAACCACCATGTTCTGTGGTTTCCCCAGCAAAGAAATCTGTCCTGGACTCTGAATCATGACACTTCAGCTGTAGTGTACTGTCTGCACCTGGCCTAATACCCGACCTCTCAGACCCTCAGTATCTTCATCTGTTCAGTGAGACTGGTGATAATTATCCTGCCTAGCTCACAGGATGGCTTTACCATTTAAATGATAGTTACACAAGATTGCTTTGGAAAGCTCAAGTACAACATAAATGGGAGATATCTTTCCATGCTAAGGAGTAAGGGAAAAAATCTTCACAAAAAGAATACCACATCCCAGTTTAGAAAATTCAGCTGAAATGGGTATTTGATATAAGGAATTTTACAGTAAACGTTTCTGGGTGAAATGTCAGGACATTTGATCTGGGAATGTTTGAACTTACATCTTGGAGTTCCTTGGCTTTGGGTCTCCCTAAATTTTTCAGGCATTTTGACTGTGATCAAGGTAGCCCTAGTTTCATGGGTAGATTTGGGTAGCATCAAATTATTAACAAGCTAGGTCAGTGCTAGAAAGCTGGCGGTTAATAACTTTAGGGAGAATTTCTGCCATATTATCTCCATGTTTTAATAAAGGGGTTCTTTGGCTGTTCACATAGCTATTTTTACTTCTCACTGTCAGCATATCTCATTGTAGTTACTTATTTAAGCCTTATTTTCTGGATTGTACTGAACTTCCATGATGTCAAATAGCCATTTGATCATTAGAAAACCCTAACATAAATACTGAGACTGACAGCTAGTACTGCTTCATAAATATCTACTGTGCAAGTACGTGGGTGGACTAACTACACGGAACTCTTGTAGTGTTCCTGTATTTCTTGTGCCACAGTTGTCCATCTGCAAGCTTTGGAACATTCCTTAATTGCAGTTGGACCAAGTGTGCAGGGCAAGGCCAGCCATGGGATGTTTCATGCTGCAGTTCCTTTGTGTGCTCTCAGGATATCAGAGGCATTTGGCAACAGTAGGAAAACCTCCAGCTATTCCCTAACTTATTCAGTCCAAGCCCCTTACTGTGTTATGCAAGACCTACTTTGACCTGTTTCCACCTGTGTTGCCTGCCATCTTGCTGTCCCCACTGTGTGGAGTGATCCATAATTCTTTTGCCTGGCCAACTCTTACTCACTCTTCAAGAGTAGGTTTGGGTCTTTTCCCCTTAGGAAATTCTCTCCAAATTATATGGGTTGAGATTAGGCTCTGTTTTCACTTACCTATGTATTCCTTGAACTTAAGTTTTGATATATGAAATCATCTCAATGTTTCCACTCACCCATGAGAGTATAACTCCTCAAGGGCAAAGACTGCTTTTTCTTCCAAAGCTGAAACTACATTTTTTAAAAAAATATTTTATTTATTTATTTGACACACAGAGCGAGAGAGAGAGAGATCACAAGTAGGCAGAGAGGCAGGCAGAGGCAGAGGGGGAAGCAGGCTTCCTGATGCAGGGCTTGATCCCAGGACCGTAGGATCATGACCTGAGCTGAAGGCAGAGGCTTAACCCACTGAGCCATCCAGGTGCCCCTGAAACTACTTTTCTATGTCTGGGATGAATGTTCAGTGAATGTGATGAACTGAAGTGACTAATTCCAAGTGAAATTTCATTTCCCTCAAGGAACAAGACAGTGTGATGAAATGTGAACCCTTTGTGGTTTAGTAGGGTGGCAGTCCTAGCGTTTATTAGGGGGACCAAGCACGATCCTCTTTCCACCAGCTAGGGTTGAAGCATGGAGCATCAGGTTATGGGTTCAGTGTTGGATTCATATCTATGAGCAGAGGATGCAATTTCAGCCTCCCTATATTGGTTTATTCCGTCTCGAGAGAGGAGAATCATAGTTTTCAATCCAGAGCCTCCAGATTGGAGGAATGGATGATTATTAGTACAGACTATAGACGATGCAGCAGGAGAGAAATATTTACTTACTTTGTCTTCAGAAAATTTGAAAATCTTCACAAGGTTGAACTCAAGATTTCATGAAAGAGGTTGGCGCTGATGGTGACAATTAGAAGGGAGAGGGAGGTAAGGCACACCATACTTCAGTGCCCCAGTTTCCTCTTTTGGAATAATAGATCTTTCAATGGGAGTGGAGGATATTTATTTTCATTTTAGTGGTCTTAAATATGAGTTTTATTACTGATAATAAAAAGCCCCAATTAATATCAGTTCCTAGACAATCAATTGGTGACATTTCCTAATAGCATCATATCTGTGCACTATTCAGTGGACCTTATTTCTTTTAAGTACTTCTTATTCCATTAGTTTGCTAAATTAATGGACAAGTATGTACGATGGTTACATAGATTGTACTAAAATGCCTGATCAGATGTAATTTTTAAACAAATGGTAGGAAGCAATTTCAGATGAGCTTTCCACTTTCATGTCTGATTTAACTTACCATTGATGACAGTCTTTCTAATTCTTCTTCACTGATTGGAAAACACAATGACTCCCAAATTCTGTTTTCTGCATTTCCATCCACTGGGCAGTAGTAAAAAGAGCGATTTCTTTTGTAAATATGGTGGGTCAGCAGCTCTCAACATGGTCACAAGAACCTGTATTTGTAAAAGTTTCACTTGTCATTCTGATCCGCAGCTAGGTGATAACATTGGTGTCTTAGTTTGGGCTGCTGGAACAAATATACCATGACTCGGTGGCTTAAACAAAAGCAAGTTTTTCCTCACAGTTCTAGAGGCTGGGAAGTGTAAGATGCCAGAGAGCCAATGTCTGGTGAGAATCTTCTTCCTGATTTGCAGATGACCCTTTTCTTGTATCATCACATGGCAGGGAGCAAGAAGGGTTGGCTCTCTTCCTCTCCTTAAAAGGACACTAATCCCCATGGTGGGGCTCCATTCTTATGACCCAATTACCTCCTACAGGCTCCACCTCCAAATACATCACAATAGAAATTAAGGTTTCAGCATATGAACTTTAGGGGGATACAAATATTCAGCCCACAATAATTGGGTTAGAAAATTCTTTTTTTCTTTCTTGGAAATGAGTGCAGGACAGTGCTTCAAAAACTGTTCTCTTCCTATAGATGAACAATGGTAAGACAACAAATAAAATGCAGTTGTCTAAGCACTTAATGAGGTTTCTCCTATGCTACTTGGGACATCTTATTAAATTAGAAAACAAAGAAAAATTTCTTTGGTAATCATTTAAAAAGTGATACTTCTATCATACTTGTTATAACTCCCAACTAAAATGACCATTTATAGTTCTTCTGTCTATTAAATCCTTTCTAATATAATTACTAAAACTTAAAGATTAATCCAAACTAAACTAGTATGATAAAATTACATCTTCTCTGTATTGTCTCAAGAAGTTAAAAACATCATTTTAGACACACTATCAATAATTTTATAGCTTCCTATGAGATAAATAAGTAGAAACAATTATTTTATTGATGCTAACCAGAAATTCTAATAACAGTAAACAAAACTGTTCAAAATTGCAACTAGATATCTGGTAGATAGCAAGCTAATTAATGTGGTAATTTATATGTGAAGCCTAATCATTTGTAATTCAAATCACATATAGACAGACCCTGACTTATACTGGTTCATCTTATGATCTTTTGAATTTATGATGGTGTGAAAGTGATATACATTCAGTAGAAACTGTACTTGGAATTCTGAATTTGGATCTTTTCTTATATGGTCCAATATTGGACCAGTATATGGTCCCAATACTCTCTTGTGATGCTGGACAGCAGCGACATAGCTGCAGTGAGTCATATGATCAAAGGAAGACAACTAATACCCTTCCAGCCATTCTGTACCCATATAGCCATTCTTTGTTTCATGTTTAGTACAGTATTTAGTAAGTTACATGAGATACTCAACACTTTATAATAAAATAGTCTCTTGGGTGATTTTGCTCAACTGTACGCTACTGTAGGTGTTCGGAGACATGTAAGGTAGGCTAAGCTAACCTGCAATGTTCAGTAGGCTAGCTATATTCAATACATTTTCAACTTATGATAGGTTAATCAAGATGTAACCCCATTGTAAGCCAAGAAAGATCTGTACATACACATATTTATATGCAACAAATATAAAATAGTTTCCCCAATTCTTCCTTTTATTTATTTATTTATTATTTATTTATTTATTTTTAAAGATTTTATTTATTTATTCAACAGAGAGAGAGAGATCACAAGTAGGCAGAGAGGCAGGCAGAGAGAGAGAGGGGGAAGCAGGCTCCCCGCTGTGCAGAGAGCCCAATGTGGGGCTCGATCCCAGGACCCTGAGATCATGACCTGAGCCGAAGGCAGAGGCTTAACCCACTGAGCCACCCAGGCGCCCCAATTCTTCCTTTTAAAAACTAGCGGATATTTACTACTTGGGAGCTGAGTAACTTCATGGTCCTGGTATTAAATATTGTAGCACATTTGCTCATAGGTCAGCAGATGGATATAATTAAGACTAAATGTACTTATCCCAAAATAAGATAACCAAATTGAAACTCTGAACCAGGGAACTTACTATTCATCTCTAGATTTGTCTTCCCTTTTGAAAGTCTACTCTGTACAAGAATTTGTTAAAGCGGGAGTACTTATGCTGCTTTACCAGACAGACCTCAGTGTAAAAACAACCACCGCACCCCACCCCCACCTAAACAAATAAAACTGGAACATCACAATTGCATTATACCTAGTCCTCACCAATACTTCAAATTCTGACTGATAGAGTTGCTTTTGTTAAAAAATTGTTTTTTTTAAAAAATATTTTACTGATTTATTTGACACAGAGAAAGAGAGCACAAGCTGGGGGAGTGACAGGCAGAGGGGGAAGCAGACTCCCCACCGAGCAGAGATCCCAACATGGGTCTCGATCCCAGGACCCTGGGATCATGACCTGAGCCAAAGGTAGCTACTTAACCAACTGAGCCACCCAGGTGCCCCTGTTTTATTATTATTATTTTTTAATCACAGTTTACTGATCTATGCTAGAGGCAGAAGAAAAAATACTCTGTCATTTATGAAAAAGTAGCGACTTTTAAAATACTTGACTGCAATCACAACAGGAAACCTCATGGCTTTTAAGTCCATATTCTCCATAGAGAACTACTGTTTGAGTGGATTATGTAGGAACTCAGGGGTATAAATACAATTCTTATGTAACAGGCTGGGGGAGAACGACTTTTGGTGTTAGGCCCAGATATGTAATTCAGAAGTAGCAGAATTCTCCATCATTTATTCACTATTTAAAGCAGTGCTGGGGCATCTGGGTGGCTCAGTGGGTTAAGCCTCTGCCTTCGGCTCAGGTCATGATCTCAAGGTCCTGGGATCGAGCCCCGCATCGGGGTCTCTGTTCAGCAGGAAGCCTATTTCCCCCTCCACATCCCACCTACCTCTCTGCCTACTTGTGATCTCTGTCTGTCAAATAAATAAAAAAAAAAATCTTTTTTTTTTAAAGCAGTGTTTACTAAGCATTTCCAGTGTGAATGTAGTGCCTCTATGTAACTTACAAGGAAAATCTGCTCCTGCGACTACCTATATACTATTAGAAGAGGTGTTGGAGGGGATGGTGGGTTCATAACTACAGGTGGGTTTCTGGGAACATTTGAGGCATCCAAATTGCCTTTGGGATTCCTATTTTATCTGTGGTTGTGTTATATCTGACTCCTTTTTCCTGCTGGCAACATGTTAATGGTCTAGCTATCTACAAGTAGACCCCCTTTGTTTATTCAGTTGGACATAGTAGTCTTGTGCCCACTGAGTAAGATGGTAAAGCAGTGTGTGTTGGTAGAGTCTCACCTTTGTACTGTGGTGGGCATCATTGATAGAACCACTATTCTTCTAACTGACTTGACTATTTTTTCTTATAGGGTGATGGGGCAGTACCATTTTGCTTGCTCTGGGGAATAGCTGTTCGCTGTAGACGGGCATCCTTGCACTAGAGGAAATGGTGGGCTGAGAATGGTATCTGTTACAGTCTTCTCTGAGGGACTTGTCTATTGACCAACTCCTTGTTTTCCCCAACGAGAATCATTATTTCAATATTCAAATGAAGAAAAAGGACCTTTTGAGGGAATAGGAGATTATTGTCTTTTCTAAAAACCGTGATTGCCCCCATGGCTTCTGAGGAAGGGAGGAAGACATAGACTCAGCGTGAGGAACTTCTGTGACAAACTTCAGAAGATGGTTGTCACTTGCTTTAGATATCCCCTTTATAGCTTTCATTTTGATTATCAAAAAATACCAGAATGAGTTAGATTGGATGGAATCTCAAATCAGATTCCTTTTGGGCATAGATGTTGCCAGAATGGGCTGATCTGGGGTACCAGAGAAGTATATCTGGTGGGGAATCTGTATCACTTATTTTTTCTCCACTGAAAACCTACATTCTTGCTATTTACATGGGTTTTCTTCTCCCTTTCTCCATCCCTTTTATATTTGGTATTTCTCCCCTCGATTCTTCCTTCTTTCCCAGGTGTGTTTGATAACTGCTCCCACACTGTCAGTGACAAGGGCTGGGCCCTAGGGATCCGTTCAGGGAAGGACATGGGAAGGCGAGACGCTCGTTTCTTCTTCTCCCTTCGCACCGACCATGTGAAGAAAGCCACCATTGTGACTGGCCACAGTCGCTACCAACCAGGCACATGGACACACGTGGCAGCCACTTATGATGGACAGCGTATGGCCCTGTATGTGGATGGCACTCGGGTGGCTAGTAGTCCAGAGCAGTCTGGTCCCCTGAACAGTCCCTTCATGGCGTCTTGTCGTTCTTTGCTTCTGGGGGGGGGATAGCTCTGAGCATGGCCACTATTTTCGTGGACACCTGGGTACACTGGTCTTCTGGTCGACTGCCCTCCCACAAAGCCACCTCCAACACAGTCCTCAGCATCCAACGGGAGTGGAGGAACTGACCACCCTGATCCTGACTGCCAGTTTTGAGCCCTTGGAAGAACAATGGGCCCCTTTTAGGGATGGGGAGTACCCACAGCGTGAGGTTCTGCAGGGCTTTGAGCCTCAGCCTGAGATTCTGTCACCTTTGCAGCCCCCGCTCTGTGGGCGGACGGTTTGTGACAATGTGGAGTTAATCTCCCACTACAACGGGCACCAGCCCCTCCAGGGAGAGAAGGCAATCCGCTACCAGGTGGTGAACATCTGTGATGATGAGGGCCTGAACCCCATCGTGAGCGAGGAGCAGATCCGCCGGCAGCACAAGGCACTGAGTGACGCCTTCAGCCGCTACAACATTACTTGGCAGCTGAGTGTCCACCAGGTCCACAACTCCACCCTGCGCCACCGGGTTGTGCTCGTGAACTGTGAGCCCAGCAAAATCGGCAATGACCACTGTGACCCTGAGTGTGAGCACCCGCTCACGGGCTACGACGGGGGCGACTGCCGCCTGCACGGCCGGTGCTACTCCTGGAACCGCAGGGATGGGCTCTGCCACGTGGAGTGCAACAACATGCTGAACGACTTTGATGACGGGGACTGCTGCGACCCCGAGGTGGCTGATGTGCACAAGACCTGCTTCGACCCCGACTCACCCAGGAGGTAAGGGACTGGGGCTTGGGGTGTCCTACCTACAGGATGCATTTCTCACATCATTTGATGCTTTTGGTTTCTGGAGAGAAAAGAGGGTTCACATAGAGGGTTCACACAGCCCCCAAATAAAACATTCATCCTTCCCACCAGACATTATTGAGCCTTTGTGAAGTCCTAGGTGTTAAATAATTAGGGACACAGGGATGGCAAAGACAAGGGCAGACCTCCCAGAACTCATTTTCTGTGGAGCAAACATGGTGTGATGTGCACTTGAAGACATAGGCCCCAGGGGCTTGAGGCACAGGAGAGCCACACAGCTTAGTTCACCAGAGGAAGCCAGTGACTCTGCAGAGAGCAAACGAGGTAAACACTGGCAGAAGCCAGTCAGCACCAATTGTCCTTCCTATAGTCACAGTTTCCCAGCAAAGTTACACAAATCCGTGAGGAGGCCTCATGTGCGCTTGGTCTCTGGTGAATTTTGGGCAGTTCAGCAACTTCAGGAACATAAGGCATTCTACAGCTAATCCCCTGTCTCCTTAAGGTGACCACAGTCTTCCTCTTTGCCCCATTAGATTCCATTCCCCACAAATCATCCAGGAAGATCCTTTGTAAAAGGTAAATAAAAAATCCCTGTTACTCCCCTTCTTACTTTCATCCTCCCCACTCTCCTTAGAATCGAATCCACGTCCCCCACCTGGCTTGCAGTGTGCTGTAAGCAGACCCCTGCCTACCTCCCCACTTCTTCCACTCTCACACCCTCACTGCACAGTCACCCTGCCTCTCTCCTGTTCGGATGAGGAGATCAGGCTTGATCTTGCCCATGGGCTTTGCAATTGCGGTTTCATTTTCTTGGAAACCTCTTTCCCTTGATCTTCTTTTGGTGGGTTTTCTCTTGTCATTTCAATATCAACTGAAATGTCACCTCGTGAAAAGGCCTTTCCTGATTTCCCCGAATTAAGCTACTCCATCACTATTACGTCAGCTAATTTTGATACTTTGTGTAACACTCATCCTTTCTAATGTTTTCTGGTACTTTAGTTTGTCTTTCTCCTGGCAGAAATGTCATTCCATGAGATCAGGCCCTTGTTAAGCACTACACACTTAGTGCCAGGAATAGCCCCAACATATAGTCATTTGTCTCATGTTTATTGTAACGAATTAATGAATCTGATGTGTCTTCTATTGTGAGACAGAAACCAGTAAGAGGATTTCCACTACTGTCAATGCAGGGGTTGTGGAGTGTTGGAGGAAGGTAAGAAAGAAGAGAGGTGGGTGGTAAACTTGTTAATTTGTGTATGCAGGCAAGGCTTCCTCATGACATAACTGGTACCTTTGTACAGATTATAAAAAGGCTCACATCTGAGCTAAGGTGTAGTGTTGGCAGGAGGGGGGAAGACTGGATCTCAGCTCCCACCCAATACCTGGATGGCTGCCTTTATATTTGTTGGCCACAATTTGTATAGTAATTCGTGGTATCCCTGTGTGTGGGCAGTCAGTTAACGCTAATTAATAGATCGGCTTGTAGTTCAGGCATGTGATGTCAAAGACTAAGTGTAAAATTTGGAATCAGGACACAGTTGAATTCGAGAGCTCTTGCTACTTAACTATAAACTGTGCAATTCACTTTCTGAAATTCAGATGTCTTGTCTAAAAAGAGTGTGATTGCAGTAATAAATTGCATTACTTGTATCCTTGGGTTATTTTGTGAATCAGATGACATAAGGGATAGAAAAATGCTTGGTGACTGATGTGTAAAAAAAATTGTCTTAAACTAACATTAATTATTGTCATTATTAGACCTGGCAGATGGAAAGCCATTTGTTTATATAATAATAATAGGTGGAAGTGATAGCATTCCCAGAAATATTCACATAAGAAAGATTCTGTTTGGGTTTGGGTTTTAGATTTTGATAACCTTAAGCAGAAGCCCAACCTCACTAACAACGGGGGTTGCCAGCTCTCTGGGGAGACAGGGAAATCTGGCTTCTTCTTATTTTTCTCCTTGCTGATTACAATAGCCCACTGCCATGACTGAGAGAGCGGTTGTTCCAGGTGCCCAGGCATAATTCTTAGAGTGGTTCTGTATGTCTCCAAATACCCAAATATCTCCAAATACCACCCTTAACTAGGTGTTTATAACTTATTCCCTTTACTGACACAGAGTTGCCATGGCAACTTATCCCTTTCTAGCCCTAGACCCAGACATGTTTCCAACCTGCCTACCCTGACGTACAAAATTCACTTTGTGGAATAAAAACAAACTCTTTATACGTTTCTGATAGTTAAAAATATTTAAATCATAGTAATAAATGCTCATGGTTACACATATCAAGCTGTGCCAAAAGACATGAGGAAGAATGGCAGTCCCCGGCCTAACTTTTCCCATCCTTCTCCACCCGCTAGCCTTGCTCCCATATTTGATTATTTTACCTCTCTCTCTTGACAATTACCTCCATGTCTTCAAATATTGTATTTATATTACTCGATCCATTGATTTTAAACATTATGCAGTGGGTTGCTCTTATGATGAAGAGGAGACTTTGACTTTTATAATGTTTCCTTCTTCTCTCCTCCATCTTTTCAATATAGTTATATGACCGTCTTTAGTTAAATCATTTATATATATTTACAACATCATAGCTTTGATTTATTTTTTTCCTTCAGAACAAACTATGATTCTACTATTATATTTCCTTCCTGGCACAGCTTCCCCTCCTCCCCCCACCCTACCCCTTGAGTCTCTGTTTCTTCCCTCCCTCCTTCCCTTCTTTCTTCCTTTCTTCCTTCTATCATTTTTGATATCCTCAATTGTTTTTATCTTATCAGTTAATCTATAGAATGTGTCTTTTTTTTTTCATTCTCTGGAGCTCTTCCTTCTAGTTCATTCTATTTTTTCTTCCTCTTCTAATCTTTTTTCTTTGTATTTGATAAAGAGCAAGAGAGAGTGCATGTGCATGTTTGGGGTGGGTTAAGAGGCAGGGGGAGAGGGAGAGAGAGACTCTTAAGCAGGCTCCATGCTTAGCAGGAGCCCAGTGTGGGGCTTGAGCTCAGGACCCTGAAATCATGACCTAAGTCAAAATCAAGAGTTGACACTTAACTGATTGAGCCACCCAGATGACCCTTCTCTTCCCATTTTGACCAGTATCTAGTCTACTGCACAGTTGTCATCCCAGAAATTCTGCTTTTTGGTTGGAGCCACTGTGTCCTGAACTGCATGATTATCTCTCTTTTTATTACCTTAACTTACTGGACATTTAATTTATAACCTTATTTTACCAGAAGATATCCTTGAGTAACTTTCTAAGAAAGAATGTTTTAGGTAACTTTTTCTGATAAACATTTCTCAAAATGTTTTTGTTTTGCCTTTACACAAAATTGATAGTTTGCCATGGTGTAAAATTCTGGGTTGGAAAACATTTTCTCTCAGACTTTTTGAAAAAATTCATTAGTTGGCTGTAGCTCCTCTTTTGATAATTGTGTGTCTTTTTAGAGGTGAAAGTTTTATTTCCTTGTAAAAATTGTTTAGAATCTTATCCTTGTTACTTTAGGGATTTTATGATAATTTTTTTTAGGGTTGGCCTTTTATTTTTCTTTTTTTGAGCACTCAATTGTCCTTTTGATTTAGATACTCATGCCCTTAACTTTGGCAAACTGCCTTGAATTATTACTTTGATACTTCTTTTTTTAAATTAACATATAATGTATTATTTGTTTCAGGGGTACAGGTATGTGGTTCATCAGTCTTACACAATTCACAGCACCCTCCATAGCACATAACCTCCCCAATCTCCATCACCCAGCTACCCCATCCCTCCCACCTCCCTCCCCTCCAGCAAGCTCCTGAGGATGGACCTCCTGAACTTATTCTCTTTTTTCTCTCATATTTTTTTAAAAAGATTTTACTTATTTATTTGACAGAGATCGCAAGTAGGCAGAGAGGCAGGCAGAAAGAGAGAGAGAGAGAGAGAGAGAGAGAGAGAGGAGGAAGCAGGCTCCCTGCTGAGTGGAGAGCCCGATGCAGGACTCAATCCCAGGACCCTGGAATCATGACCTGAGCCAAAGGCAGAGGCTTTAACCCACTGAGCCACCCAGGTGCCCTCTTTCATATGTTTTATCTCTTCTTCCTTTCTTCCTTCCTTTCTTCCTTCCTTCCTTTCTTTCTTTTATTTCCTTGAGTTTATCTTCCAACTCTTCTACTGAATTTTTAATTTTAACAATCATATTTTTACGACCTTCTTTTTTTGGACTTTCTATATTAATCTATTTTTATTTTAAGGATATAAAATTCTTTGAGGCTAAAAATAAGATATATTCTGATTTCCCCCCTCCCTGTGCATGATATCTGACTCATCTGCAGTCGACTTTTATTTTTCCTTCCCCCTGTCCCTGCCCTTTCTATCTGTCTTTCATGTGGGTGGATTTCCTGAAATATCTAGCACTTGTTCACAATAGGAAACATGCTTTTGGATCTCTACTTATCATGATCTAAAAAAGGATAATTAACTCTGAATATCTTCTTTTGGAGGAAGAAATCTGCATAGTGGAGAGGAGAACTTTTCTGTTTTCCAACTCCCTTATATTTATTTCATATATAGACTTTTTCCCTTCTATCCTCTGCCTTGTATTCCTTATGCTATTTTTTATTAAAAATATTGAATGTTTTTCACAACTCTTATTGGCAAGAACCATATTTTGAAAAATGATTATTGATGTGCTGGACACAGTGAGCTAAGCAGAGGGACAAATATAAAGAATATATAAAGAGCAGGTGCTAACAACTTAGTAGAGGGTTTTAGTAATTTTGTCAGAATTCTCTGGATTTATTTTATCAAAATTAAATCCAGGCCAATGCACTGAGAGCAGAATATGGAAGCAGACTGCTTTTCTGGGCTATGGCTTGGGTTGTTTGGAAGGACTATGGATTCATAGAGACATAGATCTCTGGATATCTATAAGAGTGTGTGATTGGGGGCGCCTGGGTGGCTCAGTGGGTTAAGCTTCTGTCATCGGCTCAGGTCATGATCTCAGGGTCCTGGGATCGAGCCCCACATCGGGCTCTCTGCCCAGCAGGGGGCCTGCTTCCTCCTCTCTCTCTCTGCCTGCCTCTCTGCCTACTTGTGATCTCTGTCTGTCAAATAAATAAATAAAATCTTAAAAAAAAAGAGTGTGTGACTTGGTTGAGCTAGTAGTTGTCTTTACTATTCATATATAGTGTTCTGTTATTACAGTTAGATCACAGAGCTCAAGCTCATAATTCCATTATACTGTGACTCTGAAGGAATCCAACTTTAACAAATGCCATGCTAGACAGTTTTTGAGCAAACAGAGTGCCACAAACAGAGTCTTCTCAGGAGCTTATAGGTTAGTGGGGGATGGTTGGGAAATGGAGGACACACCTACAGATAGATTACTAACATGCAAGTGCAATGATCAGCATATGAACAATCCTCCTCATTTTTCAAACCCCACTCAATATTTCCCCACCCTCAGCAAGAAATCTAGCCCAAATTCCCTCCCCTAAAGGCTCTGAGAGGAGCAGAGAGCCTGAGGATTCCAATATCAAACATCTGTAACCCAGATGGGCTTATCAAAGGAAGAATATTTATCAGACTTGGGCTGGTCAGAAGGAGATATGAATTATAGATACATTACCCAGCCAGTTGAATAGAATTATCAAGTTAGAGGAACTTGGCTTATGGGTAGGGAAGGCTACATGGCCAGATGTCTCTTTGTACATAGTAGCCACCCTGGGAGAGCATCTACAAGAGCTGAAGGCAGAAGAAGGTTGAGAGTCTGCTTAATAAAATCACAAATGTTGACCCTCCCTATGGCTTATTCTAGGAAGCCAAGCCAAGGGAATCTCCATGCCTTAAGGGACATTCAGCTTCCCTGACCTTTGCATATTTCAGCTTTTTTGGGTCATGACTTGTTTCTGTTATTTTTCTCTCTAAAATTATGTCTCAGAGGTGAAGAAGGGCTCTTGCTTCCGAACCTACTTCTTATCCCTTGTTTTTTCGCTCCTTTTCACATCAGTGTTGAGCTTAGTGTCCAATTAAATTAGGAACAGTGTGCTTGCTTCTCCATTTTGGATTCTGTATGTCAGATCTCATAGTATTATTATCATCAGGAGAAAAATCACCAAATAAAAACAAATAGCTGAGCATAGGTTAAGGAAGTAATCTATTGTCTTGTGTCAGATCATGCTGTGAAGCAGATAATGGGATGCTTGCACATTTGTTTTTTGAAGCCTCTGGTAGGCTAAGGTCTCTGGGTGTTGGTGACTCACTTTCTCTTTTCTGCCAAATTCCCTGAGTTTTGTACTGAGGAGTTTGAGAGCAGAAGGACTGCTTGACATGACAGTGCTAGGACATGGCCCACTTGGCTCTAGAAGGGTCCTTCAGAGAGTGAGCTGGGAGGTGCCCTGCAGGGGCATATCTGAGAGTGGTGTCTGTACTTGCACAGCGCAGGATTTGTATCCAGGGGCCGGAGGGCTGATGCACGTGCTGTCAGGGAGAACTGGTAGAGAAACGGCACTACCCAGACTGGGAGGCTTAGGATTAGCTGCACTTTGCTCACCCACCCTCTGTGGCTGTTGAGCCAAAGGAACGGTTGGGCTGGGCCCCTGCAGTGGCAGGTCTGTTAAACATCAGCCAGGCTTCATTATAGGTTTCTTTTGAAGTTGGGATTCACAAGACTTCTGGTGGAAACTACGAATGGTTTAAGTCAAGTTCCCTGTAGCCAAAAGGAAAAAAAAAAAAAAAGCCCAAGAAAAATAAGCATAAGGGGTAAAAGAGGGCAGAGAGAAAAAGAAATGGGGGAGAAACTTTAACATGAAACAAAGAAACCTCTCAATCTCTCCCCTTCAAAATGTACAAGCAGGGTAAACTCTCAAGAGATGAGTCTCACCTTCCCTTACCCATTTCACACAACAAAGGCAATAAGAGGAAAGAAATAAAATACTTCTGGTAAACTTAAAAAGCTTACCTACAAATAGAAATGTCTCATGTTTGTTTTCCTATAGGCCCATTTCTCCCTAGTCCCAGTAGGTATCCTATTTCAGGGTAAAGTCCACAATTTTTCTGTCCACCTGGCTCAATGAATTTTTCTCTTCAGGTAAGTAGGGGAGAGGTTGTTTTTCTCCTTTTTGTGCTGATTTCCTAGCCAAATAGACAGACTTGTGAGAGAGCCATGTGGGATGTCTGGGTTGAAAATATTTCCTCTTAGAAAATTTTTAGGAGAGACCTTTGTCTCCAACTACAGTCAGTTGTTTAAGATACTCTGGTGTTTTCCTAGGAGTTGGGGTGCTGGCCCCGGCATCCTGGTCAGATGCCAGTCTGTCTCAGATAATTTCACTGAGGGATCCCTTCCTAGAATTTAAGCCTTGGAATCTCAAAGAACACTGCACACTTACAAATGTTTTCTTTTTCGTTTCCTCTGGGAACCCTGTTTGGATGTTACTTAAGCAACCGGAGGAAAGTTAAATCTTCTTGGTGGGTGTTCCCCCTAACCCGTGGAAGTAGGTTGGGGAGAGGGTGGAGCATATGGTCAGTGTGGGCACTGGGAGTTTCTCGGAGGATGTGTTTCATTGGAGTGCCATCCCCTGGGGGATGCTGCTGTTTCATCAATTCCCTGGACACCAGCCACATCTCCCATGTCTCACCAAAACCTCTGCAGCCGTGGGTCTGACTCCCCTAGCTTGATACTTGGATAGGTCCTACTGACCCCTCAAGTCTAAGAATGTCACTTCCTCCTTCTTGGGACCATTCCTTGTCCTCAAATAACAATTAGCTGTCTCATTTGTATCCCTTCTCGTTCCCCCTCCTGCCACCACCCTGTTCTGGCCCCCTCCTCTCTCACTTGTATTATTGCAATAGCCTCCTAACTGGTCTCACCCCTTTTGCTCATGCCTCCCCATTCCCAGTCTGTTTTGAACATAGCTGCCAGAGTAATCCTATTAGTATAACTCAGATCCAGTCATTCCTCTGCCTAGAATTCTCCAGCAGCTTCCCAGCTCATTCCGAGTCAAAGCCAGTATTACTACTGTAACCGACAGTACCCTAGCTGATCTGGCACAGTTACTTCTGGCCTCACCTCCTACCCTGCTCCCCTTGTTTACTCTATTCCAGCCACACAGGCCTTCTCATTGTCCCTGGACTTGACAGACAGACTCCTACCACATGAGCTGTTCAGTGGCTTTTCACTCTGCTAGAAGGTACTTCCTGTAGATTTATTTCTCCATGGCTAGTTTTCCCATTTCCTTCCAGGCTTTTTCCAAAGTCACCTTCTAGGCAGAGCCGTCCATGGTGACCTCATCCAAAATTTCGCACACTCCTCTGACTCTTCATAGTTTCTTTCCTGTCTTATTTCTCTTTTTAGAATTTATCATATATATATTTGATTAACATCCATCTTCTCCACTTCTCTAAGTTCCATCAGGGAACGGGTTTTATATGATTGGGTTACTGTTTTACCCTAGCACATAGAATAGCAAAAGGACTAGATTAAGAAGTGTTCAATAAATAATTGTTGAATACAAGAATGTTCTCACCGCAGAATGATGGTTGGCAAACTATGACCTGTGCGCCAAATTAGCCTATCATCTGTTTTTGTGAGAGAAATTTTGTTAGAATGCAGCCCTATCTACTTATTTACTGTTTTTTATGGCTGCTTTCATGTGGCTGAATTGTGTAGTTACAACAGACTATGTGGCCCACAAATCAAAAATATTTAGTATTTGGCCCTTTACGGGAAAAGTTTGCCAACTCCTGCCTAAGTACATATTCATTATAATATATTGTCATTACCCATTGTTGTCTGTCTCTTGCACAAGACTTTAGGCTCTTTGTTCATAGTTCTCGTAACACAGAAAGTACTCAGTTCATATTTTTAAAATGAATTAGCCTGTATATAAATGAAAAGTCAATGGCATGGGGGAAATGGCAGTGTTGGGCAAGAGTTTGGGTATGGTACAGTATGCTACTCTGTATTAAAAAAAAGAAGGGAATTCAGAATACACACTTGAGTAATCCCTCCTACTGGTCTCATTACTGTGGTAGAACTGCCATATTCAGAAGTAAGTAAAAATAACTAAAGATACCCGTGAAAGTGTGAAAATGCTAGCTGAGGAGGAAAAAGGCTGTAAGCCATTTTATTCATTATCTCATTACTTGAGTAGCAGTGCTCCCAGATGGTTCTGAGAGTATGAAACATGGAGTAAGTCTTGACGATGGGAGAAGCAGTTAACTACAATAGCCAGGAAGTAAGATGAATCTTGATTAGCAGGGAGACAGTGACTGAGGGAAAGAATAGGCCATTCAGAAGGGATACAGCAGTTGCCCTCTATTTACAGCATTGTTTTCTGTGGTTTCAGTCATCTGCAGCCACCTGTGGTCTAGAAGCAGATGACCCTCCTTCTGACATATATCAGAAGGTCAGTAATAACCAAATGTTACATCACAATGCCCATGTTGTTCACATCCCTTTGTCTCATCATGTAGGCATTTTATCATCTCACGTCATCACCAGAAGGGTGAGTATAGTACAGTAAGATATTTTGAGTGAGACCACATTCATGTAACTTTTACATGTGTTGTTATATTGTTCTATTTAATTGTTAGTTGATGATATCTTACAGTGCCTAATTTAGAGATTAAACTTTACTGGAGATATGTATATATAGGACAAAACATAGGATGCCTAGGGCTTGGCTCTATCCCCAGTTTCAGGCATCCACTGGGGGTCTTGGAATGTATTCCCCTCTCATAAGGAGGGGATCCCTCTTCAGACCCTCTGATCAGATAAAGCCTATTTGAAATGATGTCACAGATTAGCCAAGATTCTTGCTAAACTTCTAGTTGGGCTTTTGTGGTTGTAAACAATAGAGGCTTACTCAAGTAAACTAAAAAAAAAAGAAAAGAAAAAAAAAAGATTTACTGTACAGTGTCATATGGGCTGGAAATGGAGCCAGAGGCTGCTGGGGCTGGGGCAGGTTCAGGCTGTCAGGCAAAGGCTGTAGGCTACTCTAAATCTTAGTGCATTTGCATCATGCATATCTTGTTACCAGTTTGCTAGATTAATAAGAGTTCCTGTACCCTTATTGTGTTAGTTTAAAACCAGACTCAGCTTGCTGTGGCTTCTGCTTTATCTCATTAACTCTTCAGATTCATATCCCATTGCTAATGGTCTCAGTCTTTTGCAGTATTGTGGTTCAAATTCTGGAAACGGTCAGTGTGAGTGGGCACAACTTGTCCTTGCATGTGGCACCAGAAGTCATAGGTTTCTGTCCAGCCTTGAGTTCAAGCAATTGTGGGCAAAAGAGCAGGACAGCAGACAATGTTCCTCAGGGTTTTGAGGCAGCGGTCCTCTCCCAGCTGGTGCCAACTGTCTGGGTAGAGTGAGCTGGTTTTGCATGTTCATTTCTTGAAGATGAAATGCCTGCAGCCATAATTTCTGGTACTTTCCTTTTCTTAGACCCGAGATGTAGGTATTCCTAGTAATATAATTCCCATGGAATTTTAATGCCAGTTTTATTTCTAAGATTCTATGATTTAGAAATCAAAACTCTAATATGTCAGGATAATCCTGGTTAACTACCTAGTTCATAGTAACATATCTATATCTTACTACACTGTCTGCCTGTCTATCTATGTATCATCTATTTATCTTACAAATGAACTTTTTTTTGTATGAATTATCTTATTCAATGCTCACAATAGGTCGAAGAATTAGATATTTTTATTATCTCCTTTTCTTGTAAAGAAAACTGAACTTTAGATGATTAACTCATTATCATCATGTAAGGGCAGAACAGGGATTAAAGTCTGACTTCAGAGCTGGTGTTACAAACCACCATTCTATATTGTGTGTCAGGAAGAAGTCTTATATACTTAGCAATGTACATTGTTCATAGTGAGTGTACAATAAATATTTGGTTATTTTATTTTATTTTTTAAAGATTTTGTTTATTTATTTGACAGAGATCATAAGTAGGTAGAGAGGCAGGCGTGGGGTGGGGGGAAGCAGGCTCCCTGCTGAGCAGAGAGCCTGATGCAGGGCTCAATCCCAGGACCCTGGGATCGTGAAGGCAGAGGCTTTAACCCACTGAGTCACCCAGGTGCCCATATTTGGTTATTTTAATTTTACCATGGTCATCTCAGAGAATGCACACTTGAAAAGATGAGGGAAAGGAAACAGAAACCACCGTGGGCTTATTCTTAGGAAAAACATTATGTAAGAAGTGGATCCCTTAAACGATGACTACTGAAATGCAGGAGAAAGAGTTTGTAAGGTAAAAACAAACATATGAACCAATATACAGATAGTCATATGCAAAGATATTTTGGCCACTGTAAAAAGAACATCTTGAGGGTTGCCTCAGTGGCTTAGTCAGTTAGATATCTGACTCTTGATTTTGGCTCAGGTCTTGATCTCAGGGTCATGGGATCGAGCCCTGTGTCCCGCTCTGTGCTCAGTTGGGAGTCTGCTTGAGATTCTCTCTCCTTCTTCCTCTTTACCCAGTTCTTTCTCTCAAATAATAAATAAATAAATCTAAAAGAAAAAAAATGAACATCTTGAAAGGAGGAGAAATTTCCTGGGGAAGAGTAGGAAAGAGAGACAATTGGAAGTTATATTGAGAAGCCCTTAGATGGGCTAAGGGATTTGAATAGTAGCTAATGGGAGCCTTGCATTGTGTATAGAGATATTGATTAATCCATTGATTAACTGATCAATAGCTAGATAAATATGTTTATATATATATGTATCTAAAATATATATACATATGTATATTTTACATATATATATATATATTTTAAATAGCTACCATCTCTCTTGAATTTTAGATCTTCCTTCTGAGATCAGTTGCCTCATCCAACAGTTTTTGGGATTTCCTTTATTAAATGTTTGGTAGTCATATCTTTGTTAATTTTCATTTCTGTGAAAATATCTTTATTTTATCAAACTTCTATAAAAGATAACTTTGCTAAGTATATAATTTTAGATTGGCTATTTTTTTTATCAAGATATTATACCAGAGTCTCCTGGTTTCCATTACTGCTGTTGAAAAGTTAGCTATCCATTGCTATTCATTTGTATTTATTCTGCCTTTTCTCTTAGGATGTTTCTGAGATCTTTGCCTTCAGTGTTCTGTATTGTGATATATTTCACTGTGATTTATTTGATGTAGATTTTTCTTTACTATTGAATTTGAGATTTACTGTCATTTCTGAATCTAAGCACTCATGCCATCAATTATGGGAAATTATTAGTCATATTTCTTCAAATACATCCATTTAATAATTTCTCTATTACCTCCTTCTGCATTTCCTATTAAATATATATTATTCCTTTTCACTCTGTACTCCATGTCTTTTAACATCTTTTCAATTTTTTTTAAATTTTATTTTTTATAAACATATAATATATTTTTATCCCCAGGGGTACAGGTCTGTGAATCGCCAGGTTTACACACTTCACAGCACTCACCACAGGACATACCCTCCCCAGTGTCCATAACCCCACCCCCCCTTTCCCAACCCCCCTCCCCCCATCAACCCTCAGATTGTTTTGTGAGATTAAGAATCACTTATGGTTTGTCTTCCTCCCAATCCCATCTTGTTTCATTTACTCTTCTCCTACCCCCTTAACCCCCCATGTTGCATCTCCTCTCCCTCATATCAGGGAGATCATATGATAGTTGTCTTTCTCCGATTGACTTATTTCGCTAAGCATGATACCCTCTAGTTCCATCCACGTTGTCACAAATGGCAAGATTTCATTTCTTTTGATGGCTGCATAGTATTCCATTGTGTATATATACCACATCTTCTTTATCCATTCATCTGTTGATGGACATCTAGGTTCTTTCCATAGTTTGGCTATTGTAGACATTGCTGCTATAAACATTCGGGTGCATGTGCCCCTTCGGATCACTACGTTTGTATCTTTAGGGTAAATACCCAGTAGTGCAATTGCTGGGTCATAGGGTAGTTCTATTTTCACATCTTTTCAATTTTTTAATCTTTGCTTCTCTGTGTTGCATTTTGAGCAACTATTCTTGGATTTATTGACCCATTGACCCTTTCTTCAGGTTTGGCTAACTTGCTGTTAAAACCCGCCAATAAATTTTTAATTTTTATTAGTATACTTTTCATCTTCCTAAGTTCTCTTTAGTTCTTCTTAGTATCTGCTTAGTCATTTAAAAAATCAGTTTCTGTTATTTATTCATACTTTGGATATTCTCTTTTATTTTAAAAAAAACCATTAAAGTGATGGATACATGAATTTATACATGTGATAAAATTGCATAGAACTAAATATAAACATAAATTAATATGAGTAAAACTGGGAAAATCTGAATAAGATTGGTGGGTTCATAAAGTGAATATCCTGGTTGTATATGGTATATTGTTTTGTAAGATATTATCATTTGCAGAAACTGGGTGACAGATATTTAGTATTACACTGTAATATTTCTTACAAGTTCACATGAACATGCAATTATCTTAATATAAAATATTTAATTAAAAACATATTAAGCATACTTCTTTTATAGTTTATATCTGCTAGTGTGATTCTGTAATTTCTGTTGGGTCTTGTTCATGGAGACTTATTTCCTTTGTGTTTATGATTTTTTATTGTGAACCCATGTTCCTTAAAACTTTGTCATATTTCTCTCAGGCCTGGATTGAAGATACTCTTTTTTCTTCTACCAATTGCATGGGGGCACTACTAACATGAAACTACTTTAAATTCATATGATTAGCATGAGGTTTTTAAAAAATTTTTATTTATTTTTTAAATTTCTTTTCAGTGTTCCAGAATGCATTGTTTATGCACCACACCCAGTGTTCGATGCAATATGTGTCCTTCATAAGATCAACCACCAGGCTCACCCAACCTCCCACCTCCCACCCCTCCAAAACCCTCAGATTGTTTTTCAGAGTCCACAGTCTTTCATGGTTCGTCTCCCCCTTCAATCTCCCCCAACTCCCTTCTCCTCTCCATCTCCCCATGTCCTCCCTGTTATTCCTTATGCTCCACAAATAAGTGAAACCATATGATAATTGACTCTCTCCGTTTCACTTGAGGGTTTTTTTAATTAATTATTTTTATTATTTGCCCCGGGGTACAGGTTTGTGAATCATCAGGCTTACACAGTTCACAGCACTCACCATATCACATACCTTCCCCAGTGTCCATTACCCAGCCACCCTTTCCACACCTCCCCTCACCCCAGCAACCTCCAGTTTGTTTTGTAAGATTAAGACTCTCTTATGGTTTGTTTCCCTCCTGATCCCATCTTGTTTCATTTTTTTCCTTCCCTACCCCCCAAACCCCTCACTCTTCCCCTCAAATTCCTCATATCAGGGAGATCATATGACAATTGTCTTTCTCTGATTGACTTATTTTACTCAGCATAATACCATCTAGTTCCATCCACATCGTTGCAAATGGCAAGATTTCATTTTTTTTAAAGATTTTATTTATTTATTTGAAAGACAGAGATCAGAAGCAGGCAGAAAGGCAGGTAGAGAGAGAGGAGAAAACAGGCTCCCCTTGGAGCAGAGAGCCCGATGTGGGGCTCTATCCCAGGACCCTGGGATCATGACTGAGCAGAAGGCAGAGGTTTTAACCCACTGAGCCACCCAGGCGCCCCATGATTTCATTTCTTTTGATGGCTGCATAGTATTCCACTGTGTATATATATATATATATATATATATATATATATACACACACCAAATCTTTTTTATCCTTTCATCTGCTGATGGACATCTTGGTTCTTTCCATAGTTTGGCTACTGTGGACATTTCTGCATAAACATTTGGGTGCATGTGCCCCTTCAGATCCCTACATTTGTATCTTTAGAGTAAATACCCAGTAATGCAATTGCTGGGTCAAGGGTAGCTTGATTTTCAACTTTCTAAGAAACTTCCATACTGTTTTCCAGAGTGGCTGCATCAGCTTGCATTCCCACCAACAGTGTAGGAGGGTTCCCCTTTCTCCACATCCTCGCCAACATCTGTCATTTCCAGACTTGTGAATTTTAGCTATTCTGACTGGTGTGAGGTGGTATCTCACTGTGGTTTTGATTTATATTTCCCTGATCCCATGAGATGTTGAGCACTTTTTCATGTGTCTGTTGGCCATCTGGATGTCTTCTTTGCAGAAATGTCTGATGTTCATGTCTTCTGCCCATTTCTTGATTGGGTTATTTGTTCTTTGGGGGTTGAGTTTGATAAGTTCTTTGTAGATTTTAGATACTAGCCCTTTATCTGATATTTGCAAATATCTTCTCCCATTCTGTTGGTTGTCTCTTGGTTTTGTTGACTGTTTCCTTCACAGTGCAAAAGTTTTGATCTTGATGAAGTCCCAGTGGTTCATTTTTACCCTTGCTCCCCTTGACTTTGGTGATGTTTATAGGAAGAAGTTGCTGCAGCTGAGGTCAAAGAGGTTGCTGCCTGTGTTGTCCTCAAGGATTTTGATGGATTCCTGTCTCACCTTTAGGTCTTTCATCCATTTTGAGTGTATTTTTGTGTGCGGTGTAAGGAAATGGTCCAGTTTCATTCTTCTGCATGTGGCTGTCCAATTTTGCCGACACCATTTGTTGAAGAGGCTCTTTTATCCATTGGACATTCTTTCCTGCTTTGTTGAAGATTAGTTGACCATAGAGTTGAGGGTCCATTTCTGGGCTCTCTGTTCTGTTCCATTGATCTATGTGTCTGTTTTTGTGCCAGTACCATACTGTTTTGATGATTACAGCTTTGTAATAGAGCTTGAAGTCTGGAATTGTGATGCCACCAACTTTGGCTTTCTTTTTCAACATTCATCTGGCTATTCAGGGTCTTTTCTGGTTCCATATAAATTTAAGGATTATTTGTCCCATTTATTTGAAAAAAAAATGGATGGTATTTTGATAGGGATTGCATTAAATGTGTAGATTGCTTTAGGTGTCACAGACATTTTCACACTATTTGTTCTTCCTATCCATGAGCATGGAATGTTTTTCCATTTCTTTGTGTCTTCCTCAATTTCTTTCATGAGTACTTTATAGTTTCCTGAGTACAGATTCTTTGCCTCTTTGGCTAGGTTTATTCCTAGGTATCTTACGGTTTTGGGTGCAATTATAAATGGGATCGACTTCTTAATTTCTGTTTCTTCCGTCTTGCTGTTGGTGTATGGAAATGCAACTGATTTCTGTGCATTGATTTTATATCCTGACACTTTACTGAATTCCTCTATGAGTCCTAGCAGTTTTGGAGTGGAGTCTTTTGGGTTTTCCACATAAAGTATCACATCATCTTCAAAGAGTGTAAGTTTGACTTCTTCCTTGGGATTCGGATGCCTTTTATTTCTTCTTGTTGTCTTATTGCTGAGGCTAGGAATTCTAGTACTATGTTGATTACCAGTGGTGATAGTGGACATCCCTGCCATGTTCCTGACCCTAGGGGAAAAGCTCTCAGTTTTTCCCTCTTGAGAATGATGTTCACTGTGGGTTTTTCATAGATGGCTTTGATGATATTGAGGTACATACCCTCTATGCCTATACTTTGAAGAGTTTTGATCAAGAAAGGATGCTGTACTTTGTTAAATGCTTTTTCAGCATCTATTGAGAGTATCATATGGTTCTTGTTCTTTCTTTTATTAGTGTGTTGTATCACATTGATTGATTTGCGGATGTTGAACCAACCTTACAGCCCAGGAATAAATCCCACTTGGTTGTAGTGAATAATCCTTTTAATGTACTGTTGGCTCCTATTGGCTAGTATTTTGGTGAGAATTTTCACATCTGTGTACATCAAGGATATTGGTCTGTAATTCTCCTTTTTGGCAGGGTCTTTTTCTGGTTTTGGGTCAAGGTCATGCTGGCCTCATAAACTGAGTTTGGAAGTTTTCCTTCTATTTCTATTTTTTAGAACAGTTTCAGGAGAATAGGTATTAATTCTTCTTTAAATGTTTGGTAGAGGGGTGCATGGGTGGCTCAGTGGGTTAAACCTCTGCTTTTAGCTCAGGTCATGATCTCAGGATCCTGGAATTGAGCCCTGTATCAGGCTCTCTGCTTAGCAGAGAGCCTGCTTCTCCCTCTTTCTCTCTCTCTCTCTCTCCCTGCCTCTCTGCCTACTTGTGATCTCTGCCTGTCAAATAAATAAATAAATAAAAAATAAATGTTTGTTAGAATTCCCCTGGGAAGCCATCTGCCCCTGGGCTCTTGTTTGTTGGGGGATTTTTAATGACTGCTTCAATCTCTTTACTGGTTATGGGTCTGTTGAGGTTTTCTGTGTCTTCCTGGTTCAGTTTTGCTAGTTTATACATCTCTAGGAATGCATCCATTTCTTCCAGATTCTCAAATTTGCTGGTGTATAGTTGCTTATAATATGTTCTTATAATTGTTTGTATTTCTTTGGTGTTGGTTGTGATCTCTCCTCTTTCATTCATGATTTTATTTATTTGGTTTTATTTATTTGGATTTATTTACTTGCTTTTGCTGTGGCCCACAGATTTTGAACAGTTGTGTTTTCATTTTCATTTGTTTCCATGAATTTTTTAAAATTTTCTGTAATTTCCTGGTTGACCCATTCATTCTTTAGTAGGATGCTCTTTAGCCTACATGTATTTGAGTTCTTTCCAACTTTCCTCTTGTGGTTGAGTTCTAGCCTTAGAGCATTGTGATCTGAAAATATGCAGGGAATGATCCTATTCTTTTGGTACTGGTTGATACCTGATTTGTGACCCAGGATGTGATCTATTCTGGAGAATGTTCCATGTGCACTAGAGAAGAATGTGTATGCTGTTGCTTTGGGATGGAATGTTCTGAATATATCTGTGATGTCCATCTGGTCCAGTGTGTCATTTAAGGCCTTTATTTCCTTGTTGATCTTTTGCTTGGATGATCAGTCCATTTCAGTGAGGGGGTTAAATCCTCTACTATTATTGTATTATTTTTTATGTGTTTCCTTGATTTTGTTATTAGTTGGTTGATATAGTTGGCTGCCCCCATGTTAGGGGCATATATTTAAAATTGTTAGATCTTCTTGTTGGACAGACAGTTTAAGTATGATATAGTGTCCTTCCTCATTTCTTATTATGGTCTTTGGCTTAAAATCTAATTTATCTGATATAAGGATTGGTATAATCCTTTCTTTTAATGTCCATAAGCATGGTAAATTGTTTTCCACCCCTCACGTTAAATGTGGAGATGTCTTTGGGTCCTCAGCTTTCTTTTGATGTCCCTTAGCATGGTAAATTGTTTTCCACCCCTCACTTTAAATCTGGAGGTGTCTTTGGGTCAAAAGTTTATTATAGAGTTTATTATAGATAGCATATTGATGGGTTTTGGCTTTTTATCCATTCTGATACCCTGTGTCTTTTGATTAGGGCATTTAGCCTATTCACATTCAAGGTAACTATTGAAAGATATGAATTTAGTGCCAATGTATTGCCTATAAGGTTACTGTTACTGTCTATTTTTTCTGTTCCTTTCTGATCTACTGCTTTTAGGCTCTCTCTTTGCTTAGAGGACCCCTTTCAATATTTCCTGTAGGGATGGTTTGGTGTTTGCAAATTCTTTTAGTTTTTGTTTGTCCTGGAAGCTTTTTGTCTCTCCTTCTATACTCAATGATAGCCTAGCTGGATATAGTATTCTTGGCTGCATATTTTTCTCATTTAGTGCTCTGAATATACCATGCCAGTTCTTTCTGGCCTGTCAGGTCTTTGTGGATAAATTTGCTGCCAATCTAATATTTCTACCATTGTATGTTACAGACTTATTGTCCCAAGCTGCTTTCAGGATTTTCTCTTTGTCAGTAAGACTTGTAAGTTTTACTATTAGATGATAGGTGTATGGACCTATTTTTATTGATTTTGAGGGGGGTTCTCTCTGCCTCCTGGATTTTGATGCTTGTTCCCTTTGCCATATTAGGGAAATTCTCTACTATAATTTGCTCCACTATACCTTCTGCCCCTCTCTCTCTTTCTTCTTCTTCTGGAATCCCAATTATTCTACTATTGTTTCGTCTTATGGTATCACTTATCTCTCTAATTCTCCCTTCGTGGTTCATTAATTAATTGTCTCTCTTTTGCTCAGCTTCTCTATTCTCCATCATTTGTTCTTCTATATCACTAATTCTCTCTTTTGCCTCATTTATCCTAGCAGTAAGAGCCTCCATTTTTTATGGCACCTCATTAATAGCTTTTCTGATTTCAACTTAGTTAGATTTTAGTTCTTTTATTTCTCCAGAACGGATTTTATTTCTCCAGAAAAGGTTTCTCTAATATCTTCCATGCCTTTTTTTGAGCCCAGTTAGCATGTTGAGAATTGTCATTCTGAATGCTAGATCTGACATATTACCAATGTCTGTATTGATAAGGTCCCTAACTGTTGGTACTGCCTCTTTTTCTTTCTTTCTTTTTTTTTTTTGTGGTGAGTTTTTCCACCTTTTCATTTTATCCAGATAAGAATATATGAATGAGAGGGGCACTTGGGTGGCTCAGTGGGTTAAAGCTTCTGCCTTCAGCTCTGGTCATGATCCCAGGGTCCTGGGATTGAACCCCACATCAGGCTCTCTGCTCAGCAGAGAGCCTGCTTCCCCTCCTTATCTTTCTGCCTGCCTCTCTGCGTGGTTGTGATCTCTGTCTGTCAAATAAATAAATAAAAATCTTTAAAAAAAAAAGAATATATGAATGAGAGAATAAAACACTAAATGGGTGGCAAAGATCCCAGGAAAATGTATGCTAACCAAATCAGAAGAGATCCAAAACCAGGGGGAGAAGAAAGAGGGAAAAAAGAAATAAAAATTAAAAAATAAAAATTAAGTATATATATAAAAATTATATATATATTTATATATACATATGTAATATATATTAGACTGGTGAATAAAACAGAGCCACCCACTTGATTTTGTATGTATTTTGGTCTGTTAGAAGAAACTCCTTCCCAAATTTTAAAAGAAAGGAAAACTTATATATATATATATATACACACACAAAAATAAGGGTAAACACAATGAAGGTATGGAATATGACCATAAGGATGAAAAATTTTAAAAAATTCTAAAAAAGGAATTGATAAGGTAAGTTGGTTGGAAAAAGAAAAAAAATGGAGGAGGGAATGTGCTCAGGCTGGAGACTAGAACAAGCCATGTGCTAGATTAGGGAATAAGGTTAAATACAATGAAAAGATAAAATATTAGTATAAAAAATGAAGGTTTAAAAAAAATTTTAAAGAAAGTTATTGTTAAGATAAACTAGTTAAAAAAGGAAAGAGGAAAAGTTTAAAAAATAGAATAAGAAAAAAATTTAAAAAATTTAACTTTGCAAGACTAAAGGATCATTTGGAAAAAGCCATGAACTCTATGTGTTGCTTTCCCCTAGCTCTGGAGTTCGGCTGTTTTCCTGATCAGTGAGCTTGGTCTTGGCTGGATGTTCTTGCTGATCTTCTGGGGAAGGAGCCTGTTGTAGTGATTCTCAAATATCTTTGCCCAAGGCGGAATTGCACCACCCTTGCCAGGGACTAGGTTAAGTAATCTGTTAGATTTGTTCTGGGAGCTTTTGTTTCCTGAATGCTTTCTGTAGAGCTTTGGAGGATGGGAATGAAAATGGTGGTCTCCCAATCTCTGGCCCAGAGGAGCCAAGAGCTCAGGGTCCCACTCCTCAGTTTGGCCCCAGAGACAAGCAGTCAATCACTCCTGTCTCTCTGGTCTCCACCCATGCTCTGAGCTCACCCAGCCTGTGACCGGGTGTTTCTATCTCTGGTGCATGGCCCTGCCTGGAGTCTCCAAATCCAGCAAATTCCTGTCACGCTGCACCTCCTGGAGCAGAAAGGTAAGACTCCCTGGATCTGCTACTTGTGGGGTCCCTGCTTGAAGAGCAGTGGCCTGACTGTGCCTTGGATCATGGTTTAAGGTAACTCCGAATTGAAAGCTCACTCTTCAGCTCTGTCTCTGTAGTTGGCTTCCCTGCTTCAATATCTGGCAGTTCTGCTACAGTCAAACACCCCCAATCTTTCTGTGACACTGCAGGTTCTGAGACCACACTGTCCCCACAAGGGCTCCACCTCTGCTTAGCCTCTGGAGTGATGTCACCCAGTGGAGCAGACTTCTAAAAGTTCTGATTTGTGCTCCACTGCTCTGCCGCTTGCCAGGAGCCAGCCCCTCCCCCTGCAGTCTATCACTTCCTTTCAGGAAGTGGTTGATTTTCTGTTCCTTGAATTGCTGTTCTTCTCTTCTATCTCCTGTTGAGTTTGTAGGTGTTCGAAATGGTTTGATACCTATCTAGCTAACCCCTGGGATCTGATATAATTTCAGTCTGTTACTCCTCCACCATTTTGCCTCTGCCAAGAAGATGGCACGAGGTTTTTTTAAACCATAGAGCATTATGAGTTTGGGGAGAAAACCTGTGAGGGTTGATGGTGGTTACTTCCCAGGGGAGATTTTCACATTCCATATTTGATCAAGATCAGGGAGTCTAAGTTCCCTTGCTATCCCCCTTGATGAAGGGGGTTTAAAAATTTTTTTGGTGCTCTGCTTTGTTGATGGTACAGTCCTTGAGTCTTGGTGTTATGTGGGGCTCGTCCATAAAACTCCCACCTTGAATAAACCCTCAATTTTGTTTCCTATCCAAGATCTTCACAAGGCCATCAAGCTGAAATTCAAGGACACTAGGAATGAGCAGAGCCTCAGAGAAGCCTGTGCCTTCAGAGAATGTTTACTTTTCTAGATTCTTATTTTTACTTTATATGTGGGCTCTGAGGATAGCTTAATTTCCTTTCAGCTTTGTAATGCATTTAAAATTTATTTTTGTATTTTATTAAGAAGTTCTAGTTGTTTCCAGTTGGGATGATCAGGGCTTCTGAACTCTTTATAACCGGAAATGAAAGTAATTCTTCAGAAAACTAATCTGGAAGTAGCATGCAGAATCAGTGTTATGATCCAGGAAGATTAGAGGCAGGAATATGGCTCTCTAAACTCTTATGGTAGTCTAGCCAGGCAAGGACAGCAAGCTGAAATTATTGGGAAAATTATTGTGGCATAGTGGAAAGAACTAGGAAACCAGAAATGAGCAGCATAGGATTTTAGCTCTAGCTCTAGCCTAGTCACATGTATTTTTTTAAGAGAGGGAAGGGAAGGAACAAAGGAAGAGGGAGAGAGAGAATCTTAAGCAGGCTCCACACTCAGTGTGGGGCCTGACATGGGGCTTGATCTCATGACCCTGAGATCATGACCTTAGCAGAAATCAAGAGTCGGACACTTTAACTGACTAGCCTAGTCACATAATTAATCATTTGTTCATTTATATTTATATTCATACTTATTGCTATTCAACAAATGTTAATTGAGTATCTAGTCTAACCCATGTACTCTCTTGGGCACTGTGGATATTGTGGTGAAGGAAACAAATCCCCTCATTCTTGGAGCTTATAATTTCATGTGAGAAGACACATAGTCTACAAATAACAAGTGAACACATGATATGACAAATGGTGATGAGTCATGTGGAAAAAGATTCAGCAAAATAAGGGAAATGGAGAGGGCTTGCTGTAGAAACAAAGAAGGTCTTACCGAAAATGTGCCACTTGAACAGATATCTGGAGGAAGTATGGAGTGAGCCACATGGAATCTGGAAGATTATTTCCAGTAAAGTCATATAGCACAGAGCCACTATGGCTGGAGTAGAATCAGTTAGACAGAAATTAACAAGTATATGACATTGTGTGGATTTTAGATCTTACTTTTGATGAGTTGAGAAGCTGCAGGAGGGTTTAAGCAGTGGAATGATATCAATGGAGAAGGTATAGAGAAGTGCCTAATTGTCTATTGTGGGATATTGTGAAGTTCAAATGAGATAATAATACTGAAAGTGCTTTGTAAATTAAAAGTACCTCATAAAAGTTTGGTAACACATTGTATGGGTTCATCAGTGAGTTTGAAGAGATGGTGAACATCCTCAAGTAGATATTGGGCAGAAGATTGAAAATGAGATGGGAAAGAAGCATTCATGTCAGTGTGGAATTTACAGGAGCAAGATCATGCCTTATCTAGAAATAGAGGTCTTCATGAGCCAGGAAGCAGAGACATTAATCACCCTGACCCAGACATAATCTGTGCCCTATCTTTTCTCATAGGCTTCTTTTTCACCTAAGTACAAAAAATGCAAAGCTGAGCACAATGAGCATCTTCTCTCTACTATGCTTTCAATAAGATTTATGTTCAGGAAAGCCTATGTCTGCCCTCTATGTTCAGTACCCAGTAGGTTCTCAGAATTATCTACTGAATGAATGCTACAAATTTGGGGGGTGGGTCATAGTATTTAGGAGTATGACAAAATTAGTGATTGAAAATTATTTCATATAAAAATTTAAAACATTAAATGCTGGGGTCAGTACCACATGATTAAAATTTACAGGGATGAATTTAAATTTTAGGCTGTAAAAAAATGCAGAAACCAAGCTGGTGGATACTTGTATTTGCAGCAATCAATGTGAAAATAATCATGAGCATAAGCTTCATATGAAGCAAAAGCATGATGTGGCCATTAAAAATATGCCAATAATTTTGGACTCTTTTGAAAAGGGATAAAGTGCTCGATGGCTGGAAGAGATGCTCCCTTTAGACACAGTTCTGATCACTCTCTGTCTGAAGCTTGTGCTCAGTTCTGGGCAGCAGGTTTTACAAGGAACATCAATAACCTGGAGCACATCCAAAGTTTGGGGAGGAGAGTAGTGATGAGCAGGATGGTAAAACAGCCTGTTCATCATCAAGTATGGATTTTTAATTTCTCCTAACTTGATCAAGGAGCCAGTATAAATTTTCAAAAAGTCACAGGGTCCTCTTTTGCATCTCACACATTCTATTCATTCATCTACTCATTCATTAATTCATTTAGTTTCTAACAAACATCTATTGAATGTCTACTGTGTTTTATACACTGTGATAGGCACTAGGGATATAATCCTTATCCTCAAAAAGTTCAAGTGGGAGGGAGAGACATACAAGAATATAATTGCAAATACTGAGTAGAATAAAGTCAAGTGCTATCTTTAATTATCGTTGGGCACCTATGTCTGAGTTTCTACAGAAACTAGACAATTTGTCCTTCTACTTTTAGTATTTCTCTTCTCTAATCCCACAATTAACTCTGTATACTGTCATCAGAAAGGTCATTCTAAGAAGCATTTATTTGTTCAGCTCTTCCCAACTGGAAGGACTCATTGAGGAGTGGGGAGATGGGATTTGAAGTTGTTCTTTAAAGAGGGGTAGTAGAGACCAGAAGAGAGAGTATATTAGGCAAGGGATTAAGGTCAACAGAGAACTGGTATCTATCGTATAGTATAAGGAGATTTAGGATACTAACTGTAATAGTAATTGCCATTTATTCAATGGCTTAACCATTAACTGAAAGTAGGGCAGTGTTATGGGGAATTCATAGTCTAATTAGAAGGACAATTATTCAGATTGACTTCATGTGGAGCAAAATAATTTCCATTAAATACATTTTGTAATTTTATCTACTCTTCTGTCCAGTAGTTTGGCCTATTCCTTTTCCATAGGTTTTAATATAATGGGAAAAATTGCCACCTCTAATTTTGCCGCTCAGGGACTTTTCTGCATGATCATAGATCCTTGGTCAGAAATTAGATAAAATCACATTTTCTTTCTTTTTTAGGGACCTCGTCTATCACAGGTAGTTTTGAAAAGGACAGAAAGTGAAGATGGCCTATACATAGTGGTCTGTCCTATCTTTAGAACTCTTGGGGGAGCTGTCACAGCATCCTTATGTAATTAATTTAAGTAGATCACATGATTTCAAGAATCTATGGTGGCCAGTACTAAAACTTAAGTCTAAGGAATCCTTTTCTAAGTCTTATTCAAATGCTTTTCTAAGTTCTGCTTTCTTGTGTATTTGGCCTTTATTTCCATGGCAAGAGAAATCCTTGTGCATTTTGTATACATATTTCTAAAAAGGAGGTCTCTAGAAGAAATGTTTATTTTTCTGTTTAGGGGTTAGTTATACCATGCTTTACTGTAGACAGGACTTGATGTGTAATTTATATTTTCATCTGATACAACAATTTAAAATAAGAAACACATGGATTAAAAAAAGAGAGAGAGAAGGGAAAATGAGGACAGATAAGAAAAGATAAAGTCAGTGGTGAATTTAGTACGCAAAATGAGTGCATATATATTAGAATGCTAGAGTTAGACCGCAGATTCAGCTCTGAACTTCCCAGAATTGGTACAAGAAGTAAGAAAGGGTAAGCTACATGGCTCACTCTATAAGATGAAAACAAACAGCCACTCAAGAAAACAGCTGGTGTAGGTAATCATACTGAACAGAAATTTCTCCCGAAGACAATCTGTAGAGAAAACTCTATAGTGTGATGAGCAACCATCTCTACAATGCCTTTATGCAATAATCTAATATTCTCTTGAAGAATCATTACTGGATCGGCCATTCTAAGGACAAGCAATGGTAATTTTATGACCTCAATTTCCATCCTTTAGAGAATGGTTGGAATAATTTTATCCTGGAACAGATCTGAAGATGAATAATCAGAGAATAACCCTTCTGTGGAGGTAGGAGAAGAAGGGGTTCAGAGCCCAGACAACAGTGGCAGCCATGAACTGAAGAAAGGACACATATCCTTTTCTGAGACTGAAGGGAAGGTGGTGAGAGTAGAGACAGATTCACAAGTTGTTGGCAAGCAGGCAGGGATTTGACAAGGGCTTTTCTTGGTAGCCTTTCTCTTCTGGGTGAAGGAAAGGGAGGGAATTGCTGACAGGGGCTTGAGAAAGGTGGCAGTCATTCATAGTAGCCTCTTTTCAGTCAGTCTTCATGTGCTGAAATGGGAAGGAGATTTATAAGTCTTACCCCATCTCCTTTTTTCATGAATTGTAAACAAAAGTGATTTTCAAAATAGCTTTGGTGAACCTCTAAGGGTAGAGCTGATGTAAATTCTGAAAGACATATGAGCCTACTCATATTCATGGTCATGGAACATCATAACTGGATCTTGGAGGTCATTTAATTCAACCATGTTATGTTATGTTATGGATAAGGAAGCTTGCCTTAAGTCACAAAACCAATGGATTAATTGAATAATCCAAGGAGAAGTTGTCTGACTCCCAGTTGCTTCTTTAGGCTGCTAGGTAAGAGGTAGAGGACTCTACATTTAAGCCTCTCACTTCCCCATTTCACTCCATGCCTCTGATTCTCTCCATAATCTCAAAACAGTATTTTAGAGTTCAGAAGGAGAAGTTTGAGACCACAGATTCTTTAGCAGACTCTCTTTCCAAGTTGGCCATTTGCTAACCAGGTCTACTGGTTTCATATGATAAAGTCACTGATAAAGCAGATGATGTTGGAGAAGGAAAAAAAATGAGAAGGATGATGAAAAGAAGATATGAAGTAAAGTTCAGAATGAGAATAAAGCCCAGAGCTGCCTCTCATTATGGGTAATGTGACTCCCAGGAAATTAGAATGGGCTGACTCTGTGGTGTCCATGGCTGGGCACTCTGGGAATCTGCTGTCTTGGTGACCAAGCAGCTTCTCTTTGTAGTTTGCATGGAGAGCAGCATGCAAGTCCCAATTTTAAAGGAACAAAGAGTCATGTGCCCATCCCTCATTTCAGTTGCTATAAGAGAGGTTGGGAAGTAAAGGAAAATTCCAATGATGGATGGGCTAAGAAATCCATATCATTTTTCCAGAGCAGGTGGTGGGGGGTGGGGCAAAGGAGGTAAAGATTGAGGAGGTTGATGGTGAAGGAAAAGACAGGGATGAGTGGAGGGAGGAAAGAATATAGAGGCACCTTGTCCTTCTTTTCTTCCATTATGAACTTGAAATTCTTAATTTACCAAGCCTTAATGAGAGTCATATGGAGATCAGATGGGGGGAGTCTGCCTTAACCATTTCCCTAAAGGTATGGAAGTTATATTAACTGGGCCATGTATTACACCACAGCAGGCTCCATTGTTAGGTCAGACTTCAGTGAAGCCTATTGAATGACCTCTGTTATTACATATGAAAACTTCAAAGGCTGTCCAGAAACTAAATAAACCCTTTGACATTATGTTAGTTTCTTGATTTTCTCTGTCAAGTTTCATGCAAGGTCCTTTGCAGGCATCTAGAATCTTCACAGTGTGTCTAAATGGGGTTTTAAGACAATGATTAGGTACATTTCTGCATAAACTCCATAGAAGTATGAAAAAGCCTTCAACTCAAAGTTAACTCCATGGAAGAATGAAGAGGCAATCCTTCTTAGGAAATCAGAACATCTTACTGGTTATGATGACTTGTCTGAAGATCTGAACTGATCTTAAAAATGCTCTCATCATTCTTCCTTTTGTAAACAGTTAAGACTTAAAAATAATGGTTTTGCCCCTGTGAGAACCATGTTTGGTGTGGGCCAGATCAAATCCAAGAAATGTAGCTAAGCTATATCATGACAGACAATTCCAAGATTTTTCTGATCCCAGTAAGTGCTAATTTATGTAAAATCTTATTTTCAGTTCCTCCATTTTGGAATTTGAGATATTTTAATATCAAGCAAAACCTGTACTCCTCGGCTCCCATGGACTCTATTTGGTGGCCTTTGCTCATGGTTTATATTCTGAGACTCATTTTGTCAAAACAGCTTTTCTTTTTTTAATTTTTAAAAAAGATTTTATTTATTTATTTGACAGAGAGAGAAAAATCACAAGTAGGCAGAAAGGCAGGCAGAGAGAGAGAGAAGCAGGCTCTCTGCAGGCTCCCTGCTGAGCAGAGAGCCTGATGCAGGGCTCGATCCCAGGACCCTGAGACCATGACCTGAGCTGAAGGCAGAGGCTTAACCCACTGAGCCACTCAGGTGCCCCTCAAAACAGCTTTTCAAGATGAGTCACCTAGACCCTCAGAGGTCACCAGATCCATGCCGTATCATCAGAGATGGGCCACAACGACCCCCATGTTTATTACTAACCATACCAAAATAACCAGGTTATTTTGGTATATTTCACCTTATTTCAGTCAGCACTCAAATGCATCAGGAAGTAAGAAAGAATTCTGCCCTGTGGCATAAGCCACTCTTGTTTGGTGCATATTAATTGATATTTCATTAAGTGAACTCTTGTCATTATACCCATCTATCATGTTGTGAAGAACATACTGAGCAAAACTGAACAATGAGATCAAGACATTTATCATAAGTATTCATGCATTTGTTTATTCATTTATTCAAAAATATTTGTAAAACATGCATGATGTCTAAAGTACTACTTATCTGTGATTTACTGAGGTGAATAAGAGATATGTTTAGCTGTTTGAGATTTTTTGATCCCATGCATTCATTAATTCAACAAATACCTTCTTTGTATAGTAATAATGATTATGGTAGGATAAAGTAGCCATTAAGCTGGACCCTGATGTATGTTTAGACTACAGTTACAAATCCATCCTCATATACATTGTACCATAAGCTCTGTTCTTCACATGTATGTCTTGTAGTTGTCTTAGCATTAAATAGACAGTAATTAAGTTCCCTCAGTCACTGATTATCTTAAAAGATGTTTGGGGGCACCTGGGTGGCTCAGTGGGTTAAAGCATCTGCCTTCGGCTCAGGTCATGATCCCAGGGTCCTGGAATAGAGCCCCACATTGGGCTTTCTGCTAGACAGGAAGCCTGCTTCCCTTCCCCTCTCTGCCTCTCTCTGCCTACTTGTGATCTCTCTCTCTGTCAAATAATAATAATAAAAAAAATGTTTGAAACTAACTTTTATCAACATTTTCTGTATAGGGGCTACAATTTTATCCATGTCAGAGAAGGCACATGAGTTTTAATGCAGGTGCCAACTTTAATTGAATGTTGGTAAGTTCCTGTAGCATGGTAATGAAAAGGACTGTGAGACACGACAAGGTTCAGTGGGAAAGGATGCTGTATTTCATTATCAGTGAATGAACACAAGAAAGTCAAATTGGTGGTGCTCATTTGCTTTCTCTCATGAAAGTATTTATACATAAATTTAGCAGGTAATTTTTGACAGTAAATATACATCTTTATCTTACCACTTTCAACTGCACAGTCCCTTGGCAAGAGTAAAAATATAGTTGACCCTTGAACATCATGGGGATTAGGAGTGCCTCCCCACCCATTGAAAATCCATGTGTAACTTTTGACTTCCTGCCAACTTAACTACTAATAGTCTACTATTGACTAAGTTAACATTATAACATTATTATATTATAATATAAGTTATATTTAGTATGTTTTGTGTATCATATACTGTTTTCTTACACTAATTAAGCTAGAGAAAAGAAAATGTTATTAAGAAAATAAAAAGGAAGAGAAAATACCTTTACAGTATTGCACTGTATTTACTGAAAAAAAAACTGCATGTGAATGGACCCATGAAGTTCAAACTCGTGTTGTTCAAGGGTCAACTTTAATGAAATTAAACTGAGTAACTATTTTCAGTGAGTCTTTCTATAATCTGTCCTTTTCCTTTTTCATATACATTTGAATTAGCTTAGCTATATCAAGTAATGTCATTTGCTAAGATTTTTGAGACACATTAGTGAATGCTACTGTGCGATTAGGCAGTTATGCAGTGTGACCTGTAGTAATTTATAAAGTAATATAGGAAGCTCATGATAAAACAACATGCTGTTTTGGTGGCTTATCTGAAGGAGGGTTTTATGGTGTGTTGATGGGACCACTGGAATGGGAACTAGGAAACTTGGATCTCTTTTTCAGCTTTGCTATTTTTTTATATGATGTTAGACAGACCACCTACCTGTTACAGCAATAGTGATATTAATCTTCAAAAAGAAGAATTATATCAGTACTTGTTGTTTAACTTCCAAGTCAGTATTATTTGGTCATTTCAAATCAAATTCATGCTATAAATCCTGGGATTAGCACATTTTTTCTACAAAAGGCAAGTAGTAAACAGATTAGGCTTTGCAGACCATACAGTCTTTTTCTCAACCCCTCAACACTATTGTGGTGTGAAAGCAGTCACAGACAATGTGTAAATGAATGGGTATGACTGTGTCCTAATAAAACTACATTTACAAAAACAGCCAGTGGCCTACAGGCTCTAGTTTGCCAGTCCCTGTATAAATATTTCCCTCCAAATAATATCTCTTGCTGACTGACAAATTACTCTAAAACATAAAAGCTTAAAATGACAAATATTTATTGTCTCACAGTTTCTGAAGGTCGGGAATCAGGGATTGGCTTTGTTGGTGCTTCTAGCTCAGGGTGTCTCAGGAGGCTACAATCAAGATATTAGGCTGGAATGTAGTCATTTGACACTTGACTACATCTATTTTTATGCTCACTCATATGGTTGTTGGCAAGGGGTCTCAGTTCCTCATATGTGGGCCTCTCCATAAGGCTGCTCTACCACATGGCTTTCCTTAGAGCAGAGGAGTTGAGAGAAAACCCAAGATGGAAGCTGCAGACTTTTTATAGCCTAATCTTGGAAGCACATCCCATCACTCTGTCTCTATTAGAAATGAGTCATGAAGCTCAATCCACACTCAAGGGGAGGGGTTATACAAAGGTATGAATACCAGGTGTCAAGGATGACTGGAAATCGTCATTGATGATATCTGTCATACTCCAGTACAGTGACTTTAATTAAGCAATTTTAAGAGCTTAATGAAAAAATGAATTGACCATGAGGGCTATTTGAGTTTAGCTCTATCAGATAGTCTGGTGACCTCAAGTAATGGAGGCTAGTGTAAGAATGTAAGTGTTGCTCCATTGGTACTAAAATTGGCTCGAGAAATTTTATTTGATCCTCTTCCTCTATCTTCACCTTCTTTGAACAGAGAAGATCTATTTGGGCCAATGGGTCATAATCTAATATGGAATATTTTTATTGGTGGTTTTCAATTAACACCCTAATTCCTGATACACTCAATTATGCCCAGTATAATAGAGTTGATTCAATCTAAGCAGATGGTTTTGCAAAGCATAAAAACCTGTGTGAAGTTGCTTATCTTAAAAGAGAGAGAAATAAACCAAAAACACTTTGAGACTTTATTACCATTCCCAGAAAGGACCATGTACATACAGTAATAGATACTGAGAGCCAGTTCAGTTCATTCCATGAAAATGCTTCCTGACAGTCATCACAAAGGCACATGCTAAGCATATGTTCCTGGAAGACTTTTATTGCTCTATTTCTGTTAAAACCTCTTTTGGTAAAGGAGTGGCTCTTTGGAACATATTTACTCAGTTCTCAAGATGTCAGGTTACTGTCTGGTACTGTCAGATTTCTTAATAGAAGTCAGTGGAAAAATGTTTCAAGTGAGACTCAATTTATAGAAATTTACTCCATGAGCAAATACTCTTATAAGGACTTGAGTAAAAAAAGTAAAATAAACTTTTATTTGCACTGAAAATTCATGTACATTTTCTCAAGATAGATATTACTTAATTCATCCTTTTCCACATTTTCCTAATAAAGGCATAATAATATCCCACTGTACACTAAAGACACGCTCTGCCTTCAGATATAGAGATACCAGCAAAGAGATAAAAGATGCCACGGAGGGGTATTAAGTGGGAGAAAAGTTGGTGGGGAAGCAAAGTAGCTCTTACTTCAGGAGTGACAAGGGAACAGAAATCCCCAAAGTACAAGGAGTTGTTGAAAGACTAGAAGAAGACATCATTAATATATTCATATGAGGGGGAAAAGTTACTTCATGAATCTGCTAATAATGGAATCTATTCTTCTGAGGTTGAGGACAACTGATAGGTCATTGATCTGAAAACTACCTGGGGCCTTTCTGAGATGTCTCCAGATTGAACAGTCATTTTGTTTTTAAACCCAGCAAGCATTCATTGTAATAGAAGATAACAAGCCTGAAATTGGGAAGAATGTAATGGGCTCACCTACGAAACCAAATGAGGCTTTGGGTACAGTAATGGACAAAGTGGGGTCATTCTACCTGGAGGTCAAATTGCTCTTCTCACAGTCGTCTCTCTGGCACCCTTGCTCCCCAACCCAGTGTCTGGAATGATCAACACTCTTAACAGTTTTCGTCTGTACTTCCCAATCAGACTTCACTTTTCTAAGTAATTTTGCACAGCAGGTCTTACATTAAAATACAATCTGGGAAATTAAAAAGAGAGAGAGAAAGAAAACAATGGCGGTTGTTTTTGGCAAAGCCAGTTTCATAGGAGTAAAGATTAAAATTCCGTTCAAAACTCCAGGGAAGACCAGTGGATGGCAGTGATTTTTCTCTGACAAAGGTGATTCCTGTGACTGACTTGCTCTGTGAGGACTCAATATGGGGATCTATGGCTTGTTTCTTGCAGTAACTGCCTCTAGTGGATACAACCCCATCTCAGGCCAGGAAACATTACTCTCTGATTTTCTTTTAAAAGTAGTAATTAATGGGGTGCCTGGGTGACTCAGTGGGTTAAAGCCTCTGCCTTCAGCTCAGGTCATGATCCCAGGGTCCTGGGATTGAGCCCCACATCAGGCTCTCCGCTCAGCAGGGAGCCTGCTTCCTCCCCTCTCTCTCTCTGACTGCCTCTCTGCTTACTTGTGATCTCTGTCTGTCAAATAAATAAATAAATAAAATCTTTTAAAAGTAATAATTAAGAATACTTTCAACAAAATAAAGTGGGGGAAGAAAGAGAATACTTTCTAAAAATTATGAAGTGTCTTAAACCAGAAATCTTGTTCGTGTTCCTTGTCACTTGACAGCACCTTCCTGATGGCCTCGTTAATCAATTATATTTAAATTATAAAATACCCTATGGTTTTCTTTTAGTTTAACAGCTAAATCGGATGGTAGAATTAGGATCTAGAATTCATACAGGAGAAAGTTCCATGGGGTTATCATCCCAGAACACAGAGAATTGAGGTAATCCTGAATCGGTTCTGCCCACAAAGCCCATGAAGGGTTAAGTAGCTTTAGCTTATCTCCAGTTTATAGTATTTCCAGGACACTGGGGTGATCTTAGGCACAGTCTACATTGTGAGTTGCTTGAGGGAAGAAAAGTATGCCAATTTATCTTATTGCTAAAATTGGATGAAGTCACTATTAAGCCTTGATTTTTTTGTCAGGCGCTGAGGTAAGTATTCTGAATTTACTGTATTTTTAATTATCATTCTGAGAGACGAATTTCATAGATGAAACAACCAGAATCTCACACAGTTTGGCTTGTATAATCTTGCGTCGGGAACATGGTAGGTGCTCAGTAAAATTGTGCTAAAGAAGTTTATTGGAAGTATATATATATATACAAACTGATCTAAGGAGGCCAAGGGTGCTCTCTAAAGATCTATTGGGCCCTAGGATGATGACCTTAAGCCAAGGATTGTACCCAGAGGTCACTTATCAATCATTTCCCCTTTTTTTTCTATTCCTACCAATGTGTGTTGAAGCAAGTGCCATTACTAACATACTAACTTACAAACATGATGGTAAGCCATAAGAATACAAGATTCCTTCTGAGGTTGAGGTTTTGATGTTGAATGCAGCCGAAGTACAGAGACTTGGGAGGACGTGATGGTGTACTTTGTCCATTATAATAGAATTTTCAAAATCATCTTCTCTTAGCAGCTGCAGCTATGCCTACCTAAGTCCAAGAGCAATAAAAATGGTGTACAGTGATAGAAGTTGTTGACCAAATTAATAGCTTGAGATATTTTGTTCCCTTTATTATTATTATAACCATTTTACACCTATCTCAGGAACTTCCATTTTGATTCCCACTCTCTGCCCTGATGTTTTACCCTTTTTCATTCTGCTTGAACAAAGTCCTCTTGGTCAGTTAAGTCAGTGTGTCTCTTATTCAGAGAGGTGAACAAGTCCATGTATGTCTCTGATCATTCATTATTGACTGTGACGATCACTGGGCAGTAAAGAGGTTCTGGCAGCCAGAAGACCATTGAAACGAATAGAGTAAGCTCCAGCAATGCCAGGAGGAGTTAAAGCCAACACTCATTATGGTTGTTCTAGAAAAACTGCCAGTTCACACTTCACCTGGGACTGTCCCTGTTGAAGACCTCCCTCCCTGAACAGCTGCCTTTTCTACAAGGGGATAGAGAGAGAGCTGTCCTCACTCTCAAAGAAATAGCATTGAGTGTACAGAGCTCTGGGGAGATTTCTCCAAGCATCAGATTTCCATTTGATTCAATTTAAATATATTCATCAATACTTTGATGAGCATCTCCTGGGCTCCTCCCTTCACTTTGTGACCTTAAAAAAAGTCCATTAAAAATCACTGTGCTGTACCTGCTTCTATCACCTGTCCAAGGAAATGTGGGGATGACTGAAGTCATACTAAAAACGCTCAGAGTTCCTTGAATGCTCAGTTTTATAAATTATGAGAGTGAGTGAGCCCACATAATCCCCATGTAACACAATGCATTACTTTGGTTCAGGTCAGTTACTTCATCATTATTGTGACAAGAGTAAATTAAATGTATACCAAATAGGTATAGGACACATTTTTGTTGGTAAGACTTTAAGATCTTTCTTCATTTTCCTCTTATTTACTGTTCTATTCTCATCTGTGGTCATTCCTTGAATGCATAAAACTTCTCATTGTTTTCCAAACATGTCAGGCCTTTCCCCATATTTATGCCTTTGAAGAAGTTTTTCCTCCTTGCTGGAAAGTGACTTTGTTCTTTCATCTGGTACACATCTTACTAAGATTCAACTTAGTTGTTTCCTTTACTCCCATCCCCACCCCTAGTCCTTCCTCTGTGCTTTTGTATCACTTTGTAGGCACCTCTATTATATTTACTACATCGTTGTTGTGATTTTAGGCAGTTTAGGAACAAAGCCTAGTGACTGCTCAGGAGAAAGGCAGAAAGAGTGAGTACTTTGGCAAGACTGGGACTGGGGGACTTAACCAAGTTCTAGGATGAGACCTATGAAGTCAGGCAGGAGACTGTTTGGTGGACACAAGTGAGTGGGCATCAGCAATAGGTAGCCCAGTTAGTGGACACTGCAGCTGAGGATACAGAGCCTTTCAGGATACCATACAGGGAAGGCATCTGGGATCCAGGTGCTGAAAAAAAATCACTCAAATCAATATAAGGCTGTGGTGAGTGGGCATCCCACCAGGCAGAGGAGTTCAGGGATGGTTCTAGGAAGGGAAACTATCTAGCGGACTTAGTTAAGATCCTAGGAGTCAGAAGCCCAGAGTTAACTCTGCTCTGATGGACACTGAGTCTGATAACGTGATCAATTCCTCACTCCACCAAGTGATGGATCCTGAAGCTGCTGATAGAACTCCTGCTAGACAGTTGGCTTAGAAACTAGAGAATAAGACAAAAGGCATCAGAATTTCCAACTAGGAAGAGTGGAGGAGGAAGGGAAGGGCTATCATTTTGGTGGATTAGAAAGGTGCTAGTCTTCTAGCACTAGATTGTACACTCTTCCAGGACAGAGCTCATGTCTTGTTCATCTTTGTATCTCTACTGCCTAATACTGTGCCTGAGATGTAATAGGTGTTAAATAAATGTTGATTGAAGCAATGAATTGATGGAGTTAAATGAATAGTCCCCAACCCCTATGAAATGCACTCTCATATACACAATCAACCATCAGTTGTGTAAGAATACTAAACCAATCCATTAGTGATACACTCCATAGTTGTTGGACTGTGAGTCTCCTTTCTATGTTCTTATCTCATTATTTTCCCAAACTGAAAAGTATAAAAAGTCAGATTTATTTCAAAACCAGAGTTGATGTTCGTTTATTCTTTATTACAAAAATGTTATGTATGAAGAAGAGTATATAAAACATATGTATTTGATTTAAAGAATAATTACAGAGTTACCACACATGTGAGATACAGATCATTAGCACCTTTAAAAAGCCCTGTGCTGGGGGGCCTGGGTGGCTCAGTGGGTGTAGCCTCTGCCTTCGGCTCAGGTCATGATCCCAAGGTCCTGGGATCGAGCCCCGCATCAGGCTCCCTGCTGAGCAGGGAGCCTGCTTCCCCCTCTCTCTCTGCCTGCCCCTCTGCCTACTTGTGATCTCCATCTGTCAAATAAATAAATAAAATCTTTAAAAAAAAAAAAGCCCTGTGCTCACCGTTCCATCCCTAATAACACTTTCTCCCTCCTTTCCCTGCTATTCTAATTTTTACAATAATAATTTCTTTACTTTTCTTTATAGTTTTATCATCTATGCATGTATTCCTAAAATATAGATTTAGTTTGCCTGGTTTTGAACTTTAATAAATAGTATTGTCCTATATGCACTTGTGTGACACTAGCTTTTTCTCCTAAACCTTATATTCATAAAATTATGTTAATTTATTTTGAGATTTTCTGTTTCTCAAACAGAAACGTTTCTGTTGCTGAGATGACTAAAAAATACGCCCGGTTTCTACCCTTTGGGTTAGATATGTCTGAATGTGCTGTAATGTGTATCTGTGTCCCTATTTTAGAAAAGCAGACTGATAAATTTTGAGGATGGTTATTTATTTTATAAAAGGATTAATGATAGTGGCCATTTAAGATGTAATTGGAAAAATGTCTATTCGTATTGTCTGCCCATTTTTAAACTGGACTTTTTTTGGGTATTGAGTTTTATTATTTCTTTATATATTTTGGATATTAACCCTTTATCAGATGTATCATTGGATTTAGAAAATTAAAACTTAGTGTTTTGGAAATTCCTATCATTGGTTTTCTACCGAATTGATTTCACATGGAGATCAAAAGTGAGTGCATTTGAGGGATGGAAAAAGAAGAATGCATATAATTACAATGAGGTTTAAGAGGGACAGCTGGAAGCTTCCTGTGCAGACAGTGGAGGGTGATGAGAAATCTCACTACATTTCTGGGCTAGGTGGTCAGAAAAGAAAATGTTCTTTTTTTTTTTTTTTGTAATAAGATGGAATGCATGGGTAGCCTTCAGATCACACCTGTTTTCCCTCCTATGTCTGAGGAGCTTTCTTTATTTCTTCCTATTTATTTAGTGATCAGGCTTGTACATGCAGACTTGTGCTGTTGGGCCACAAGAGAAGGGAAGGCCCTGTTTTCTTAGGGATTCGGCTACCAGGAGGGTGCATTTTCTTGTTAATTACTCAACTACTTTCAGCTGTATAAATTCGATCTACAACTCCGTCTATAGGTATCCACTGGTTTGGCGTCAAATCCAAAATGCTGTCAAATAACCAAGAATTCTGCATATGTGGAATTGAATAAACAAAACAAATGAGCAAAGGGAAGCAAAAGAGAGAGACAGAGAGAGAGCGAGAGGCAAACCAGGAAACAGACTCTTAACTACAGAGAACAAACCGATGGTCACCAGAACGGAGGTGGGGGGCAAGCAGGGATGTGTGAAACAGGTGGTGGGGATTAAGGCGTACACTTGTCCTGAGGAGCACTGGATGATGTAAGAAATTGTTGAATCACTATACTTTACACCCGAAATTAACATAACATCTTAAGTTAACTATACTGGAATCAAAGTAAATTAAAGTAAAAACTTAAAGAAAAGATAAAAAAAAAAACCCCAGGTATTCTGAAAACAAATAGATTAAGTCAACAATTTGTTACCTGCAAAATGTTTTCAATAAAGGTGATTTTCTGAAAGAATGCAAGTACTAGAGAAGAATCTGAGAAGTGGTTGGGAGCCTAGAAATCTCTCAGTCTAACCCTTTTAGGAGGAGAGACATTCAGTGAATTATCCAAGGAAGAAGGACTAGACACAGGCCTCTAGACCCACTCTGAAGCACTCTCCCCTGCCTCCAGGTTTTGATTTAATCTGGCTGAGATGTATAAATTGAATTTTATTTTGATGTTATTTTTAAGAGAACCTAGACATATGTATTATTTTTGTAGAGCAGAAAGTCTGGTGGGATAGGTAGATTAGATACTATGGCAGGAGCCTGTCTGAATGGTCTTGGTTCTGTTTCCTTGTGAAAGAGGCATTAAGGTCATTAACTGAGAGTGAAGATGTGAAAAAGAAGGTGTTGGACATTTCAGCAGAGAAAAGATATGAAATAGTTATTAGGTGACTAAGAGAATAAATAGACCAGGGAAATGTAGTGTGATCTGGACAGCATAAGGGCCCACTTGAGGTCAATCTTACTGATGAATAGAGCATGATGTAAAAAAAGAAAATTAGGAAACAAAATCCTTTTGTAAGTGTTTGTATGTTTTATAATGCCATTATTTGATTACTATTGGATACTTTCTTTGAATGAATGCTATCTCTTGAACATGTACCCGTACAGATTGATCTCTGGTTGATAAACACAAGCAAAACAGAAGTAGATACAAGGTGCCTCTGTGAGCTGGTTTTTAAGCTTTCTTTTAAAAAGATAATCTTGTATTTGCCTTTTCATTTGGTTTATCATCTGGAATTGAAACTGTCTCTCAGTATTAAAAAAGGATTTGCGGTCTCCAGTTTTTAAAGAGCTTGCTTACAGATAAAATTCAGTTTTTCTTTCTGGTTCTGCTCTTCTCAAGATGTATTGCATTTGACAGGTCTTTTATGTTAAGAGCGGAATATGGAATCCTAGACTATAGTTGCGATTTATGCTACCCATAAAACTTAAGGTCTTCCCCAGCAATGGAAAAGCAATCAAGAATTGTTGTAAACAGAACAACCTGACCCCCATCTGTTGTGGTTTATAGTATATTCCCAGAGGGAGACATTTACTCTAATAACTCCCTCTGATATTAACAGAAAGTTACACACAGTATCAGGGTCAGCCTCCTTTTGAGCAGGCAGACACACAAGAAATATGAATTCAGAGTCTCTACGAGAAAATTAGTCCATCAGAAAGCTGTTCCATCAGCTGATAATGCCTGAAATTATGAAAGTAGAGCATCATTTTCATAATTTCAACCAAATAAGAATTTATCCTCTTTCAAGAAGAAATGTAACTTTGTCATTTAATGACAGATCAAAATATTAAATAATTGGACATTCGAGTGGGTGATCACAGGGATGATGAAAATTTCAGTGTATATGTATGAGTCCTTGGAAGTCCAGTCATGCAGGTAGGCAGGGGGGCAATTGGTATCTGATGATACTGTCAGCATCTCTGATATCAAGATGGATTTTAGAATTTCAGACCAGAAAGGGACCTATATATGAATAAGGCTGGGGTCCAATTCTGTGTGGATTTAGGCTACTCAGCAGGTAATAAAGGAAATGAGTCTAAAGACAATGACATGGGTGCAAGTTCAATAAACAGAAGTGGGACATATGTCAGAAACTGGGTCTTATGAGGAAGACTTTCATTCATGTATCAATTCTCACTAATATATTCTTTAATTAAGCATTTATTGAACATCTGCTGTGTGCCAGGCATTGGTGAGGACACTGAGATATGAAGACAAATGCAATAATTATTATGCAATATGACTGGTATTATGACAGAGTATGTCAATTATATTTTAGAAGCACTTGGGTGTGTCATCCAAAAAAGACTGGGAAGAAAGAGAGCAAAAGCTTCCTGGAAAATGTATGCTATAAGATTCTTAAAACATTATTGAACATCAAACATGCCAACCACTGTGCTAAGCACTTGGCAGACACAAAGTTAAATGGCAGGTAGGATCTGCCTTCAAAAGCTTACAGTCTGGGACTCCTGGGTGGCTCAGTCAGTTAAGTATCTGCCTTAGGCTTAGGTCATGATCTCAGAGTCCTGGGATCAAGTCCTACAGCAGGCTCCCTGCTCAGTGGGGAGCCTGTTTCTCCCTCTGCCCCTCCCCTTGCTCTTGCTTGTGCTGTCTCTAAAATAAATAAAGTCTTTTTTAAAAAAAGATTTTATTTATTTATTTGACAGAGATCACAAGTAGGCAGAGAGGAGGAGGGGAGGGGGTCGGGGGCGGGGGCGGGAGGAACAGGCTCCCTGCTGAGCAGAGAGCCCGATGCAGGGCTCGATCCCAGGACCCTAAGATCATGACCTGAGCTGAAGGCAGAGGCTTAACCCACTGAGCCACCCAAGCACCCCTCAAATAAATAAAGTCTTAAAAAAAAAAGCTTACAGTCTACTGTGATCAATAATTAACACCGTGGGTTATCTGCATCAAACAAGAAGGTTAGAGAAAGTTTCCCTAAGTGGTGAACTTGGAGTGATAAGAAAGAGTTATTTAGGTAAAGGTTATTAATACATGTATTAATATATTTATTTCTACCCTTATCTACCTAAATACATTTTATATATTTAAATAAAATGTTTATTTTTAAAATAAAGATATTCTAGGCAAAATAAGAAGTTTGTATAAGAGAATACACATGTGACATGGCAATCAAGGATTGTGAAGCTGAAGTAAAGAATATACTGGGGCAAAGGCTCTTGATTGCAGGGATTAGGCAAGGAGTAGATAATGAAGAACTTCATGTGCTAAGCTTTGGGGAACCACTAAAGATTATTTAAATGGATAATGTGACAAGATTAACGTTTTGTAGAAACATGGAAATTGAATTGGGTAGGGACGTCATGGAGATTATTTTGGTAATTCTCAGAAGAAATCACAAATCCCTGAACTACAAGAAGGCAGCGACAGTAGAAGTGGAGAGAAGATGGGAGTCGCGTTTGTAGTTGGGAAAGAGCAAATTAAATGAAGTGTTGCCATGTGGCATCTATTTTCTCATGAAGTTGGGAAGCAGATCTTCCAAGGTTGAGTGGGATTTAGCTTGATAGATGGTTGAGGGATGGAGTAAAGATTTTCAGTAGTGAAGTTAATGGAGGAAGGAACTTCGCTGAGACATGCTGGATTGCTAGGCAGGCATGAGCATTTAACTGAGATTGAAGACCAAGAATTAGTAGTTACACCAATCTTTGTGGTTGTGTGTATTTGTTTTTTAAATCAACTCTTAGGAACCTAGAAAGAAGAACCAAGTGCTGGGGCTGATTCAACTTTGAAATTTGGTGGAGGTAGGGAGTTGCCTGTATATAAAAGGAATCAGAGAACCAAATATCAGGATGAATGACTAACAAGATGGGTGGGGTGGGGGTGAGACAGTGAGGTCAGAGGATACTGATGGTGCTCTCAGGATTATTCAAATTTTATTTTCGCAATGGGACTATTTTGCTTAATGAAATCAATTTAATAAACAGCCCCCAAAGGGAACAAACAGAGCTTCTCTGTTTGTGACCTGTCTGCACACATCTCAGCTGTTTTCTTCTGCAGCAGTCCCTGAACAGCCTCACAGGGTCCTGGAGCTCTTAGAATGAAGTTTGAAAACGACTCATCTATGGAGAACTTCATGGACTGAATAAGTTAGAAACAAGGTATAGGAGAGTAAGTCTCAAAGTAACAACCATAAACACAACAAGGTGAAGATGGGGGTGGAGGCAAAGAAGAAGGAGGAAGAGTAAAAGAAGAAACACTGGACACTTACGCTATGCCAGGCACTGGTTTGTAGTGCTTCGTATCTAATCTTCACAATAAGTAAATGGGTTAAGAAAACCTAGATCTCTGTTTTCACAGAGGAGGACATGAAAGCACACAGAAATGGATCACTTGCTGGAGGGTACTTGCCTAACATGTAGCTGCAGGAATACTTCATGAGAGTAACTAAATAATGCTCAACTTTGAGATGGGTGATTTGCTGGTAAATTTTCCTGCCCTGAGCCCAAACCAGGAGTTACAGATGAGGTTCCATCTGGGAATCAGGTGACACCAGCTCTGAAGAAGATGAGCGTTGCCGAGATTTGTGAGCAGGTTGGACTCGATAGGATCAACAGGACTTGGTAAGTGATAGGGGATGAAAGGAGAGCAAGAAATCAAGAATTAGTCTAACAATTTAAGTCTTAGAGAAATGTTGAGTCTTGCAAAAATTTGGAAATCTGATGAGGAGTTTGGTTTGAGGGAATAGGGAGATATTAGGTATTATGAAACACCTAATGGATCCCAAGAGCTATTACTCTTAACATACATGATTGTATTTAACATAAGAAAATGCTATTATCCACATTTGACAGATAAAGAAATTGAAGCCTTCAGAGATTAGATAATTTGCCCTAAGTGACACAGTCAGTAGATAATGGTATTACGACTTGGAGCCAGGTGATTTTACTTTAGATTCATTAATGCTGGGAGTGACAGTGAGGCACAATCCAGTCGGTGACTGAAGCTTGTTTTTTGTAGTCTGGATGGAGGTGAATTTAAGAGATTTCATATAGATCTTCTTAGAATTGGTAGGTGTAGTTAAAATTCCCAAGGGGTAGCATAAAACTACAATGGAGCGAAGGTCGGGGACTACATTTTGGGGAGTTCTGACATGTCAGAGGACAGGAAGCAGAACAGGAGCTCTCTAATAAGACAGAATATGATTTAAAAAGCAGAAAAATCCACCCCTCTAGCAGAAGCTTTCACTTTTTTTTTATCCTGACATCCAGTTACAAAAACATTACGCACGGCAACCCAGAATGAGTGTGTGCATATTAATGTCATGTGCAAGCCCAAAGTTTCCAAATACAATACTTACTGCTAACAATGTATAATGCATGCTGACATTTTCCCTTTTCTTCATTTTTTAAATACATGTTGGTTAGCAACCAACTAAATTTATTTTATAACTTAATAATGGATCACAATCCAGTGTTTGGAAACATTGCCCTATAGCCACTCTCAAACATTCGGGGTACCACGAAGACATGCTGATGCCATGAATTCTAAAGTTTGGACAGTCATCTTAGAATAATAGCAAATCTTAATGACTCTCAGTGGCAACCTTCTGTAATGGATCATGAGAAATTGTGACAATAGTTTCATCTCTAAGGCCCACTCTCTTTCTATTCCCCTGTCCCAGTATTTGTTTTCTTCTCCCTTAATTTCCTGTTTTCCACTCAACTTTCCTTGGTCCCTTTGGTTTGGAAATTAATTCTTCCTGGGTTTGTTCTTTTTATTGTTGTTGTTGTTGTTTTTTTCTAAATGAATTAAAATAATTTTAAGGCTGACCTTTCCATGTCATTTCCAATCTTCCCTTGTGGCTGTTTTATGCTTAAGTATACTGTACCACAGTAGGAGAATGAACATTTTATTGTGTGGTACATAGTTTTCATTATATAATAATTCAATTATATGACAAATGTGGTTGCAAAACTGATATTACTCATAGCACCTCATACAGTGCTGCCAAATGCCCTGAGTTAACCTGACATTACCAGGAATGAATCCTGGAGACCCAGAACCCACAGATCTAGGAATGCCAAATGAAGTTTGTCATCAATTCTGAAACCAGGGTATCAGAGTAAATAACATGAAACAGCTTTGCCTCAATGCTCTTTCCTCCCTCTGTGGCACCTCCGTAAAATGGCTTCCTACTGATGTACTCTGCTATAGGGAAAATGAAAGGGACACTGTCAACAAACACAACAGTAAAGCGACTGTGATGTAAATTAATGAAGAACTTTTATTGGCACTTCCTCATTTTGCAGGGATAATTATAGATTTTTTAATAATTATAGATTTTTGCCCAATTCTTCATTTCCATATTTTGATCAGGGAAAACGAGGCTTGAAGATTTAAATGGCTCAAACTAAAATTATGCAACTACTAATCTAGCCAGCCAGGACAAGAATTCAGTATTAGAACTTGGGGAAACTCTAAATTTAAGTAGCTAGCAAATCTATCTGAACAAACGCTTTCTCAGAAGATTGGCTTCACATTTGTTCCTTGAACAATGGGGGGTTAGAGGCACCACTCCCCATGCAGTCAAAAACCCACGTATAACTTTTGCCTTTCCAAAAATGTGACTGCTAATAGCTGATTGTTGACCAGAAGCTTTTGTCAGTATTGGAACTTGGGTAAACTCTAAATTAACCTTACTGGTAACATGAATAGTCAGTTAACACGTTTGTTTTTTTTTTTTTTTACGTTATATGTAATATATACTGTATTATTGTCATGAAGTAAGCTAGAGAAAAGAAAACATTATTAAGAAAATTATAAGAAAGAGAAAATGTATTTACAGTTCTGTACTATAAAAGATCCACATAGAGGTGGACCTGCGCAGTTCAAATCTATGTTATTCAAGGTCCACTGTATTTGTTAGTCACTTAGGGTAGCCAATTGGATAGAAGGTCAGAGGGGGAATGTTGGGCAAACCAATATGCTTTTAACATGGCTACAGGTGGGAAAGTTGATAGAAGTGGTGGATGGATTTTTAACTTTTAAGTGAAACTTCTATTTAGGATCATTTTCTCAAAATAGTTTTTGTTTTTAAAATTTTGTAGATTGTGGCCTCACAAGTTTTGTTGTACATTAGAATCATTAGCTTTTTAAAAATTCTGATGCCTGGACTTTACTCAACTGTTTTAACAAATCTCAGTGGTGATTGTGATGTGCAGAAAGGTTTGGAAATTTTTGGTAAATTGTGTGACAGATTTTGACACACAAAGACCTAGAAACTAATTGTTGAGTGCATCCTAAAAAAACTCACGTTCTTTATGGGAGACAGAAATGGAATGCTCTTCCATTTTTTTTGTGTCTTCTTTAATTTCTTTCACGAGTGTTCTGTAGTTCCTAGAGTACAGATCCTTTACCTCTTTGGTTAGGTTTATTCCTAACCATTCTTATGGTTCTTGGTGCTACAGTAAATGGGATTGATTCTCTAATTTCCCTTTCTGTATTTTTATTGTTAGTGTATAAGAAAGCAACTGATTTCTGTCATTGATTTTGTATCCTGCCACATTACTGAATTGCTGTATGAGTTCTAGTAGTTTGGGGGTAGAGTCTTTGGGTTTTCCATATAAAAGTGTCATGTCATCTGCAAAGAGAGAGTTTGACTTCTTCATTGCCTATTTGAATACCTTTTATTTCTTTTTGTTGTCCGATTGCTGTTGCTAGGACTTCTAGTACTATGTTGAACAACAGTGGTGAGAGTGGGCATCCTTGTCGTGTTCCTGATCCCAGAGGGAAGGCTGTCAGCTTTTCCTCATTGAGAATGATATTCGCTGTGGGTTTTTCATAGATAGATTTTATGAAGTTGAGGAATGTTCCCTCTATCCTTATACTTTGAAGAGTTTTAAATAGGAACAGATGCTGTATCTTGTCAAACGCTTTTTCTGCATCAATTGAGAGGACCATGTGGTTCTTCTCTCTTCTCTCATTGATTTGTTCTGTCACATTGATTGATTTGTGAATGTTGAACCACACTTGCATTTCATGGATAAATCCCACCTGGTCATGGTGGATAATCTTTTTAATGTACTGTTGGATCCTATTAGCTAGGATCTTTTTGAGAATCGTAGCATCCATATTCATCAGATATATTGGTCTAAAATTCTCCTTTTTGGTGGGGTCTTTGCCTTGTTTGGGGATCAGGGTAATGCTGGCTTCATAAAAAGAGTTTGGAAGTTTTCCTTCTGTTTCTATTTTTTGAAACGGCTTCAGGAGAATAGGTATTATTTCTTCTTTGAATGTTTGATAGAATTCTCCAGGGAATCCATCAGGTCCTGGGATCTTGTTTTTTGGGAGGTTTTTGATCACTGCTTCAATCTTGTTACTAGATATTGATCTATTCAGGTTGTCAGTTTCTTCCTGATTCAGTATTGGAAGTTTATAGGTTTCCGGGAATGCATCCATTTAGTCTAGGTTGCTTAACTTATTGGCATATAACTGTTGATAATAATTTCTGATTATTGCTCTAGAGGACATACTGATAGAGAAAAAGGATCAGGAGGAGGCCTGAAACAAAGAGCTTAGAAGCCATGAAAACAGAATTAGGGAAATAAATAATGCCATGAAATGTTCCAATGTCAGAATTATTGGGATCCCTGAGGGGGAGGAGAAAGAAAGAAGACTAGAAGATATAGTTGAACAAATTCTCCATGAAAATTTTCCAAATCTGGGGAATGGAACCAGTGTTCATGTCCTAGGGGCAGAAAGATCACCTCCCAAGATCAACAAATCTAGAAAGACCTCTAGACACTTGATTGTGAGACTGATGAATCATAATTTTAGACAAGAGCTCTTGGGAGCAGCTAGGGAGAAGAGATTCCTTACATACAGAGGAATGTCCATCAGAATAACATCAGACCTGTCCACAGAAACCTGGCAAGCCAGAAAGGGCTGACAAGACATATTCAGGGCACTAAATGAGAAGAACATGCAGCCAAGAATACTTTATCCAGCAAGGCTGACATTCAAAATGGATGGAGAGCTAAAGAGCTTCCAAGACCAGCAAGGTTTAAAAGAGTATGTGACTACCAAGCTGGCAATACAAGAAATATTAAGGGAGGTTCTATAAAAGAAGAACTGAAGAGTGTCATAGAACAGAAATTTACAGAGACAATCTATAGAAACAAGGACTTCACAGGCAACATGATGTCAATAAAAATGTATCTTTCAATAATCACTCTCAATGTGAATGGCTTAAATGCTCCCATCAAACAGCACAGGGTTGCAGATTGGTTAAAATGACAGGAGCTGTCCTTATGTTGTCTATAAGAGACCCATTTGAAACCCAAGGATACATCCAGACTGAAAGTGAAGGGATGGAGAAACATCTTTCATGCCAATGGGCCTCAAAAGAAAGCTGGGGTAACGATTCTCATATCAGATGAATTAGATTTTAAACTAAAGACTGTAGTCAGAGATAAAGAAAGACACTACATCATTCTTAAAGGGTCTATCCACCAAGAAGATCTAATAATTATAAATATTTATGCCCCCAATATGGGAGCAGCCAACTACATAAGACAACTATTAACCAAGATCAAGAGTTATATTGATATGAATACATTAATAGTAGGGGATCTTAACATACCACTCTCAGTAATAGACAGGTCATCCAGCAGAAAATCAATAAAGAAACAAGGGCATTGAGTGACACATTGGACCAGATGGACCTCATAGATATATACAGAACATTCCACCCTAAAACAACAGAATATTCATTCTTCTCGAGCAAACATGGAACTTTGTCCAGAATAGAACACATGCTGGTCACAAATCAGGGCTCAACTGATACCAAAAGACTGAGATTATTCCCTGCATATTCTCAGACCACAGTGCTTTGAAACTGGAACTCAGCCACAAGAAAAAGTTTGGAAGGAATTCAAACACTTGGAAGCGAAAGACCACCCTGCTTAAGAATGTTTGGATCAACCAGGAAATCAAAGAAGAACTTAAATAATTCATGAAAACCAATGAGAATGAAAACACTTCAGTCCAAAACCTATGGGATACAGCAAAGGCAGTCCTAAGGGGGAAATACATAGCCATCCAAGCCTCCCTCAAAAAAACTGAAAAATCCAGAGTATACCAGCTCTCTTTATACCTTAAAGAACTGGAGAATCAAAAACTAATTAAGCCAGCCCCACACACAAGAAGGGAAATAATCAGGATTAGAGCAGAGATCAAAGAGATAGAAACTAGAGATACAGTAGAACACATCAGCAAAACTAGAAGCTGGTTTTTTGAAAGAATCAATAGGATCGATAAACCATTGGCCAAATTAATCCAAAAGAAAAGAGAGAAGACCCAAATTAATAAAATGATGAATGAAAAGGGAGAGATCACGACTAACACCAAGGAAATAGAAACAATCAGCATTATACTCTTTTGAAGGAGTTTGAGAGAATTTGATGACTTCCTCTTCATATATGAAGGTGAGAGGACATGGGATCTAATTTCATCTATCTGGTTTTAATGCTTTTCTTATGCAAAAGTGGACAAGACTGGTCTTGGTGTACAGCAGTTTCTCTTTATTCCGTTGTTGGTGGCCTTGCCTTGTTAGGAATATTGTTATTCTCTCTTCTCTGTGACTAGTCTTTCACTTCTTTTTAAAAGATTCTGATCTGGGGCGCCTGGGTGGCTCAGTGAGTTAAGGCCTCTGCCTTCAGCTCGGGTCATGATCCTAGGGTCCTGTGATAGAGCCCCACATCAGGCTCTCTGCTCAGCAGAGAGCCTGCTTCCTCCTCTTTCTCTCTCTGCCTACTTGTGATCTCTGTCTGTCAAATAAATAAATAAAATCTAAAAAAAAATCTGATCTGAATTTTTCTTCTTTGTCATTTTTTCATTTTTTTTTTCTCCCAACAGACAGTCTCTTATTTAGGTCTGCCCAAAAGGGTCACCCTGACCCCTTTCCTTGGAAAGGAAGGGGTAGAGATTATTTGTTGGTTATTGTCAAGGGTGGAGACCTTTTCTTTTTAGTTAAATTATGTCTGTGTCATCCCAAGTGACTTGTACAGTGCTAATGAATGTCCCGTTCCCAAAATACAATTTTTGAAACAAAATGCAACACACAACATCTGACATATTTAGTTGCTTAATGATGAAGGTCGACCCTACTTGGATATTTCAGGATAGTCATGATTTCAAATATTCTGTTCTACTGTTTTGTAAAGTGTCCTTATCCTATAAAACCACATCTTGATTTGGGTTTGAAAATATGCTCACCATACCCATGAAAAGTAAACATGAATCTGTATCCCAAACATAATACATATTGAAAAGAGAACATTCTTTGGGTATTTTACATACTCCTCTTGAAAAAGGCCAACTTGAAAAAAATAAGAGAAAGAAACAAAAATTGAGTGGCCATGAGGAGGGGGTGGTGGGTAGAGAGTTGGCGGGTTTTGTTAAGCTCCGGTAGAAGACTCTCTCTGGAACAATTTAGCCAGCGTTTTCATTGGCAGGCCTCAGCAGAGCCATTAGAGCTATTAAACGAGTGTATTGTTTTGAGTTTTCTTTGGCCCAATCTCCTCTATTATTTAGGGAAACAGAATTGCACAGTCTTAGGGAAGAGAGGAGACTGAATGCCAGCTAATCGAACTCTCCTTCGTGGCGTGCTGTGGATGAACAGGCTGGAGAGCTGGGGGTTGCTGAGAATTCCTAGCCCCTACAGATTCCCGTGTGCCAAGTGCAATACTGGATCTGATCAGGATTCTTGGATTTTTTTTTTTCACTTTCTGGTTAAAAAGTAATCAGAAACTTGTGAAAGTTCCTCTAATAAATTATACAGCGGCCTTTTTATTTATATCTTTTTATATCTGGCAGTGAAGCTTTTTTTTAGAGTGTCTGCTCAGGAGCACAAGGCCCTGATCTGGAATGCCCAATCTCTCTGGCCTAAAAATAAACTTGGGTTTTAAGAAATTGTGTGTGCGTGTGCGCGCGCGCGCGGATGTGTGTGAGCGTGAGCATGTGTGGGGGGATGGGGAGAGACAAATGGAGAATGCTGAATGTCAAAAATACTTTGTTAATAGATCCTGGAGTTGGAAATGCTGACTTTTTGCTTTTTAAATAAAGGATGAGGCTAAACAGATGATCCATACATCCTCCTTTTTAAACTTGTCAAGAGTGTCTTTCGGAGAAATACCAGGTAGAAAAAAGTAGAATGAACTCACTTGGTCCTTCCTCTATGTCTCTATTTTCTTTGCTGGTTATTGTTGGTTGACCCCTCTTTTGGTTTCAAATATTGGAGTAGAGGTAGAAGAATAGAGGCAAAGTAGCCCAAACTCTGCCAAGGGATAGTTTTCTTACACGGAGAAGTGTTGCCCCAGTTATGTTCACCTGCAGGGCCTGATATGTTACCTTGTGTGTGCTGGCCTTTTAATTGTGAGGCTGCTTTTGTTATACCACCTAAAAGGATTGCATGGTGTAGGGTGAATAGTCTAAGGTCTAATTTGCCCTTTGAACCTTTAATAATTGAATTTCTCCTCCAAAATAATACATTCTCCTGGTGAATTTTCAAACAGTAAAGAGTTATGAGGTCTGTCTTTGTTCCATTTTCCCCGCTTCCTTCCACCTTTCCACAACTTTTGAAAACAAGCCTGATTCTGGGTTTAGATCAGTTTGTGAAAATATGCCCCATTGGTTTTTAAATAGGTGGGAATGCAAGTTGGTGCAGCCACTTTGGAGAACAGTGTGGAGATTCCTTAAGAAATTAAAAATAGAGCTTCCCTTTGACCCTGCAATTGCACTACTGGGTATTTACCCAAACTATACAGAAGTAGTGAAAAGAAGGGCCATCTGTACCCCAATGTTCATAGCAGCAATGGCCACAGTCGCCAAACTGTGGAAAGAACCAAGATGCCCTTCAACGGACGAATGGATAAGGAAGATGTGGTCCATATACACTATGGAGTATTATGCCTCCATCAGAAAGGATGAATACCCAACTTTTGTAGCAACATGGACGGGACTGGAAGAGATTATGCTGAGTGAAATAAGTCAAGCAGAGAGAGTCAATTATCATATGGTTTCACTTATTTGTGGAGCATAACAAATAACATGGAGGACATAGGGAGATGGAGAGGAGAAGGCAGTTGAGGGAAACTGGAAGGGAAGGTGAACCATGAGAGACTATGGACTCTGAAAAATAACCTGAGGGTTTTGAAGGGGTGGGGGGTGGGAGTTTGGGGGAACCAGATAGTGGGTACTAGAGAGGACACGGATTGCATGGAGCACTGGGTGTGGTGCAAAAGCAATGAATTTTGTTACGCTGAAAAGAAATTAAAAAAATAAAATAAAAAATAAAAATAAAAAAACAACTAAAAAATAGGCATTATTTGAAAAACAATAAAAAGTGCGCCATTTTCAAATGTGTTCAAGGGATGCTGAGTGGAATAACATTTGGTTTCTATGTACTTGGTATTTTGCCATGCACTTTACATACATTATTTAATTTAACCTGTGTGGCAGTTTTAGGAGGCATGTACTATTATTATCCTCACTTTCTAGATTATTTTATGTTCATTTTTTAAATAATTGCAATCATTTTTCAAATCATTAAATCCAGGCTTAGTGATATTATATAATGCCTCAAATCATACAATAAGAAATTGGCAAAACCCAAGTTAACTTGGACTATCTTAATTCAGAGCTACAATTTTTATTAGTACTCATGCCGTACCCTAGGAATTTAAATAATTTAGTTTTATTTAGCGTAGGAGGTCTCAGAATATTAAATAATCGGCATTTAGAATAAAGCAGGGAATACATTCTCTCTCTCTCTCTCTTTTATTATGGAATTGTTTCATGAAACTACTTAAGGAGCCTTTGTTTCTCTTGAAACAGTCTATCTGAGTCAGAATTATCAGGTTGGTTCTAAGGGTTTCTTGGTAATGGAGGTGTTACTGAGACTCATACAAGTCTTTGCAGGAGCAGTGACAGAAGTCAGGAAGGTCTAAGTTGGTATGTGTATGTAAGTTGGTATGTTTTGCATCAAAGTCAGCTCAAATATCTGCATTACTCCTAGAAAGGCCACTTGACTCTATAACCAGATTGCTACTTGTCTCTATAAATAAACATAGATAAAATGGTGAGGCAGAAAGATTCATGCTCCTAGAATTTCTTTTTTATTCCATATTCCAGTGAAAGATAATGATCCACTTTTCTGGGCAGTGCCCAAGCTGTTCTTTCTCTTATAGAAATGCCTCTGAGTGAGATGGAAAAGTTTTGCCCCAAACAGTAAATGGCTGAGAAAGGCACAAATTGTGAGTTTTCTATGGTTTGTTACAGCTTAAATAACAATGATTGTTAAGGATACTTGATTGCATATCTAGTTGGACAAAATAAATTTTTGTGGGTCAAAAAACATAATCATGTAATATCAGAAGCTCAAGATTCAAAGAGATAATATGTTCCTGATTTGGTAAGTTATTGTGTGTTATATGCATACAAAAACAATGGAAACAAATACATCAAAAGATCAATAGTAGTTATCTCTGAGGAATTAGAATTTTGGTGCTATTTAATTTTCTTGTAATTGTTTTTGCGTTCTAAATTATCTACGACATGCATGTCATACTTCTATAATTTAAAAAGAAGGAATAACACAAGCAAAAGGAGAGATGCACTAAACAGCATGGTTGGGTGTGGGTAGAGGACAGTAAGTGGTTTGATGTTGGAACGTGAACCAGACATTGACGAAAGATAAGGTGGTTGTAAGCAAGGTGAGAGTTTGGACAGATTCATGGCTTAGATGGGTAAGTCTAGTAACCATGGGGGTAAACAGCTTGGGGAAGGTAAAACTGTAGCCCAGAAAACAAAAGACCTCTTCTGTAGTTTGGACAAGAGATAATGAGGGCCCATAATAGTGACATTAGACTAAAGGGGTTAAAATTGAAAATAATTAATAGGTAAATTAGGTAAGTCTCAGTGACTAAGTGGATATTAGGGGTGAGAATGAATATGGGGAGAAAGGGTTACTCTGAGGTTTCTGCTTAGGTGAAAAGGAATAGAAAATGTAGCTCTGAGCTCCCATCAAGACTTTTGGAGCCATATATGGGAAATATCGTCTTACCTCTAATCGTCGTAGGACCAGGGCTATGACCTTTTTGAGAGTGAAGGGATCCAGCCACAAGATAGTTAAGAGAGGGTTCACATATTGGTCTGAAAATGTGTTGCCTTTCTCATGTGTCAGCTTTTCTTATATGAGTATAAAAAATGTAATAGAACTCACTGGATCAGAAAATAACAATAGAAAAAAATAGCTACTCTTTGTTCTGCTCTTCTTATGAGTTGCCACTATGCTCCAGTGCTTTGATACAGACTTTAATTATTACTTTATGTTACAGATGAAAAGATTGGGGGAAAATCATATGTCCAGGGTCACAGAACTGGTATGTGCCAGAGCTGGGCTCTGAGGTGTCTGTCTGAATTCAGAATCATGCTTTAGAAACATATTTTAGTACAGAATAGGAACTGACAAACTTTTTCTGTTAAATGGCAAGATAGTAAATATTTTACGCCTTCAGGTCGTGCATGGTCTTTTTTGCATTTTCTTCTTCCTTTCTTTCTTTTTTTTTTAAATAACTCTTTAAAAATGTAAAAACTGTTATTAGTTCATGGCCCATACAAAAACTAGCCACAGACTGGATTTGTCCTATAGTCCATATTTGCAGATTCGGTGTCTGGAGTACACACACACATACACATTCATGCACACCTGCCCTTTTAAGAAGACATTGGTGGTGAAAGGGTCATATAGAGATGCTGGAGTGGAGGGGAAAAAATGGAGAAATCGCTTAGCTCTAGGTTTCCTGGGGAAAGGGAAATCCAGCTGGAAGAGAATATCCGTGGTAAACACAGGAAGACCACAAGAGTGTGAGTCATTGTAGGCCATAGTCTGAATGTGATCACTGCGCCAACAAATGATCCTCAGATGGCTTCAAAGCATTAATGTCCATGGTGGGAGAGAGAGAGAGAGTGAGGAGAGAGAATGTGCTCTTTAGATAATATATTGGACCTGTCTATCTGGAAAAGGCAGCACAACAGAGTGGCTGAAAAGGTGTGTCTTTCCGGGCCCTCTGCTCTCAGAAGAGAGGAGAGGGTGAGGGACAAGCTGGGACTGGGGAGTAGGGAAGGGAGGGGAAAGGAGACTGCCTCCGTGTATGTATACAGAATTCTCTTTCCTCAGTCAGATGGACAGACAGACAACTGCAGAGGTTGCAATGGTATGGCAGCTTTCTGAAATCAAAGTTTACACATGATAATGCGAAAAAACAAAAACAAAAACAAAACAAACAAAAAAGAAAGAAAGAAAAATTCTCCCTTCAGAAGGCCCTTCATCAGGAGGCATGTTTACTGACATCTGTCTGGATTCTGTGGTCTTGTGAGAACTTACTGAGTGAGAAGGTAGAATTAGGAGCCCTCTGTATCTTGACACATGATGACTCTTGGCTGTAGATTCATGCCACTTGTGGGGAAATCATGAGTACCATGAGAGGGGCCCAGAATGCTTTGCTGCATTTAGAACGTCCTCTTCTGTACCTCCTTACAACCAATAACACTTGTCCCCGAGTCTGTGAATGACAGGATATTTTTTAAAATGTTTATTTTATTATCTAGCTACACTTTGCTCTTAGTTGTTTCATCAAAAGAAGTCAAATATGATATAGAAGTGGCTGTTTTCTGCATTACAATGTGTATATCCCACAGTGGAGTTTATTTTAATTCCTTTCAGGGAAGGAATTGAGAAATATTTCAGCCATCATTAGAATCAGTACTGGACCATAGCTAGAGACAGAGCTCTGGAATCAGAAGGATCTTCGATGAAGTTTCAGCTTTCCACCAGTCACCAACATAATGCCATTAGCGGTATGCTGGTGGGCCAGGTAGTGTGCTCAGGTAGTACCTGGACTCAGCATTTGGGATGGATACTAGGGAAAGCTTCCTGGAAGAGGTGATATTTATACTAGTTTTTGATAATGGGTAGTTATTAGCAAAAAAATATACAGAAAAACAGCACTCCAGGCAGAAGAAATATATGTGCAATTTCATGAAACTGAGAGAGAACATAAAATAGGTGCAGAGATATGAGTACTTTGGGAATTTGGAAAAATAATATAAGAGAAATAATGGCCAGAGATGAAGCCAGACAGGAGCAATGGGCCAGATCATGGAAGGCTTTGAAAAGATATTAAGATATTAAGGCATCTTTTTAAGGCTTTTTTCTCAAACACACTGGACACCATTGGAGTGTTTTAAGCAGGGGAATGGCTTGCTCATATTTTCATGAAGAAAGTGGGGGAATATGGAGGAAGATAGTTAGCCAGTAAATATTTGCTCATAAAACCACAAGAGAAACTATACTGGCTTCAAACAATGACATGGACAGTGAGTGAGAGAGATTAGAACTTACTATAGTTGGTGATTGATTAGATGTGAAATTGGGGAAGAGTTTAGGTTAACTCCCTCTTGGGTTCCGTGTTGGATATGGAGTAATGGTGAGACCTGTCTCCATGATAGGGAAATGCAAGAAGTGGACATTTATAGGGAGGATAAGTTGAGTTTTAGACTTGTCGACTGTGAGGTCTCTGAGGGACATTTAGGGGATGATATTCATTAGACAGTCTGATGTATGTACCTGGAACTGAGTAGACAGATCTAAGCTAGAGATACATTTTGGAGTTATCACTGTGGAAAAAGCTACAGGAGTGAATGTGTTCACCCTAGGAGGATAGAGAGAGTAAGAAGTAAAAAAACAAAGGATGGGCCCAGGGGAAACAGTGCCTAGGAGAGAGGGAGAGAAAGAAGGAACCTTGAAAGTATGAGAAGGAGGGTCCGGTCCATAGATTTGGGGGTAAACTAGGTGAGTGTTGACTTACCAAAAGCAAGTGAAGAGGAGTCTTAAGATAAGTCTTAAGTGATGTCACCTGCCTCAAAGAGGTCAAGAAAGTGACAGAATGGTGTTCACTGGATAGAGCCACTGGGAGGTTTTTGGTGACCTTGCAGATGCAGTTTTACAAAGAATGTTGAAATATGAAAGGAGAACTTCTTTAAGTCCAATTTACAATTAACATAATTTATTCTTTTTAAAAAGATTTTTATTTATTTGATGGAGAGATAGAGAGCACAAGTAGGCAGAGTAGCAAGCAGAAGGAGAGGGAAAAGCAGGCTCCCCACCAAGCAGAGAGCCTGAAATGGGACTTTATCCCAGGACTCTGGGATCATGAGCTGAGCCGAAGGCAGACACTTAACCGACTGAGCCACCCAGGTGCCACTGACAGAATTTATTCTTATATAACATTTTAAACTTCCACATCTAGAGAAGAATCACCAACTTTGAAATCATTAGTAGCCACAGAAATGTTCCTCTTTTTCCTTCTCCTTAGTTACATCTAAGTAGGAATTATAACTAACTAGATTTGAAAGAAGGGGAAGATGGGAGTGTTTGTTCACAGACCCCATCTAACTAATCCCACTTTATCTCCCTAGTAATTGGTCTCCTGTTCCTCCACAGTGAGGAGTGGTCTCTCAGTGTAATGCCATCAACCCTCAAAACCATTTGTATTTTTACCTCCCTCCCCTCCTCCTTTTCTATCCGACGGGCATATGTTCCTCTTTGTCTTTGAGGAAATTCCCAGGAAGTGGTGCCTCTGACAGGGATTTCAGTATTTGTGATTTACAGAGGGTCTCTTTTGGAAGAAAGGGTGAGGGAAACAGGATAAGGCAGGGCACGTGGCTAAGCAAGCTTATGGCTTCAGCTAGTGTCTAACCTCAGCCCAATGTCACAGGGAGCTCTGGAACATGAACCACCCCATGGATTTTGACCCATCTCTAGGCAAAGAGTGGGCTTTTTGCACTCTTCTGTCAGTCAGTCATTGTCTGGGAGCCGCCCCTGGGAGGAGGCAAGCATCACCTCCTGTGAGGCAGCTCCTATTTGACTAAGGGGAATTCTCTGTCTAGGCTGTTAAGAACCAGTCCTCACAAGAGCTAGAGGGTTGGGGGGGTGTCCCTGCTCAGGTGGGGGGCTGGCAGTATCCACCACACCCCTGTGGAAGGTGGATCTCTCCTATTGGGTTCTGCATTTAATTCTCTTAACTATTTCTTTCTTCATTTTCTCCCTCCTTACTGGCATCTTCCCATTAAACTAAATCAACAACGCTCTGTTTCCCATCATAGAAACGTTCTCTCCTTCTCTACATCCTCACACTCTTTCTTCACTGCTGAGAGTCTTGCCCATTATCTCTTCTTCCTTAAGACCCACTCAGCTCCCCAACCCACGGCAGTCGGGTTTCTGCTTCTATAATTTTCTGAAATTGCTTTTGTCTAAGTTACTAAGTTTTTTTGTTTGTTTATACTTCTGGTGGAAACTTTTCTGTTTTTCTCTTCAATTTTCAGGAATGTTTGGGTTGATCTTTTCCTTTGGCTTTGGAGATAGCAGCTCTCCTGGAGCTTCGTCCCTGACTCTCAGACCTCCTTACCAATTTCTTTTCCTCTGCCTCTTCCTTAAAGTTACTGCTTCTCAGGGTCTGGTCTTACGACTTCTCTTCTCACTCTGTACACCTTTTCCTGGGCCAGATTGAGGCTTTTGAGACCCTCAGGAAAGATTATGCCTTCAGTGTCCTGTCATCCGTAATTCAAATGTAAACACTTATATTTTTAAACAAAGCAAAAATAATATTATCTCCATCTAGACTTTCAGATTGCACAATTCTGGATACGGTTTTGAAAATGAACTCTCTCTCTCTCTCTCTCCCCTGATTCCCTAAGCACATGTTGTGTTGAGTATAACTATTAGGAAGTCAGTAAAGCACTACCTCATTCATTCCAGACTTTTCATTAACATGTATATGTTAATGCTTTTGGAATTCATATATTGCTCAGATCTAAAGCACCATACACGCCTGTCTAATAAGCATCTCTAATTTGATTATCACAGTGACTTCAAACTGCCACCCAGACTTGTTCCACCTCCCATTTCCTAATGCTCTTCAGTGAATGGCACTACCCAGTTACAAAATTTTCAAACACGGAAATCATATTGGAATCTTCTCATTTGTCACCCTACCTTGTCCAATTAATCACCAATTTCTGTTGGCTCTATCCCTAAATATCTTTCAAATGCATTCACAACCTTCCAAGAGGCTTCCCTGCCTCTAGTTTTGCCTTCCTTAAATCCGTTCTCCACACTTTTTCAAGATAAATCTTTCCAAAAGGCAAACCTAATGATGTTCCTTCCTCGCTTTATTAAGGAGCCCTAAACTTCTTACCGTGGGTTGCAACCCACTCAGGATCTGGTTGCTGTTACTCCGTTCAGCATCCATGTTTCTACTTTCCTCCAGCTCTTGTGAACTTCTTCCCTTTCCTTCCCCAGTCTATGTGGCCTTGGATCAGCAGCGCCTTCTTCCTCCTGTGCTCCCCACCCTGCCCAGGATATCTCCTTCTTGTCTGCCAGGCCTAGCTATAAATGCCAGTTCTGGGAAGACCGAACTAGCATCTCAGGTCTTGGTCAACTGTCCCTCTCTGTAGACTCTCACTACACCTTTTGCTTTCTCTGCAAGAGTCCCTGCTGAGTCACAGTGCGATGACCCATTTCTTTGTCATTTCTGCCATCAGGCCACAAACTCCGTGGGGGTGGCAGTGCGATCTGGGCTTCTTTGGCATTGTACTGGTTGTCTGGCACTGAGCCTGAGGTTTAGGTGGTGTTCAGTAGAGGCCGTCTGAATTAACGCGTGTGCCGTCCCGCTTTCCAAAGCCAAAGTGTAAAGGATTTTCGATCATAATAATCCTATTTGTATAGGATTCATTCACCTTCCCCACTATTCAACAGAACAAAAAGTTAAGAATTCAGGTTGGTGAGGGTGTGTGCTCGGAAAGAACAGACTTCCATGGTGCTGGTGTGTGTGTGCGTGCATAAACCTGTATGACATAGTACAGAAAGAATGATCTGCTTGAAAATAGGATTTGAAGGAAGACTTTTAAAATGTTCTAAAGCAACAGAAAAAGGAGCTTTAGGAAAAGAGAAAAGAAACACAGAAGAATCACTAAAATTCTGGATGACTTCATGAATTTTTACCATCAATTGGAATGTATCAGGTCTGCTCCAGTTATCCACTCCTCTCAGGAACAGCTTCCTATTTTTAAAGCCTGTGTAATGACTGTGGAAGCATGGCCCATTCCTACCCAGACCCAAAGAGCTTATTGTTACACACTATTTTTGCCAAGAAACTGCTCTGTCTTCAGTCGCCAGCAAAGAGTTGTTAAAGAGAGCATGTTTTTGTCTTTGGGCTTTGTCTTTGGACATGGTTTTGTCTCTTGCTGTTACTGGAGGCAGCAGGTCCTATATGTTACTCTTGCAAGTTTAGAAGGGTCTGCAGTGGGCAGTTTTGGCAAACTTTTGAGGGGGGAAGAATAGAGTGTTCTTTGGTTCATCTTCTAATTATAATCCATCTCTACCATTGACATATTCAACTAATTCAGCTAATCTTAAACGAGCACTTGAGAAAATGCGAGGTGATACACTAAGTTGCTCTCACGCTGAGAAAGACATTATACTTGACTTCTGGGAACTTTGTCTAGATAACAAAATAAAGAATGCTCTATAATATTGAAACAAACAATATTTTATTTTATGAATGCCAACTTTTTCTTAACAGAACTATAACAGTGTAAATATGTGATATTATCAATGTTTTTAAATATCTTATTGTTAAATTAATAATACATTGTTGAGAGTCCCACCATTTTCTTCCCCACCCCTAGACTAAACTGTACCCAGGCAGTAACTTTGGGAAATCTCATGTAAATTTTACATCTCCCTCTCAACGTGTGCTTAGAAAATTTGTACTTACTTTAACATTTTATTTAATAAAACATTACTCATTAAAAAAGAATTATATATATGTATATATGCCATATGTCTATATATGTATACACTCTCGATACAGAAGAACACAAAGAAGAGAAAATTAGTTCAAACCTCACTACCTATTTCATCCCCTTCTACATATCTAGACTAACATGTATGTGGTTTTAAGTAAATAGAATATATTAAACTTCTTGTGCACAGCTTGCTTCTTCAATCAATACTAGATTGGAGTCACTTCTCGATACAGATCTCTATAGATTTAGATCCTTTTTGATGCATTCATGATATGAATATTATATACTTTTGATTTATCTTCTCAGATCCATGTTAATGGACATCTACATGATCTTTGTTATTATACTCTTGTTGACTATTATACTATTCTATTAGCATCACATAGCGCCATGTTATATTATCATGTTCTTCTACTTTTTTATGTTGCTATTATATTTTCTATTTTGTGCGTATTTGAAACTCATACAAATTCCTTCTTAAGTTAAATACCTAGAGAAGTAGGATTTCTGCTGTTCACAGGTACTGCCAAAGCAGGCTTACATATTATAATTGCTGTTGTGTGTTATAGACTAGACTGGATGAGGTAGAGATTCAGAGATAGGGGCTCATTTCAGGCTGGGGTAGCCAGTGTGGGCTTCACAGAAGTGAAATAGGAAAGGGGACTTGGATGTCAGTTACAATTTTGATAATCATATATGTAAGGGGAGAACCATAGAATCAAAGCAGGGAGACGAAAAAGACAAATCAGAAGCAAGTGTGGCATCAGCAGGTCCATCAATGTAGTTCAGTCAATGAGGAAGTGGTGCTAGTATAAGCTAGAGGTAGGCTGCGGTCAGATTACGGGACTTTGAATGGCAATTTAAAGGATTTTAAAGGACTCTTGTGTAGGCCACAGGGAGCCAAGAGTAAGCAGAGAGTAAGCTTTGATGTTGTGCAGGGGGATGGGAGTTGGATATTAGAGGAGAAAAACAAGACATTTTAGTACATGGCAAATAAAGTAAAAAGGATCTATTCCATTCAGACAGCAACAGCAGCAGGGAGTATGGCACCTAGTGGAATTCTGATAGCATGAACAGAAGAGAAAATTAAATTAGTGCTGGGTCATCTGGGGCAGGTGGAAGGATTCAATCAGTGAGGTAGATAGCCTGTACATTTGCAGTGATGAGGGCTGTGTTAGTTTCCTTGGGCTGCCATTACAGAGTATCCCACACCGTGTGGCTTAAAAAGCAGAAACGTATCATCTCACAACAGTTCTGGAGGCTGGAGGTCTGAGAGCAAGGTGTTAGCAAGGTGGGTTCCTTCTGAGGGCTGTGAGGGAGAATCTATTCCGGACCCTTCTCCCAGCTTCTGGTAGCCCCAGGCTTTGCTTGGTTTATAAGCTGCATTTTCCCTTTCTCTTCACATGTTCTTCCCTCTTCGTCCAGATTTCTGCTTTTTATAAGGACACAATCATATTGGATAAAGGTCCACCCTAATGATCTCATCTTAATTTGATCATCTGCAAAGACCATATTTCCCAATAAAGTCACATTCACAGAAACTGGTTAGGATTTCAGTGTCTTTTGGGGACACACAATTCAGCTTACAACAGGGGCTATCCTGGTAGAAACAGCCAAAAGTGTGAGAAAATCAGGGCACTTGGGTGGCTCAGTCAGTAAAGTGTCTGCCTTCCACTCAGGTCATGATTCTGGGGTCCTGGGATCAAGGCCTGCATCAGGCCCCCTGCTCAGCAGGGGAGTCTGCTTCTCCCTCTCCTTCTGCCCCTCCCCCCACTCATGCTCTTCCACTCACTCTCCCAAGTAAAAATAAGTAAAATCTTTTTAAAAGGTGTGAGAAAATTGAAAAGAAGGGGATGTAGATGTAGAAATCAGTTGTATTAAGATAATCATTGAAACAACGAGAATGCATTAGATCTTCAACATGGTGACAATTTGGAGTTGTACGGGGTAGTTTGATTTTATATTCTGTTTAATGTAAGACTTACCTCTTCAATATCCGTGTAGGGTGATCCTTTAGCTTTTGCTTGGATACTTCTGGTGACAGGGAATTTTTTTTTTTAAACAAAATGTATTATGTTTTTAAAGTATATTGAGGCAAAAGATACATCTTCTCAATTTTACTCTTTGGCCCTCATCCTTTCCTTTGAAGCTATACAGAACAAGGTCCTTTAACCAATTTTCCAGCTGCCCTCCCACCCCTACCATCTAGACTAAATATGCCCCAATTCTTCTGCCGTTCTTCACATGGCATTGCTGTCAGATCTCCCACCTTTTTAGTCTCCCTCTTCTGGACATGTCTAAGGTTCCCGTGTCTTTGGAGGATGAACTAACCAAGCACAGGTCTGTTCATGGCAGTGAACTGTCTCTGTGCCTACCACTGAATCTTTGGGGCCTATACATTTTCCCTTGGGGAATGATGGAACATTGTTGACAAATGAAATCTATAGTTTTTTTTTTTTTCCTAGTACTTGGTGCCAAACCCAGAGTCCCTAATGCTATATTTTAGCCATTGCATTCTTTGTGTTAAACTTTGAATTTACATTGGAAACTTTTGAATTTTACCTTTTGAGTTTACCCCTATAATTATTGCTCTGCGAGACCTATTTGGATCTTTATTCTGCCACTCGGCATTTGATCTCTCTCTTCAGTTAATGTCATTTGTAAACTTGAGAAACTTACATTATATGAATTCTTACAAGACATTGATTATATAATCCAATGAAATAGGGGAAAATACAGACACCTTGGCCCACATATTAAAAACCTCCCTTCAGGCAGTCCCTAAATTTAGTGTAGGTTGTTATGAATGTATAACTGTACATATTTCTCCATTATAAAGACCTCCTGAGCAACATATCACATATCCTATTAAATCAAGGCGCATTTCTCTAAGAAATCATCTACTCTAGCAAATCCAGTAAAACACCTAAAGCAACAGCAAAAGAAGTGTGATTATCTGTACATGATTTTTTCCCCCTAAGCCCACGGTAGTTTCCATACTCACCTTTTTCTTACCTAAGCAGTAAAAATTTGCCTATTTAATAACACATTGGAAATATATCTGGAAGTTGACACTGAGCTCACTGATCTGTAGTTTCCAAATCTCTCTCCTTCTTCTTCTAAAGGAACTTGAAATACCTTTCAGTCTTTGGCCATCTTACACCTCTCCATTACCCACAAAGATTTATTGTTATATAACTACCCAAACAAGTCTTTTGGGGGATTTTAGGGTACAAGTCTTATGATTCCAGAGCCTAATTCATCCAAAAACAATTCTTGCACTATTTTGTCCATCAGTTAGGATTTCTAGTTTCTTTTGGTCATATATATATATGTGTATGTGTGTGTGTATGACTATAATTTTCCCGACTTTTCTACCTTGAGAACCAAAATCAAATGTGGAAAACACAGCTGGAATATCATCTCTGAATCAGTCAGTCTTTAGTTGGAAAAGAAAAAAAAACCCACAAAACATTGTTGCCATTTTAAATAAAAATGGATTCAATATGGGAATTTTGTTGCTTATAAAATTTTTATAAGGGCTGGAGTAGTAGGATCCAGTTTGGGCATCCAGGAATATCTCTCAGAACAGCACTGCAGAACAGGCCTGCTGGTGGAGCTGCTCCCTGCCCCCACTTGCCACAGACAGGAAGGTGGGGGAATCCTAGGGTCCCTGTCGAAGTGCTGGATTCAGGAGCACACCATGTGGCTGCTGTTGGGAGATCAGGAAGTTAGCATGGCCGTCATGCTGTGCCCACTAGATGGGCACCCGGAACAAGCCTTTGGCACACAGCCTGCTCCCCCACACCTTAAGGTGGGAGGCCTCGTACTTGAACATTTTCACCCTGCCATGCTTCCAGGCAGAGAAAGAAAAGGCAGTAAGGTCTTCATTTCACTGCCGTCTTCCAACTAGAACATGACTGGCAGACTCAAAATCACATCCAGATCCCTAGATATAAGAGGATTAGAAAAATGCGGAATTCAGCTTTACTGTTCTCCAGAACAGGAACGCACTGGAAGTGGGGGAGAATAATCTGAAGAAACCAATTCATGACGCCCGCCACGACGTTTACAGTGCCTGATGAACGCCCGGTTCTCCTAGCTGATTTTTCTCTTCATCCTCTGTCCTTCAGTGTAATTAAAAAAATTTTTTTATCCCAGTTTAGCTAGCGTGCAGTGTTATGTTAGTTCCAGGTGTACAATATAGTGATTCAACAATTCTAGACATTACCCAGTGCTCATCATGATGAGTGTAGTATTGGGTACACTGCCTGTCACCTTGCAGTACAATTATGCAAGCCTGTTTTCTTGAAAACAACCATCATATATTATGTATCTTTTTATTGCCAAGGCCCAACACAGTGACTCACATGTGCTAGGGAAACCAATTTAAGAATAGAAGAAAGGATGTGTGCTTTGGAGTTAGAGGAACTTGAGTTTAAAACTTGCCTCCAAAACTTACAAGCTGTGTGGTTTGGGACAAGTGACTTTAATTCTGTAAACTTGAGGGTCTTCTATATAAAGTGAAATAAATACACTAAACTTACAGGATTGTTGTGAGCTTTCCAGGAGAAAATATACATGAAGCATCTGTTATAAAGTTGGGACTCAAATTAACTTTGATCACTTTTATTATTAGGGCAAATAAATGATTGCCAGGTTACTGAATTATTGAATAGATGTGTATTTTCACAATTATTTTTCTTGGTGGTAACACAGATGTTGACGAGTTCAGCTTTTTTCCCCTTCTGTGTCTTCATGCTCTCTTTCTGTTTTTCTTAATATTCTGGAAAATGGAAATGAAAAAATTTATCATGCTTTGCAGGGTTTTCATGTTTATGGTTGTCCTCAGCTTTATCTGTTTTGACCCATTTTTTAAAATAGTTTTATGCCGTTCCTCTTCCCAAAATCTGCATGTGTTCTTTTAAAATTTTAGCTTAGCAGATAGTTCTTTTATCAAACCTGGTCCCTTTTGATGTTTCATAGCTCCTTTCACCTTTATTGAGACAATCTAGAATTCAGTGCATTTTCAAAGTTTATAGATTTCTATTCCCAAAGGGCCATTTCCCCCTCGAGAATCTTAGGTTAAGGAATCATTCCTCCCTTTTGGAACTCTGTTTCCCTGAAGCTCAAGTCCTTGTTCTTACCAGCCTCAGCTGTTGCAAAAGTAGTAGTTTCTTTCATCCACCCCATGTCACCAGCTAGTTCTTTTCTATTAGTAGGAATTAAAATCAAACTATTAGATCTCTCTGTTGTTTCCCAAGCTTTTTGAGAGATATTATCAGGAAGTCAGGGAAAGTACCCGAAGGGTTGCAGTTGTTATTAGCCAAATCAGCCTTTTGGCAGAGACTGTCTCATCTGAAGTTCTGGATCATTGTTCTATTTTTAATTTGTGTCAGTTTTGGAAACTGTTTGGGGAGGAATTAAAACTATCCCCTGCCTGACAAGGCCCACCACAGTTGTGCCTAGAAAAGATTCATCGTTATTTTATTTTCACTCCAAGCTTTTCATGGTGGGCTTACTTCAGGTTTTAGATTTAAGTTGTGTTTGCTTCTTTTTTGCACTGTGGTGTTGCCTCCATTTAATTTTATTTTTTTCTTATAAGCCAAGTCTGCCCCTCCTGAGACGTAACCCATTCCCCATCAAGTCTTTGAGTAGATACTTGCTTTCTTGTAATATGATGTTTGAACTGTGTTGCTAGCTCTGTAGTCATCCGAGGCCATAAGTACAGTTATTACTAATATAAGGTTCATTGAATGCTTATGTGTGGTTTTATAAATGTTATTTCATTTTTTCCTCCCAATTATTTTTATGCAGTAGATATTTCATTATTCTCATTCTACAGATGAGGACACTGAGCTGTAGCAATGCTTGGTGCCTTGCCAATGCCACGTGTCCAGTCAGTGGAAGAGGTGGGACTTAAGACCATGTCATCCTGGCTTGGGAGCCTGTGTTCCTCAGGATAGGGACACACTGGCTACCTCTGACCATTGGTTTGGTAATTTTCTCTTAATTCTACTGAGTACCTCCTCTATTATGCTCTTCTCTTGCCTTATCTGGACCTAGCAAGTTATCTGAGTATTTTCACTTTCATCTTCCACATCATTATCAGGGTATGGCTCCCTTATTAAGGAAGGCAAGCTACTGCCAAGAACTGAAATGGACTCTTTCCTCCCCTTGAGCCCATATTCTGGAGTCACAGGAAAGGGTCTTTTATTTATTTATTTAATTATTTTTAATTTCTTTTCAGCGTAACAGAATTCATTGTTTTTGCACCACACCCAGTGCCCCATGCAATACGTGCCCTCCTTAATACCTGCCACCTGGCTCCCCCAACCTCCCACCCGCCACCCCTTCAAAACCCTGAGGTTGTTTTTCAGAGTCCATAGTCTCTCATGGTTCACCGCCACTTCCAGTTTCCCTCAACTCCCTTCTCCTCTCCATCTCCCTATGTCCTCCATGTTATTCGTTATGCTCCACAAATAAGTGAAACCATATGATAATTGACTCTCTCAGCATAATCTCTTCCAGTCCTGTCTATGTTGCTACAAAAGTTGGATATTCATCCTTTCTGATGGAGGCATAATACTCCATAGTGTATATGGACCACATCTTCCTTATCCATTCGTCCATTGAAGGGCATCTTGGTTCTTTCCACAGTTTGGCGACCGTGGCCATTGCTGCTATGAACATTGGGGTACAGATGGCCCTTCTTTTCACTACATCTGTATCTTTTGGGTAAATACCCAGTAGTGCAATTGCAGGGTCATAGGGAAGTTCTATTTTTAATTTCTTAAGGAATCTCCACACTGTTCTCCAAAGTGACTGCACCAACTTGCATTCCCACCAACAGTGTAAGAGGGTTCCCCTTTTTCCACATTCTCTTAAAACAAATTCTTTCTTTTGTTACCACCATTGTATGTTCAATCTCCATGTGTTTTCTTTTCCAAAGATATTATATTTAAGTAATAGAAATTGTATTTATTTTCTGTTCTTGCTTCAACAAGCTTATGAAAACAACACAAAGATATTATCTTACAATCCTGTGGGTCAGAAGTTTGACATAGTTCTCAACAGACTAATATCAAGGTGTTGTTAGGGCTGCATAGCTTTCTGAAGGCTCTAGGAGAGAAGCAACTTGTTTGCTTTCTCCAGCTTTTGTGGGCCACATGCATTCTTTGGCTTGCAGGTGCTTTCCTTCATCTTCAAAACCAGCAAGGTAGCATTTGTCTGACTCTGCTGCCATTGCCACATCTCTTTCTAGGATCACATGCAGGAAAAGCTCTCTGCTTCTAAGGAGTTGCGTAATTAGATCGGGCCCACTCAAATTACACAGAAAAATCTTCTCATCATAAAGTTAGTATTTTTTTTATCACCTCTGCAAAGTCCCTTTTGCCATGTAAATTAACATAAGCCCAGCCTCCAGAGAGTAGGGCATGGACATTTTTGGGAACATAATTCTGCCTACAAGCAAAGATATTATAACACTAGACCGCAGACCCTGTGACCTCTAATTACTTCTTTTATTGCAGCCTCAAGGTCTTACAACACTTAAGCATTTTTAAATATTTATTTATTTATTTGACACACACACACACACACACACACACACAAACACACACACACAGGAAGAGTGAGTAGGGGGAGGAACAAACGGAGCCAGGGTAGGGGGTGGAATCTCAAGCAGACTCCCTGCTGAGCTCCAAGTGTGACCCAGGGCTCCACCCCATGACATTATCAGGACCTGAGCCAAAATCAAGAGTTGGACACTTAACTGATTGAACCACTCAGACACCTAACACTTAAACATTTCTAAAGGAAAATTCCATTTTTCTTCTAGTAGTATTACTCTTTCCCATATGAATTAGCAAAACTGAGTTAATGTTTTGGGTGTAGTAAGTTTTTGTCAGGTTTTCCTCTGAATTTGAAAAAAATATATATTCTTAGTTGATGATGTCCTAGTTATGAGGATATCTAGTCTCTTTTATGGCATTCAGAAGAGAAACAATAATCATCATGGTGTCTTCCCCTAGGCTAGTTAGGAGGTGGTTGATAATATTGAGGAGAGTGGAAGAGAGGGGAGCGGGGAATAAGGGAGGAATCTTGTGTCACGGAGAGGGAAATAGGAGTAGCACCAATTCAGAGAGAGACACTGGGGAAGTAGCTGTGGGGAAAAAGACTGTGAGTTTAGTGTCAGAGATAAACCCAGTCTTCACAGACCTGTGGGGATGAATGAGCTCATATTGCCATTAACAATCAAATTATATTAGTACAATATATAACTAAAATTTTACCCTCATACATTGTCCCCTTTCCCTGGTATTTTTGGGAGTCTCCAGAAGGGTAGGCCTTAAAAATTCATGGCTACCAGTTTCTGTGGTTCTCCTGCTGTTTGCCATTGAACACTGGCAATGGTGTTTACCTTCTCTACTGACATGCAGCATTTCCAACTGATGCTCTTGTCCTCGCTGTTTCTCTAGGGAAAAGCTGGCTTCCTGAGAGAGCTGGCTTCTATTGCCACCCAAGATTGTAAAACTCTCAATGCTAGAATGGTGCTGACATCATTTAATTCTTCACAGAAATGGAGAGAGTGTCCCCTGTCCTCAACTGGTGCTTCATTTTGTCATTAGGCCTTAAAACATTGCTTGTGTGTCCTGGTTTACACTAATTTTATGAAAAGAGTGTTTTTTTTGTTTTTCCAGAGCAGGTTAAAATCCAGTCCATAAAATTAAGTAGGGAACAAAATGCCATTGCAGTCTTTCCCTTGTCTTTGCCTTCTATCTTTCCATGGACACAAATACATACTTCTCTGTGTTTAGCCAAAACTCAATCCTTCCTGTGTTATCTGTCTGTGGAAAAGATGTCCACATATTCATTGGTTAGACCACTATTTCAGGTTCACTGAAATTTCTTTTGTGCTCAGATAGAACCACCCAATACATTGACATTTTGACCTCAAGATGTCTGTGTGTGATCTAGGGGGAGATGTCTTGACATAAAAGAGAAAGAATCTAATCTATAGTTCTATACATACATACATACGTATATATCCAAGGACTGATCGTGCTTCAAGGTTTAACAGTAGAAGAGTTCCCAATAGTGAACAAGGAGCATGACAAAAGAATGTATCAGAAACAAGACCACAGAATCCTGGGGAATAACTTTTAAGGATTAGAAGGGGAAAGAGGAATCCTTTTGAGAGTGAACTCAAAAGCAAGAATACAACCAAAAAAGAACATTGCAAAAAAAAAAAAAAAAAAAGCAGAAGAAGTAGAAAACTAAGAAGCAGGAAGTAACTAAATGTTAAAATGCAATAAAGAATTCTCATAAGAAGGTAACTGAATTTTTTTTTTTTCATTTTGTGGGGAGGGACAGTTTGGAGGTCACTGACAATTTTAACAAAAGCAGTTTTGATAAACTGATACCCATGAAAGCCAGGTTATAATGGGATTAGGGGATACATGGAAAATAGAAATGAATAGGTCAGAAAAATTATTCTTTCAAGAAGTTTGATTTGGAAAGGGAGAAGGAAGCTATGATTTTCTTAGAAACCTCATCCTGTGGGACCAGAGATAAGGGCACAAAAATAGGTAAGGAAGTGAATGTGTGTGTATGTGTTTGTATATGTGTGTGTTAGAGTCTCTGATGAATGTCTTCAATTTCATCATTGAGGAAGGAAGCATGATCATTTACTAAGAGTCAGGGCAATAAGAGATTGAGGTTGTGGGAGAGGAGGAGCAAGAGAAGAATGGTAATCTCAAATCCTTCCTGGAGAGGAGGTGACCATAAACAAGTAAAAGTATACACAAGTAGAATTAAAGATCTATAGGAGATCAAGAATAAAAACCACTATGAGTAAGGGTGACCATGAATATGAGGTATGGGGACAACTGGAGGTAAGAAATTAAAAAAGCAGACCATCTTCAGTGATGTTTCACACAGATGTTGAAATTTCCTAAGTAATGGATGATAGGAGGTAGGGAAGGAGAAGACTGTGGGCAAGGCACTGAACTCTTGAGGTGTAGGAACTAACCAGGAGGTGGGAAAATAAAAAGAGGAGTAAAGTGTAAGGGGATGTAGTAGAGTGCCAGGCACCTAAGAGCGGGAGGAATTTGAGAGAAGGAGAAAAACTAAGTTTTTAAAGTTGTACTGGGTACAGGGAGAGAGCTGGTTGGTACTCTGCAGACTGACAAGCTCCATGGTGTGAGCATAGTGAAAGGGTTGGGAGAGCAGGTCAAAGGTGATATTCACAAGGAGGAGGAAGCATGGTTGGCAAAGTAGATAGTAGATCGAGTAGCAGATGGACCCCTTCTGTGCATGTTGGGTAGATAACCATGGTATACAGTAACAACAGAAAGGTTTTGATTTAACCAAACCAAAGTATTCCAATTTTGGCTAATTGTTTCCATAAGGCTAATCGCCTGAGGGTTCTAGGGGGCATCTGGTTTTGTTGTCATGGAGACTGCCTTGCACCTGTAGAGTACAGTCAGGGTCTTCCTCAGGAGAGGACTTTCTCTGAGATCTCTGGGCACCCAAGCATCCTTTATGTCTTGTTTTTCAGCATGCCAGTTTTTGATACTGGTTCAATGTCCTTCCGACAGTTTATGATCTTTTGCTTCTTTCTGGCTCCATTCTTGCGATTATTTCTATCCATCTATAAAGGAGTTACTTACTCAGCTGACTATAAAGCTAGAGCACAAATAGTCATTTTTAAATATTTTTTTCACTTTTACTTAGTCTGAAACTAAGCAAAAGTTAGGGCTTGCATGTGCACTTAGACACTGGAGCATGGCTGGGGGTCAGCAGTCAGGGAGCATGGTATAGGTCAAAATGAATGCACTAAGTCTGGGGGACAAAGAAACACAGGTGATGGATATAGGTAGTGGTTAATCCCAGTAGGTCATAGTCATAAAATGGTGAGGCAAGTCTGCATTCTTCCAGGGGCCATGTCAGAAATAACAGACTTGAGCATTGGGTGGAACAACTTCATATGTCAGTCTCAAGCAGAGCTTGTTTCCAAGACAGTTTTTATAAAAATCAAAATACAACTTCACTTTGGTCAGCCTGGGTCCTCAGGGAGAAATTCATGGTGAGGACTTCTTCAGTCTAGAGTATGGAGAGTATGAGCAAAGGAAGATCCTAGCAGAAAATAAGCAGATTAATGCAGTTCCTCTTCCTTTTCATACATAGTTCTGGTTAGTTCGAGACACTTGTGCTGTTTGTGATATTTGCATATGTTATTTCCCCTTCCTTGATTATTAAGTTATTTTGGATGTCAAGTCTGTCCCCTCATGAATCATTTCTAAAGCTCTGAATTTAAGAGTAATGTCCATTTTCCACACTCAATGTCTAAGCCAGGCTCTGGTCACATTAGTAAGAAGTTTATCTTTGTTAGGTCCGATCAGCTTGTGAACAGGTGTACATTTTGTATTAGGCAGGGCATTCTACATATAAAGGAGACACACTGATATCTAAGTTTTACCCTTTTCAGATTAGAGAAAAAAGTCTTTGTTTCTAACAAAATAAGGTTTCCTTCTATCAGTTTAATTAATGACTGTTTTCAACTGTCCCTAGTTTTTAAAAATGTGTTCTCCTCCTTATACTTGCTGACTTCTGTCTACATGTATCTCTGTGGAGTGCAGCAGTCAGAGCAACCACACCCAGTTTGCCACCAGCATGACATAAACACTCTCATCTGGAAGGGTAATTTGTGGCTGGCGAGAGGGTTGGGCAAAGAAGAAAAAGGGAGATGAGTAGAACCAGCTAATGAGGTTGGTGGTGGAGGAGGAGGCCTCTTGGAGGGTGCTCAAGGGAAATTAGTGGAGCTGCTGGGTGGAGGGAGGACAGAAGGATGGCAGCCAAGACTGGTAAATGGCAGATGGAGAAGCCAGTGACACACAGATAGCCCAAATAAACTATGCCAGAAACTGGGGGATTTGGGGAAAGTGAGGGAGGAGAAAAGAGAGAAAACTATCAAGTTACCAACTCCCAATTTTAATGGGAAATCTGGAATAGGAGCAGAGAAAGGGTGTGACTTGTCTTCCTTGGTATCCTGACTTGTGTGTAGACTCAGTCTCTGATTCTCTCTGCCCTTATTTGTCCTTTCTATTTCTTTCATTTCCCATCCTTTCCTTTTCTTCTCTCTTTTCCCATTTGCCCTCTCTCTTCTCCATTCTCCTGGACTACATCTCCGTGTTGAAGAATTACTTGATGTCATCACAGCTCCAAACCATCAATTTGTCAATAGAGGAAATTGTAATTATTTTTAATTAAAGAAAAAGGGAAAGAGAATGTGACTAATATCCAGGGAAAACCAGGCAACAGTCCAGAAAACATTGTGTCTCCAGGAAAGCAGCAGAAGGAATATCCCTCTATTGACATCTGACATCACCTCATGGAATTTGGATGATTTCTTGGAGCTTAGAACTATTTTTCCAAGATATTATAAGTCAATATGAAAAAGTATTTTTAAATATCTTTTCTCCCAAGTATCTTTGGTTCTAAAGCAGAATCTTTTTTGTTTCTTAACTTGTATTCCCCTTTTTGCTTCTGTTCCAAAGAATACAAAAACAATCTTCCTTGGGATCTCTATTTCTTGGGTACTCCTTGCCAGTATATCCTACATATGGATTAAACAGATTGCGTCAACAGTGTGGTTGGGAGGCAGAGCTAGCAAGAGAAGAAGGGTCATGCTGTCCTAACATGAGCTTCTGGATTTCTGCTAGTCTATCAGAACAGTAACAATAAAGCATGATCTATAAAGGAAATTTCCAGCTAACGTTGAGGGAGCTGTCTGCCCAGTTGAAGCTTTTATAGGAATATTCCTCTTTTTGAGCGGCAGACTATGGTCACATCCAGTGAATCCAAAGGGCCACTGAGCTCTGCTTTAGTTGTTCATTCTTAAAATAGTTCTTCAGTGAGAATGTTGAGTGAGTCTGTCTGCTTATGGTAAATTTAAAGTTTCACTGATGCCAGGAAGATGAAGGTCTTTGACTATATATGAGCTTATAAAGAGACAAAATGCTTGTTTCCCTTTTTTTATGGGCCATATGGCATGTGTTTTAATATACCTTTAATTCTGTGCATAAGTGCAAACATAATACTGCCTAGTATGTTGAAGTCCACCAGTAGAGATACTCAGTAAAGAGCATAAGGTAGTGGAGTTGGAGTAGTTTCTATGGATTAAGGCACTATAAAGAAAGATATATACATATATACATATATGTATATATATATACACACACACAGTTAAAAGTTCTTGTAGTAACTTTATGATATCCTCTTCTACCTATAACTCATCTGTTTTTTCCTCTTTTTACTTTGTTTCCTAGCCACGTTTTTTTAAAAAATAATGCCTGAAACAAGCATATACTGAAATAGAGATTCAGTTGGTCTTCTGATCATAATAATGTTCATGCAGTGTGATAGAAGGAACCAGGAACTGAAAGGTGGAAGGCCTTCTTCACCATGGCCTGGGATTAATACTCAGGGCAAATAATTAGGAGTATCATTGGATTTATCTTGAAGAAATAATATAGATGTAGAATGGGAATTGAGTATGACATTAAACACTGAATAGTCATATAAATAATATAGTGCTAAAAAGGTAAGATATTATTTATCTTGGAATAAATATCCCAAATGTGTACTAGTACCTTTTTTGTTATCTTCGTGACAGCCTGGTCTCCGTCTTTCTGCCCCTCTAAAGGGCAGTGCTGGCTGGGAATGTCAGTATGATTAGGTATGGTCCTGCTTTCTATGTACTGATCCTTTGGTGTGACATTTCTGTTTTGTGTACTTTCCAGGGCATATATGAGTGTGAAGGAGCTGAAGGAGGCACTGCAGCTCAACAGTACTCACTTCCTCAATGTCTACTTTGCTAGCTCAGTGCGGGAAGACCTTGCCGGTGCTGCCACGTGGCCTTGGGACAAGGAAGCCATCAGTCACCTGGGTAAGTGAGGTGAAGACCAAATATGGTAGACAGATGGAGCAGGCCCCAAATGATTATGTGACATGAGTTTGAGGAAAAAAGAAAGAAAGAGAAAAATAAATTTACTCAATGAATTAGCTGCATTGGACTGAGAATGGCTTTTGGAAGAATCTGTCAAATGTTTCAATATAGACAAGAAGGAGGTATTAGAATGGCAAAGACTCAGGATGTTCTAGACAAATATATGATTTAGTTGTAAATAAATTGCTGATGTGTAATAAGATCTATTTTATGTCTTGGAGAGCCTCAAGGGAAAAATTAGTAAAGAAGATGGCTAGACTGTGAAACCCAGTTTACGGTAATCAATGTGACAGAAGACCTGTGGGCTTCATACATGGCTCCTCAGGATCCATGATCCAGGATTGGGCTCCTGAGGAAATCCTGGAGCATTCAGGCAGGTGGGGCTTGCCTCCTTACCTAGGAAAAGGGTGATACCTTAATACTGAGTGGAACCTCTACATTCCTAAGAAAGAAAATTTCTTTAATAATGTGTTATTGCTATTGTTAACCACTAAGTCATTAAGTTAGTTAATGTGGATAAGAGTAATTATTCAATATAATTTATATGTACTTTCAAAGAGTCTTGAATAGGATTCTATCAAAATGTATTTTAAAACTGAACTAGCATAATAAGGAGGAATCTTCTTGTTGGAAAGAGTGATTATAGAGATTAGAAATCACTTTATAAATGATTTTTTAAAGGTTATGCAAAATGAATCTTCTTAGTAATCAAATATGAAGCAGAGAGATATAAATTAAAGGAAGATCACATAATGCTATATATGTCAAATCCATGTATAATGAGGTCATTGTGAAGTGGCTTCCAGAACATGTTTAATTGATAATTAAAGAAAATATGAGCAAGTCTCCAAAAGACAACTAGTATCATGGATTGGGGAAGAAGGAAGATGAGCAGTAGGTTAGCAATAGATGAAAAAATATTATTGCTGTTCAGGAGGAAACCAGAGTTTGAAAATCTCTGGAATGAATCAGGTCAACATTTAGAAAGGCTGCATATCCCAAGTAAAGGAGGACACAATAAAAAAATTAAACATGTGGTGATCCAAATGAATGCTTTGCTAGTATGCTGGGTTACAATGACTCTACAGCATCTGATACAGTTTTAAGGCTCTGAAGCCCTTTTGTCACTTAATTTTGTATTTTCAGCTTAGAGTACATGAGAAATCAGAAATTTGTGAGGTTAGTGTTGCTTTCTAGATGAAAGCAAATGTGTTATTTCAGCCTTCCTGGTAGGCTAGAAGAATAAACCATTTAATAGTGAGTTTGAGTGTCTTGACTTATCCTCGTCAAAAGCAATGGTAGCAGAGGAGCATATAACACTGTAGACAAGTTTCCCCAATTAGTGCATATCTGATTGGCCAATGGTAACATTTTTTGGTGTATATATGAAGGGGTTCTGACAGCAAGGTTTACCCAGCTATGGTTTTCATAAGTCCCAGGTCTATCACTGGGAACTGAATCTGTGTTTGAAAACCTTTAGAAATGATCTATCTGCCTGGCCATTATGAAGACAAGTCTTGGCCTTCGGTGAGAACCACTGGGGTGAGAGCAGACCACTGAATGTTTTCTAACTTTGTTGGAACTGGGCCATTGATAAGATTCATTTAACTATAAAAATGGATAAAAATACCAAGGGTGGGGGGAAGCTATTTGAAGACATCAGACAGTAGCTAAGACAACAAGGATTTGAGGGCCCAATGTCAGTGAGAAGAAAAATGCACTGAAGTGAGTTCTATGTATAACTCTGTTGTTTTTTTCCATTCAGGGAAATTGCCAAATTCTCAGTGAAAAGAATAGACGCAGAGCAGAGAGCAGTCTAAAGTCTGCTGAAGTCTCACTACTAGGGAGACAAAAATTAAAGGTCAGGCCATTCAAGTCATCCAAGACTCCCATAGAAATAGAAATCCCCAAAAAAGCCTGATATTATGCTCATAATTTTCTTTTAAGATATTTGCTAACTACTAACCCATGCATTCTCAGGGACAGCAGCCAAGAAAACAAGTATAAAATAACTTCTAAGAGATTAAAAAGTCAAACAATGGTTTCAGAAGTCTCATAGTAGAGGGAAGAAAAAGTTGGAATTGAGGCCTATCACGGAGGAGGGGCTGTGAGACCCTCTTGTGTGACAGCAAACAGAGATAGTCCAGATTACACAAAGCCTGAAATCCGGCCTGAAACACTCTTAAATCCCTTTGTGAAAGAAAGTCAGTGGCCTATATTTAACTGCCTAACAAAAGAAAATTGGATATTTTCTTCCTTCCTCTGGAGGAAGAAAGCATCATGAAGAGCCTCTGCAAGTTGTCATGCACAATGTCCAGCAACCAGTAAAAAATTATCAGTTATGTCAAAAAGCAGGGCCAAATTATGGTAAACTTAGCTAAACAAAGAAGAAAGCAATCATTAATAAATACAAACTCACAGACTGACCATATATTGGAGTCATAGGATATTGGTTTTAAGATAATTATGATTAATATGCTGGAAAATGTATATTAAAAATGAAGAATATCTCCTGAGACTGGAATTTGTAATAAGGTATTAAATGGAAATTTTGGAACAAAAAAATACAGACTGAGATTAGGAAATGAACAGATAAGTTTATGAGCAGGAGAAAGAATTAAGGGGCTAGAAAATTATAGAAAACATTTATATTGAAGCTCAGAGAGAAAAAGTGTTGGAAAAATATAGAAAATAACTTGAGACTTTTGAGACCTGATGAAAATTTCCTAATGTAAATCAGAGTTCTTTTTTTTTTTAAAGATATTTTTTATTTATTTGACAGAGAGAGAGAGAGAGAAAGGGGTCACAAATAGTCAGAGAGGCAGGCAGAGAGAGAGGAGGAAGCAGGCTCCCTGCTGAGCGGAGAGCGTGATGAGGGGTCTGATCCCAGGACCCTGGGATCATGACCTGAGCTGAAGGCAGAGGCTTTAACCCACTGAGCCACCCAGGTGCCCCCCTAATGTAAATCAGAGTTCTAGAAGAAGATGGGAAAGATATTAGGGCAGAAGAAATATCAAGGAGATAATGGCTGTGACTTGTAAAGTAATAGAAAATATGAAACAACAGATTCAAAATGTTTTACAAACCCCAGGAAGGATAAAATAGAAAGAAAGTCACAAACTAGGTCTATTATAGCAATAAAATAATACTGAAGGAAGTTATGCAAGCAAAAAGGAAATGGGAAGATGAGAAGTAGAGACATGCAAAAGGAAATGAATGATACTAGGAAGGATAAAAATATTAAAAGTCATAACAATAATGTCTTTTTGGTTTAAAATATATATAGAATTAAAATTTGACAACAATTGTATAAAAAGCAGAAGAGAAAGTAAGTGAAGTTAAGGAATTCAAGGTCCTTTCCTTTCCTATATCTAGAAAAAGTGCTGATTTTAGTAATTTGAGACAGTAGTAAGTCAAAAACACATGTTGTAGTCTTTAGGGTGACCATTAAACAATAAATGATCTTTTGTAAGCTTACAGAGCAGGAAATGAAATGATCCAGTTAAGGCAACAAAAGGAAAGAAAATAGGAATAAATAACAGAACAAATAGAAACAAAAACTAAGATACTGATTATGATCTAAAGTATTAATTCCATTAAAAACAAATGGACTAAACATACCACTTTAAAGCCAAAAATTATCAGACTGAAAACAAACCCAACTATATGGTGCTTGTAAGAGACACATCTTAAATATGAGAAAAAAACTGAAATTATAAGAATCAGAAGATGTATATATATATATATATATATATATATATATATATATATATAAAATACAATGAAAATACTAGTCCAAAGAAGTCAGTGTAGCTTTCTTATATCAGATAAAGCAAACTTTAAGATAGTACATATTATGAGAGATAAATAGGCATATTTTATAATTGGAAAATGTAACTGTGATAAATTTTATGCACCCAATAACATGCCCTAAAATATGTAAAGCAAAATTTGATGAAAATAAAAAGAAGACAGAAAAATCCACAATTATATTTGTTATTTTAAAAACTATTTTCTCAGAAAATAATAACTAAACAAATATCTAATAGAGATCTAAAATATTTGAAAAATATTTAACATGACTTAATTAACAAAATTAATATAGCATACTTAAACAGCAAAGAATATGCCTTATTCTCATGTACCATGGAAAATTTACTGAGAGTTCTGGGCCAAAAAGTGAACTACAAAGCTTGTAATCATGAAGTCTTTGCTTTCTCATATCACTCGAAATAAGGTAAAAGTCAATAACAACAAAAACAACAAAAAACCCCCTAGGAAATCCACAAATATTTGGAAACTATGCTATACACTTCTAATTACCTCATGGCTCAAGGAATAAATTGCAATGAAAATAGGAACATATTTTTAAGTGAAATAATTATGACAATAGGGCCTATCAAAATTTATGGTATATACAAGACGCTGTAAGTAGAGTGAAATCTATAGTTTTGTATATTAGAAAAGGAAATGTCTGAGCTAGGTATCCATCCCAAGAAACCAGCAAGGAATAACACATTAAATCAACAAAATGGTGACAAAAAGAAGTAATAAAAGTAAGAGAAGAAATAAAATAGAAAATAAACATTAATTAGAAAAAAGTTAACAGAGTTAAATTTTGGAGGGGGGGCAAAGAAAAACTGATCAAGAAATGAAAGTGAGAAAGAGTATATAGCCACTACGAGAAATGAAAGGAATAATATTTTTATATATACTGTAGACATTAATAGCCAAAAGTATTTTCAGCAAATGGTGTTATAGCAATTGGACGTCCATAAGCAAAAGAAAATGAATTTCAATATGAGTCTTGTACCTTGTAAAAAAATTAACATAAATCAGAGATTTAAATATAAAAATAAGCTCAATTCTCACTTTGGCAGCACATATACTAAAATTGGAATGATACAGAGAAGAGTAGCATGGCCCCTGTGCAAAGATGACACAAAAATTTGTGATGCATTCCATATTTTTACAAAGTAAATAAGATGGCCAAAAGTAGTGATAAAGAGAGAGAGAATTTTACATCAGGGAGGGTATGTGCTATGGTGAATGCTGTGAAGTGTGTAAACCTGGCGATTCACAGACCTGTACCCCTGGGGATAAAAATACATTATATGTTTATAAAAAATTAAAAAATTTAATTAAAAAAAGAGAGAGAGAGAGAATTTTGAAAGCATTAAGAGAAAGGAAATCAGTTACATACAAGGGAAACCCCATAGGGCTATCAGGGGATTTTTCAGCAGAGAGTGGCATGATATATTCAAAGCGCTAAAAGAAAAAAACCTGCAGCCAAGAATACTCTATCTAGCAAGGCTTTTATTCAGAATAGAAGATGAGGTCAAGTTCCCCAGAGAAACAAAAGTTAAAGGAATTCATGACAGGAACAAAACCAGTCAAATCCCCATCACACAAAATGTCATCAGCCTATGGATTCCAAATCCACAGTCTAGCCACCCTCCTGCCCAAGTCAGCGTGCATGGCCTGCTACCTGCTCAATGCCAAGTCAACATGTCTTCACCTCAGATTGATAAGGACTCAAACTGTCACTCTTCCACTCAGATTCCAGCCCCTGTGCTCAAGTTTGTGCACAAAAGTGGGCATAACTTTGACAGGAGAATGAAGCAACCCAAATAGTAGCACTAATTCTGTGAAATATATAATGGATAAAAGGAGTGTGCTAGACTGAGAACATCTCCAACAGCCACATCAAAGAAGAATACATACAGCATGAGGCTAATTACTAAAAGAAACAAGCCCAAGAAAAATGAAACAGGACAAAATCAGAGAAGGAGACAAACCATAAGAGACTGTAAATCACAGGAAACAAACTGAGAGTTGCTGGAGGGGAGGGGCATGGGGCGTGGGGTAACTGGGTTATGGACAATAAGTAGGACCCATGATGTAATGACCACTGGATGTTATATAAGGCTGATGAATCACTGAATGCTACTGAAATTAGTAATACATTATATGTTAACTATTGAATTTAAATTCAAAAAAGATCCCCCCCCCCAAATACACCTATAGAACTTTTAAAAGAAAACATAAGAGAAAATCTTAAGGGCAGGCCTAGATGAAGAGTGCATATATATGACACTCATAGCATAGTTCATAAAAATAAAAACTTACAAATTGGACTTAACCAAAATTTAAAACATTTTCTCTGAGAAACACTTTGTTAAGATGAACAAAGAAGTGGCAGACCTGGAGGAAATATTTGCAGACCACACATCTCCTAAAGGATCTGTACCTGGAATCTATAAAGAATTTTAAAATTCAATAGTTAGACAAATATTCCAGTTAGAAAATGGGCAAAGACATGAACAGACATCTTACCAAAGAAAATATTCACATGAAAAGATGTTCAGTATCACTAGCCATTAGGGAAATGCAAATTAAAATGACCATGAGGTATTACAACACACTTTTTAGAAGAGCTAAAATAAAAATAAATAAATAAAAAGATTAAAAAAAAAAAAACAACAACAGTGACGATACTAAATGCTGGTAGGGAAGCAGAGAAACCAGATCTGTCATACGTTGATCTTGGGAAAGTAAAATAGCACAGCCACTCTGGACAATACTTGGGCAGTTTCTTATAAAACTTAGCCTACACTTACTTGATGAACCAGGAACTGGATTTTTGGATGTTTATCCCCAAGGTCCATTCAAAAACCTGTATGTCAGTTTTCATAGCAGCTTTTTATTTGTAAGAGCCTAAGAACTGAAAATGACAGAGGTGTCCTTCCATGCTAGCTGCTTAACCAAACTGTGCTACATCCATACATTGGAATACTACCCAGAACTGAAAAGGAACAAAGTATGAATGCATATGACAACTTAGAATCTCAAGGGTTTATGCTGGGGGAAAAAAAAAAAAAAAAAAACCAAACTCACAAGTTACACACTGTATGATTTATGTAGGATTCTCAATGAGGTAATTACAAAGAACAACCAAGTGGTTGCCGGGGTCAGGATTGGGTTGTGAGGGGAGAGATATAGTATGGCTGTGATATGGAGGATAGCAAGAAAGAGATCTTAATGGTGACGAAACAGCTCAGTATCTTGATTGAGGCAGTAGTTACACAAAGGTCTGCATGTGATAAAATTATGTAGAACTGCAACACACATGCACACACACACACACACGAGTGTGTGTAGAAACTAGTGAAATCTGAGTAAGAACTGTGACCTTTATGCATAAGCAGAATACTTCACATCTGGTAGGTGTTCTGCAAATACCAAATGAAGGGATGAATGAATGAATCAAGAAATGTTTAAATTATCTCATGAGTCACTGACTCATAATGAATAGCAAAAGAGAATAGGTATATTTCTATTTTATTCTTAAACCTCTTAGGAATAACTGTTCTCCCATAAAATGTTCCTTAATGTGCTTTTCAAAAGCAGCAGGCTAGACTGAACAGCTGAAAGATCTGGCTCACTATGAAATTGCTCGTGATCTTATTTATTTCTTCCTGTTCAGTCGTAACTGTGATGGAACAAGGGAACCATATTGACCTAAATCAGGTGTAGAGTAGTACAGACAGCTGGCATAACATGATAGAGGAATACATTTAGGATTTTCTAAATAGAGTCTTTTTAAGACTCAAGCTTAAGATTATCTATTTGTGTCAACATTCAAGAACCCCTGCATTTTGAGGGTCAGCTGAGTGACCCAGCAGGTAAGTATACCAGCCTGAAGGTTTGAAGATTGAATCCAATTTCCGACTACCAATGGCCTAAGTGAGTACATGGAAAGAAGGATGTAATTCATGGTTGTGCTTGTCCATCCACACCATTTCTGACTTTTAGCATGACTTTGTACTTTTAATACTATGGTAATGCAGGGTAGAATTTTTTAAATAAGTAAATGAATGAATGAGCTCCCCTTGAGCTCTAAGGTTCGGTAGTTTGAACATCTTTAGCCTTAGTCCACAACACTTAAACTGAAAATACATCTTTAAAGGCAGAAGACTTAAATTGGTGGTAAACCAGCTTTTTCCTAAGCTATCAATACCATACTCATAATCATTCATTCAGAGAATGGTGGTTGAATCTGTTTGTGGCAATAATGGAGATACAATAATAAAATGAGATCACCTTAAAGGTTTGTACAACGTAACTGCGAGGCAGCCATGTAGATATATATTTCCACACTGTGTGATGATACTGCTTTGAGGTAGGTAGGAGCATGAAGAGAAAGTGTCTAATTGTGTTCAAAGCATCAGGGAAGAATTCCCAGAGGGTCAGAGGCTGGAGAGGAGAGTTGAAAGATAAGCAGGAGTTGGCTTGGCAGACAATTAAACAGCATTCCAGAGGGAAAGAACTGATAGATGCCAGGGTTCAGGCTGTTAAAAACCTGGGCATGCTTAGAAGTAGAATGTACTTGGAATGGCCAGTGCAGTGTTTTCCAAACTTATTTTTGCCCTCTTGTACGCCCTAAAACACTTGAAAAACTCGGAACCCCTTCATATGTTCAAAGAGCAACATCGAAAACTGTGGCAGAGAATATATTTCTGGCCATATTATTTTAAATTATCAACAATTAAAGATAAATTTTAAATCTACTCTCCTAAATGAATTTTCAGCAACATAATGATTTGTTAATCGTCATTATTGAAAAATTCATGCCATGCACTTTTTTTTTTTAACATTGGGAAATTATTCATTGCACTTTTTACTGTTTGACTTTGTGTTTCCATTCCATTTCTCCCATAGAACTTTATAGTAATGTAACATATGCATATTTTAAAATAAATTTAGTCATCCTTTTCTTTGCTGAAAACATATTTTAAATAAAACAACTCCTTTGTGATCATTTTTTTTTTTTTTTGTCAGAGAGAGAGAGAGGGAGAGAGAGCAAGCACAGGCAGACAGAATGGCAGGCAGAGGCAGAGGGAGAAGCAGGCTCCCTGATGAGCAGGGAGCCCGATGTGGGACTCGATCCCAGGACGCTGGGATCATGACCTGAGCCGAAGGCAGCCGCTTAACCAACTGAGCCACCCAGCCATCCCCTTTGTGATCATTTTTAATTAAACTTTTTATTTTGACATAATTCTATATCCACATGTAGCTCTAAGAGACAGTACATAAAAATCCTACATATCCTTTACCTGTTGTCTTCCAATGGCAACATCAGCAAAAAATGGTATGATATCAACATCAGGATATTAACATTGATACTGATCATAAGTTATAAATTGCTAAAAGATTTATTCTCTGTGAGTTATCTTTTCAAACATTTGCTTGTCCAAAATTGATCAAAATGCTCTTTTAAAATGTTGACTAATAACTAGTAAACAAAATGAGGAATGCATATTTTAATAAGTGTGGCTTTTCTTCTCCAAATTAATTCTTGTCTTGGTGGATGAATGTAATTATTGCTACATTGAAACAAGATTTAGCACCAGTTATATTGCTTTTCTTTTTTCCTTCCATAGCTCTGAGTGCTGAGAAATTTGTTCTCATAAATAAGTATATGGGAAAAAATGGAGTTCTGTTTGATAGACTGAATTGATGGTGGTGCCAAGGTAGAAGGTACAGGAAAAGGAGGAGCAAATGGGGAGTTGGTTGGGTTTAGATATGTTGAGTTTGGGGTCTCTATATCTGTCTGACTATCCAGGGATTTTCACAGAAGCAGGAGAAGGAGCAAGATTCAAGGGTATACCAGAAACCTAAGGAGAGAGAAGTTTGAGAAAGTCCCCCGTGGCCCACAAATGCAGCTGCTGCAGAGAGATAAAGTCAGTACAAGTCCTTTTGGCTAGGTTAGAGAGGAGAGGCTGTCAAGGTTGGGCACAAAAATTAGAAACTTCAGAGTTTTCTGGGCCAATCAGCTTTCTACTTGTTCTAGGGAACATCTGTACCGCCAAAGAACACTCAGAGATCCTGACTGGATCATTAGCAACATGCCCCAATGTCCAGGAGACCCAAGAACTGTGTGGGAGGGAACTTTAACCTGGCTCATAATGGGGGTTTAAACAAGCGGTCCAGATAATGTGACCATTATAGGAAAAAAAGTCTTTGAGTGATAGAGTGGGTTAGGGCTTCCCTTGGATAAAAACAAATGGAAACTTGAGCAAATCACCTCTCTGAACCTTATTCTCCCATATATAAAATGGGGATAATAAGCACAAGGAAGAGAACCAGTACATAGGAGGGCCTCAATAATTATAGCTCCATTAGTAGCAGCAGCAAAAGCAGTAGAAGCTCCAAATACCATGAGTCTGTGGTTAACCTTCTCGGTTGTGCCCTCCGTGTACCACCTTACCTTCAACCTGGAGATTTTTAGTACCCAGGAAAGATACTGGCTCCTTTGGGACTCAGTGGATGGGAGAAGAGAGCTAGCACAGGGTGATACAGCTGTGACAGATATCTGGGGGAAAGCAAAGTAATAGTACTGTAGGGAGCAGGGGCAGGTAAAAGCAGCAAAATTCACTCAGAGGTAAGATATTTCTCTCCCAGCCAGAACTTTGGTAGGAGTCCCCCAGGGCAAACCTCAGCTTCCTCCCAACCAAACTATTGGACGTTGACATTGGGGTGTTGTATCAATTGTGACACATTCATGCACAAGGTGGGTAAGGCAGCAAGTGGTGAGTAATAGCCACAGATTTGACAGGTGGGAAGTCTTTGGTCATCGCAGCGAGATTGTTCCTGTGGCCTGCAGGTTCAGACTCCAGAGTGGGATAGGTGGAAGGATCTGCTGGAGGTAACCAGGGGCACTCTAGTGCAAGCAGTCATTAGATGGCTGGACTAGAGTGACACAGATTTTGTCCCCAGTCCACCGTTCTTCTCTTTTCAATGCCAAAGCAGGATGATTCTCCCAGGAAATAAGGAGTGAACAAGATATATAAGCTGGAGAGCACATGTAAATATGAGGAATTATAGAAGTATCCACAAGACAAGCTACATGATGAACAGCTAGTGGGTAGCTATTATAGATTCAGCAAATGGGGTTATTCTGGGTGTCCTGGGATTTTGAACACAGGGAACACTCCTGGATATTGAAAACTTTAGACAAAATTGCTCCATGATATGAATTTCATACCCTGAAATTGGGATGCTCCAAAGGTAAGTTCATGCATTTGTAAATAGGGGGAGTGAATAATCACCTTTTATATGACAACTTGAAAGATCTTCTTATTATTTATTGTTTGTTTGTTTGTAAATTTTTATTCTTTTAGAGACAGCATGTGAGCAGGGGGGTAAGGGGAGAAGGGGCACAGGGAGAGGGAGAGAGGGAGTCCCAAGGAAGCTCCACATTCAGCCCAGAGCCCAACATGTGGCTCAATCTCACGGCCCTGAGATCATGACCTGAACTAAAATAATGAGTTGATGCTTAACCAATGAAGCCATCCAGTTGCCCCAAAGGTGTCCTCTTTTAAAACATGTCCTGGTAATCATTGAATCCTTGGAGCCCAGAACAGAGCCTGATATAGAATAGATGTTTAATAAATGATGAATTAATAAATAAATTTTAAAAATATCTTCCCCGTTCGTACTCTGTGGTGCCTAAAATTCTGGTGTGTGTGTGTGTGTGTGTGTGTGTGTGTGTGTGTGTAGCACTGCCCTCATCCACAAGCAAGAAAGGATTAACATACTGTCTCAGATGCCTCAGTGATAACATCTTCCAGCTTTAATTAATCAGATTACTTTTCTCCCATGGTGTGGTGGTGGCTGGAGAGCCCTGAGTGCTTGGCAGTAGGAGTGGCTGAGAGAGTATAGAAGAAGACAGAAAATTACATCAGACTGTAAACTCTTCACCCTGTAGGCATTCTTGTCTTGGTTCAGTGTTGTCCAGAACAAGGACTTCCTCCTATGAGACCACAGGCTGTAAAACTAAGGAGCCAATACAAGATTTCGAGATGAATAGATTCTGGGCTGGTTTTATTAAAAGCTTGCTGCTCTTTCTAGCTCCTGTGATCTCTTCTTTTTTTTTTTTTTTTTAATCTTCTCCATTTCTTTCTCTCCCTTTGTCTTTTTAGTCTACCTCTGCACTTTCCTCCCTTGCCCTGCCCCAGAGTGCTTCTTCCTTGAATCCCTATGTGTATTTTGATGGCTTTGTCCCTTCATTGTGGAGGGTGTGTTTGGGGAAGTGTATTTTAGCCAGTAACTGGAAGTAATCATGTAGGCACCTGCAGACCTCAACCTCCTTGTTTAATGGCCAAATAATATTTGGCCCTAAAAATTTTACAGAACTGTTTCAAAGTCATTTCAACCCATGTCCTTTCCTCAAACTGCCTGTGGGGTTTTTTTGTTTGTTTGTTTGTTTGTTTTGTTTTGTTTTTTAAAATAGAAGTAGCTTTGGGAATCATTCTCTTTACTATATGCCACTCTGGCGGTCTTGTACTAAAGCTGGGAAAAGCCACTTGGAACTTGGGAAAGCAGCATCACCTTGGGACTTTGGCTCTCTCCTACTGAGATGTCATCTTTTGATCAGCAACTTCTCTTTTTTTTTCCCCTACACCATCCCCTAGACCACACAACAACCCTGTCTAATTGTTTTAGCTTGTCCCTTATATTCAAGGCTGAAAGGTCTTCTAAGACCGTATTTGTGCTCCCCCGTCACTCCATTAAGCAACAGCTAGCTGTGCCACATGTGGCCACCAGTTGCTACATCCAGGGAGTCCCATTCATATTATATTCTATGTACAAGTTAGTGGTAGTGGCATGAAGTAACTTCAAGTCTCAGTATATCCATTAAGGTGTGCAAGAAATGTAACATTTATTTATTCTATAATTGAACGTAATCTCTATTTTGAGCCCCTGCTTAGCTGGGTGGTAGACACTTATGCTTAGTCAGTTAGCTTCTTTTTGCCTGGGGCTGTAGCTGACTCTAGAGATGGCTTATGAAAGCCAAGGTTATAGGGAAAGGATGCATTTTGTCAGGGATGCTGGTCACATGAAATTGCCATTGTTTCCATCATAAGATTCCTTCAGGTGATCTCTGGGAGGTTGTCTGCCAGTCTTTGCTCCTAGCCATTTTTCTCTAGAATTAGGGCTCTTACTCAGGAATCCATTCCTGGAATAAGGCAAGGTCCCCTTGCTGTCAGATCACATGTACCTGTTTTGAGTCCTTTTACTGGGATATTGAAATACAGAATACAATGCACTTTATCTGGACCCATCACCATCTGTATATTCTCATTATCTCTCTTTTATCTCTTTTCTCTTCCTCCAGCTTAGAAGAATTTGTTCCAGGCTAAGATGTGATGGTGGCTTGGGTAATGTGAGGCAGAAATCACTCTCCTCCACTCACATACCTTGCTAGCTAAACCCTGCATCCCATCAGGGCCCAAATGGCATAGACATTGGAAGTCTCACAGACAGGAAAGGGCTTCTTTTTTTTTTTTTTTTTTTTACTTTTCACTGAATCTTATACCTCCTAGTGAGGTAATGGATGAATACAGAAGAGTCTGGCTTCCTGAATTGGCAATGGGGTAAAGGGCCGGGAGCCCCTGGGATAAAATGTGAGGATTTCCAAAATGTTGCCTTCCATTCACACAATTGCTTCAGAGTTTCCCCTGAGTAGGCACTCCTGGGTTTTGTCATCAGTTCCAAGGCAGCCTTGTAGGACAGGTGTTGTGGAGGTGACTAAAGATAGAGTCTGATAGTATCTTAGAGTGAAGACTGAGGAATGAAGATATTGTTGAAAACACACTGACATGTCTCTTCTAATTCCTATTTCAGTGTCTTAAGTAAAAGCAGAGAGCACAAAGAAAGCAATTCAACTGAAGATAAGAGAATCCCATTCCCCCATTTAATACCATGTTTTATCCCTTATTTGTGTCCTAGTTTTGTCCTCTAAGATGAGGAGAAACAAAAAGGGATAGTGGTTTTGAGTATAAGAAATGATCATTATATTCTCTATAACTAAGGAGGTAGGAAGGACAAGATTATTGGCATTACATCTGACCTACCTGCAAGGTGTATGAAGAATTACACTAACTGTCCAATCTTACAAGATTTCCTTTCCATGCACAATCATTAATTTTAAGCTATCACAGATAATTTTTGAATATCAGTGGTTTGTCTACGGATTGAATGGACACTTGTCTGTTTGTAACTTTGTCCAAGTCTTGTCTGTCTTCTGGGTGCCCATGGGTCTCAGGAACAGAACAACATGGAAACAAAGTTCGAGCAACCTAGGGTCAAATCAGAGCTCCTTGTGTGGAGATGTTTGTCTCCCTTGCCTGGCGATGCTCGGTTTTATTCTGGAAAGTCTGCCCTGTTTGTGGCCAGACCTTGCCTTCCCATTTTCTTGATGAATGAAGATGGTTAGGAGGAAGCCAATAAGAGGTGGGGGCAAACGAGCCTGTGTGGCCAGGCTACATTATCTAATTATAGTGATATTGAGAAATGATGGAATATACATTTGGGATTACTTTGTTCCAGAAAACAAGCTAAATGCTTATTTGTCTATATCACTATTTCAATCTCCCTAACAACCCTTTGAGGTAAGAACTCTCATATTATCACGAAACAGATCGGGAAATAGCTTTGAGAGCTTTTAAGGAATATTCCCAAAGATAAGGATCCATACATTTCCAGTGAGTGTCCATAGCCAAAGGAGGAGCCCAGGTCAGTACAAAGGCCTTGTGTGTGAGGCTTCTGTGAAGTGCTCTACGGACCCACCTGGAGCCACTCAGGGCCTGACTCATGCTGGTGATGGAGTTGGAGGAACGTGTGGGCATAGGTATCAGTGTCAGAAGATGTTGCTGCTTTTTAAAACCTTTACCATAGAATAGGAACGGGAAGTAACATTTTGTACTATCTTCTTCCTATTCCTGTCGAGTTGCTCCTGGAAAAGAATTGCACATTTCCCTCAGCAGGTGGGAATCCACAGCTCCTCAGACCCTCCTTGGTCAGACACATATAACAGAGATGGCAAGAGGGGGTTGTTAGTCTGGGGACTCCGTTTTTTACTCACTATCTCTCAGGTCTTGTTTCTTCTTAATGAAAAGAAGTTCTCACATTCTTCTTTTTAGATTTTTGGCAACAAGTCTTTACGCTTCACCCAGGCTTTGGTATGAATGCCCCTGTGTGTGTGTGTGTGTGTGTGTGTGTGTGTGTGTGTGTGTGTTGGGAGGGATTTTTATCAAAACGTGAAAGAACTTTTGTAAACTAAACCATGAAATAAATTAATGCTTCCCCTCTCCTACCCACATGAGTGTATGTGTGTGATTAAAACCCAATCCCTTACTAACTTCACAAGTTTATTTTAGTTGGAGTGAGGGTGATTAGAAGAGCCGTGTGGGGCCCCATGCACAAGGGAGACGAAGGGGAGGACATGAGGACCAGGAGGCAGTGAATTGGGTCACTTGAAAATCTAGCAGATCTGAGGGTAGAATGTCTGTGGCTGCTTACGCCAGTGTTTCCCTTCCCCTCAGGCTCCTGAGAGGTGGGAGTCTTGGAACACAATCTACAAGGTGGAGATCCATGATAATACAAGTTTTTCTTTACCTGGTATTCTGATTATCTCACATGGTCCTGGATGTGAGCTCTTAGCACCACAGGGTGAGACAAAGAGGGACTCTTAGTGACAAGCCTGGCTAATGTCCTCATTTTGCAGGTAACCTAGGGAAAGAGCAGAGCCAAGGTCATACAGCTAGTTAGTATATGGACCACGTTCCAGGTTCCTTAAGTTCCGGTCTAGTGCAATTTCGTAATTACTTGGGCTCTAGCGAGCAGAATTACTGTAAGAGGACCTTGGGCTTTTCCCTCGACATGTATTGGTGTACAGAGCACTTAATTCTAAATTAGAATATACAATATTCTATCTAATACACACATAGCAACTAAGCTTAGTATTCTGTGTTCCATACAGTGATTTGGGGGCAAAAGTCCCATCTTTCTGGAATTAAAAAATGTAACAGCAAGTGGGTTAAAAGGTTTATGTTTTTAATTAAAATTTAAATGTTGTGTGGCTAAATTTATATTCTCCTGTTTGGAGAATGTACATTACAAGTGCTATGGAGGAAAACCCTGGCCACCTGTCATTGGTGTGGAGGAGATATGCTGGGTGCGTTGAGGATTTGCATTTTTATGTTTCTTCCTTTCCTTATAAATAAGTTGGTTTATTGAAAGGAAAATATTCTAGACTTGTAAATATCTCTTTTGGGGTGGAGGCAAAAACTTCTGGAGATCGATGAGACACCCACTATTATAATGGCCACCCACATATCCTCCTCCAGTGTCCCCAAGACCCCACACTCCCAGTCATCCCTCTTTCCTATTTTTGCCATGCCTTCTTCTCGGAGTCTTATTTCTGTTCAGGTATAACCACTTTCTTCTTATTAATATTTTAGTTAAAATTTATTTATTTATTTATTTGAGAGAGAGAGCAAGAGAGAGCATACAAGCAGGGGGAGCAGCCGAAGGAGAAGGAGAAGCAGGCTCCTCACTGAGCAGGGAGCCCAACTGACTCAGGCCTTGATCCTAGGACCCTGAGATCATGACCCAGAGCCAAATGCAGATGCTTAACCAACTCAGCTACCCAGGTGCCCCTATAACCCCTTTCTCCTATCACTGGAGAAGATCCCAAGAGGACTTGGAGTGGACTGGCCGTACGTATGGGTAGAAAATAACTATTGATTGGGAGTTTTCTTTGTCTTTGGTAGTGTTCCATGAATTGTGCTCTATATGTCAAAAGGTATTCTACACCAAACAGATTCTGCTCAAATGAGTTTGGGAAGTAAAGGGTTATACAGAATTACTGCAGGGCTTCTCAGGGCCTTTAGCAGAACAATTCTCAGGCACCTGTAAATCTGCAGGAGGTGGATGTGCCATGCTGCTTTTTTCTCAAGCCTGCTTAACCATGGGATACCGCATGATTTAGGAAGAACTATCTACTCCATGTGGATCATTTATAGGTGAATTGTAGCCTTTCAAAGTCCTATTTATGTCTGATTTTTAAAAAAAATCTAAACCTTGCTTAGATCTGGGGAAGGGAAAGGAAGAGGGAAAGAGGTTAAGTGCATGTAGGGGGAAGGGGTCTGGTGGAGGAAGCTGTAAGGGAGTGAAGGTGCTTACACACAATACCATGCACTTAGAGTACCTTTGCTGATGTGAGTGAAGGAGAGCAGAGAGCATAATGGCGTATGAACTTTGATGATGAATAGTACTGCAGTTGATGTAAACATCAAGGGGTTGGCATCTTGAAATGTGGAAATGCTGTATCTTGGTGGCTTTATTCAGATATGGGGCATTCTGGTTGTTACTGAAATAGATCTGTTTTCAAATTACTTTAACATTATGCTGACATAATGATGCATAAATGAGAGAAATATACAGAAGATAATTTTATAAAAGGAAAAAGGGTTAATGTTGGAGAACAAGAACTTTTACTGGAAGTGATAGATACACAAGGGAGACAAGGTCTGGCTCTGTTTTACATGTGAGAGTAGACAGTGTTATTTCAGGATGGGTCTTGGCATGGCTTGGTTAATGTCAACTTGTCTGAGTAGAAGGGAAGAAGCTCAAACTTGAATTTCGAAACTGCCATTTTGCAGTGAGCTAGTAACTACATGGGCAGACTGAGTCACTTATTGCAAAAACCAGTGGGTGTGGCACCAGATACCCTGTGATTCTGCTCTACCCATAAAGCCATGTATGTAGTTGTCTGTAGGGCATCACATAGAATTCAGGAATGAGACACAATCCCTGGAATATGATCCTGAGAAAGAGAGGCAGGGCTGTTCTTTTGGGGGGCTGCTGTACTCACTAGGATATTGAGAGAGAAAGGGCTCAGGTAGGATGAATGAAGCAAGTCTTGGGAATTGGGATCAGATCTGGGATAGAGGGGCAGGTGCAGCCTAGAAATACAACCAGAGAGGGTTGCTCTAGAGCTCTTGACATGACCTGTTTCAGGTCTTCGAGATGAGAATGAGGCCTGATCCTGCCAATTTTTGGAGACAAAGAAAGAAGGTCAATTGGTTTCAAACATGGGGAGAGGAAGGAAGTGGGGATTGGAAAGTGGGGATTGGGAAGCTAGATACATAGAAATTGGGGCACTTAGAAGTCTTTAGCCTTTCCTTTTGTAAAGTTACAATGATACTACTGCTTTAATCCAAGCCCAGATTGGATCCAATGAACTTTTCTCTGAAACACCTCCCCTGGTGTTTGGGGAGATTTTGGGGAAGTGAGGATGGGTCATATTCCTGCAGTTCTGCAGTCCTGACATTCTGCAGTCCTGACATTCTGAATTGCATGATTGTTTGGTTGGACTTGTCTTTTGTCTCAATGGTTGTTGGCTTCTTGTGAGTAGGGATCATGAAATCACAAGCAGCACACATAACTGTCATTACTAAACTCCTATGGTGTGGCAAATGCTTTAGAAAACCCAAACCTACAAAAACCAAGAAGTAGGTGTCATCATCTTCACTTTACAGACAATAAAACTGAGGTTCTAGGAGGTCAAATAGGTGTTCAGAACTCGGATATGTGAAGAGTCAGGGTTCAGACCCAGACTTCCCTGGCTCTAAACCCTATATGCTTTCACTCAGACAATGGAACTCAACTGGAGAAGTTTAAAAAAATACTGAGGCAGGATGCCTGTGTGGCTCAGTTGGTTAAGTGTCTGCCTTTGGCTCAGGTCATGATCCCAGAGTTCTGGGATACAGCCCCACATCAGGCTCTCTGCTCAGTGGGAAGCCTGCTTCTCACTCTGTCTGCCAATCCCCCTGCTTGTGTCCCCTCTCTCTGTCAAATGAATGAATGAATGAATGAATGAATGAATGAATAAATAAAATCTTTTAAAAAGATACTGAGGTACGTATCCTCATCTTTGAATATTTGGATTCATTTCATCTGGGCTAGTGTTTGGACATCTGTGGGGTTTTGTTTGCTTGTTTTTGCTTCTACATATAAGTTTATTTTTTTAATGAATTAATTATAATTAAACATAGGTTGGGGAATATCCATTCTCTTTTCCATAATTTTACTAATTTACATTTCTATCAGTGTAGTGGATTTTTAATTTTTTCTTTTACTTTAATCCCAGTATAGTTAACATATAGTGTTACATTAGTGTCAGGTATACAGTACAGTGATTCAACAATTCCATACATCACCTAGTGTTCATCACAACAAGCATACTCTTTAATCGCCATCGCCTATTTTGGCCACTCTCCCACCCACCTCTCCTCTGGTAACCATCATTTTGTTTTCTGTAGTTAGGAGTCTGTTTCTTGGCTTATCTCTCTCTTTTTTGTCCTTTGCTCATTTGTTTTGTTTCTTAAGTTTCACATATGAGTGAAATCATATGGTATTTGCCTTTCTCTGACTGACATATTTCGCTTAGCGTGATATTCTCTAGCTCCATTCATGTTGTTGCAAATGGCAAGATTTCATTCTTTTTAATGGCTGAATAATGTTCCTGTGTGTGTGTATGTGTGTGTGTGTGCATGTGTATACACACACATACTCTTCCATTGTGTATATATATTCCATTGTGTATATGTGTATGAATGTGTGTGTATATGTCTGTATATATATACACACACACACACATATTCTTCCATTGTGTACATATATTCCATTGTGTATACATGTGTGTATGCATATGTGTGTGTGTATGTCTGTATATATATATACATGCACACATACTCTTCCATTGTGTATATATATTCCATTCTTCTTTATCCATTCATCTATCAATGGACACTTGGACTGCTTCCATAATTTGGCTATGGTAGATAATGCTGCTATAGACATCAGGGTGTATGTATCCCTTTGAATTAGTATTTTTGTAGGTTAGGGGTAAGTACCCAGTGGCGATTACTGGATAGTAGAATAGTTCTCTTTTTAAATTTTTGAGGAATCTCCGTAACCGTTCTCCAGAATGGCTGCACCGATTTACATTCCCACCAACAGTGCAAGAGGGTTCCCATTTCTCCACACCTTCCTCAATACTTGTTTCCTGTGTTTTAGATTGTAGCCATTCTGACAGGTATGAGACGATATCCCCTCCTAGTGTTCCCCTGATGATGAGTGGTGTTGAACATCTTTTCATGTGTCTATTGGTCATCTGGATGTCTTCTTTGACAAATGTCTGTTCATTTATTCTGCCTATTTTTTAAATAGGATTATTTATTTTGGGGGGTGTTGAGTTGTATGAGTTCTTCATATATTTTGGATATATTAGCCCTTTATCCGATGTGTCATTTGTAAGTATTTTCCTATTCAGTTGGTTGCCTTTTAGCTTTATTGATTGTTTCCTTCACTGCAGAAGCTTTTTATTTTGATACAGTCTCAATTGTTTATTTATGCTTTTCTTTCCCTCGCCACAGGAGACATATCTAGAAAATTGTTGCTACAGCCAATGTCAGAGATATTACTGTCTGTGCTCTCCTCTAGGATTTTTATAGTTTCAGGTCTTATGTTTAGGTCTTTAGGACATGTGTGTTTTTTAACTCCACTAGGTGATATTAATGTGTAGTCAGCCCTGAGAATCCTGGCCCTCTACCATGTCATGTCATCTTTAGTGTTAATCCTGCCTTCCAGTACAGCGCTCATCTATGCTAGGGGTTAAAGACATGTTTATTGATTAGCTCAGAGGGTGTTTGTGACCAAAGGGAAGAGCAGGGACTGAACACCATTAGAAGTTCTAAAGTGTTCCCTTAGAAGCTGAAATAGAACACGGTGTTTACCAGAAGCCATAATTAAGGATCAGGGGTTGCTATTCATTACATGCTTAGAGATGTTTTCCAAACCTTCCATTGCAGGTGGCGTTGTCCTCAACCCAGCCTATTATGGCATGCCTGGCCATACCAACATTATGATCCATGAAGTGGGGCATGTTCTGGGACTCTACCATGTCTTCAAAGGGGTCAGTGAGAGGGAATCCTGTGATGACCCCTGTAGGGAGACAGTGCCATCCATGGATACAGGAGACCTCTGTGCCGACACTGCCCCTACTCCCAAGAGTAAGCTGTGCCAGGACCCAGAGCCCGTCAATGACACCTGTGGCTTCACCCACTTCCCTGGGGCTCCATTCAGCAACTACATGAGCTATACAGGTACCACACCAGTCTTGATGGGAATATTTTCTATTATGATTACATGGGAGCCCTTTGTAGCTGGGGTGGGCTGTGGAGGTGTGGGAGGTGGCGAGGACTGTGAAGTGGTTGGTCATTTATGCCAGAGATACTTATCACAGCATATTCTTTTTTCTCATGACTTTGAAGAACTTAAAGAAATATAAAGATATTAAGAGGTCTTGTGGACTGGATTCTCCTCTGCGAAAGATGGAAAGAAGAATGCACTTTTATCTTGGACAGTTTAAAAAGGGGACAAAACCAAAAGCTCTCTTGAGATTCCTTTGTTCCTTAGAACTTGGTTATTTTTGTTCTTAGCCATGTTCTTAGGCATTCATTCCAAAGTAGACTCAAATAGTGATGGGGAAAGAAGTTCCTGGGTTAAGGTGGCTCTGTGCTAATTGTTTTTGCAGTTGGTGGTCAAGAAGATGGACGTGGTTAATTTTAAGCTCAAGATCAGGATCCCTCTTTATTTTGTTACTTTTATTTAAGGTATCAGATTTGCTTCCTTGAGCATTAGCCCCATGGGCTGATTCTCAGCTTATCTAAAAAAAAAAAAAAAAAAATATATATATATATATATATATATATATATATATATATGTATATATATATATAGTCTCATTTAAAAAATGGTTCTACTCTCCTGGCCCTGGAAACAACCCTATTATTTGGTCTTGTTATCCTGGATTATGTCTCTTCCCGTCCTCTTTCACCTTCCTCATTTCTGGCAAAAAGTAGTACTAATCATAGTCTCTTGATAATGGACTCAAATTTATCCCTACGAATAAGGACTGATTTGATTTGATGATTTATTCTAAGGAGAAGGAAGGAAATGATTTTTTCAGTAAGGCCCAGGGGCTTGTTTGGTGATAAATTCTAGGACTATCCAAAAAAAGAAAAAAAAAATAAGGATAAATTCCCAAGACCTTGGTCATGCCTTTGAAGGGAAGAAAAGAGTGGTGAGCTGGTCCTGCTCGTGACTTATCAATATATTTCCATCCATGTGTCATTTTGGTGTATAATTCAGGTGCATTGAATTCATGAGGGCCAGCATCCCTGCCTCCCCCAACTAGCACACAGTGGCCCTTGCCAGGGAGACCAGACAATGGGATGCAGAAGCCAGAGCTGTGAAAACATCTGAGAATCAGGGGGCAGTATCTGACTAGCGTGCTCTCATTTAAAAAGGCCCTAAAACTAAGATAAGTCCTTTCCCAGCCCTGTGACCCTAAAACTAAGATAACTCCTTTTCCATCCCTATGAAAATTATGTCTAATAGAGAGATGTTGCCGGCTCCAGAAATAAGCTTGAGACCTCCATTCCCATCCCTACTGCATCCTCGATGTTTTGGTTCCCTATTTCCTCCACCATCTCCACTGAATCCCCCTAACCTTGGTAGAGTCACAGTGCCTGCATGTGTCTGCAACTCCAGAAGCGGTCATGAATAAAAAGGCCATATGCTGAAACACTGCCATCTTGTGGTTTCCTGAATAAGTAACCTTCAGCTAGGAGCAATCTTCTGCCTCAGGGCATGAGTCTTACCTTGGCTCTGTCCAACAGCAGGGTAATGGTCCTGCTTTAGGGATAAGCAAGTGCTATTTTGTGCCTTCTCTTTCCCACTTGCAGCTTCGATACTCTCCGGAACAGAATACATTTAGTCATTTGGCAAGTCTTAATGGAACCCAGTGAGTGTGAGGCATTGTGTTGGGTGCTAGTGACTTAGGGCATAAGCCAGACAGACCTCCCCCTTGTCTTGGTGCTCTTTCCAAGTTAAGACCTTTATCTCTCTTGTTCCTTTTTTTTTTTTTTTTTTGTCTCCACAGATGACGACTGCACCGACAGCTTCACCCCGAACCAGGTGGCCCGGATGCACTGCTATTTGGATCTTGTGTATCAGCAGTGGAGTCAAAGTCGGAAGCCCACCCCCATTCCCATCCCACCCATGGTCATCGGGCAGACCCACACCTCCCTCACCATCCACTGGCTTCCTCCAATCAGTGGGGTTGTGTATGACAGGTGAGAGAGAGGCGCTTGCCCCAGGCCAGCCGCTCTGTGTTCTCTGTGGCATTTCCTGTGCACGAGGGGAAGAACGTGGAGTGGGGGGAGCCCCGGTGTGGCTTAATCAACACATGCACCCCTGCTCAGGGCTGCCCCTCCCGGCCCCATCCTGCTCTGTCCCCGTCTCCTTAGTGGAGCTCACGGGGCGCTCAGGTAAGCTAGAGGCTCATCTTGTGTACTCACTCCTTGGTGAGGGGCCGGGCACGTGTTTCCTCTGGAATGTCACAGCTGGCAGGCTTCCAGGAGCCATGAAGTGGTTGACGAATGTGATAAAGACGACCTGACAAAGCAGAGGTGGCCTTTGCTATCTGCCCAGGTCAGCCATTGTGGACAAGCAGGGGCCTGCTCCTTGCATGGTGGTGTTGGTGGAAAGGAGGTGAGGTACCTTCCTTCAGGCTGTTCTGGGGGTCGGGGGTCTGCTACACGTGTGCGTGGGGCCTTCACCGGCTTGCGTGGTGTTTCTGATGCCTTCTCCGCTTCCTGCCGTGCCTGGTGCCTGTCCCACTTGGGGCTGCTGCCTTGTGGAGTCATTATCCGGGTATTTCCCTGTTTGCCCCTCTCCACCACAACTCCTTAGGGAAGGACTGTCTTTTGCATCTCGGTCTCTGGGCCTGCCACCACAGACACCTGATACGTGTTTTTAAAAGAGAGTCATTATATCTAAAATTAACTTTTATTTATCCTTTGCGTATTGGTATGTGTGAATACCAGGGAAACTTTTGTAAAAAGGGAGAGAGGAAGGAAAAGCAGCACATTGGACCGTTGGTGGGAGGTTGGGGAATGTGGTTTCCCCGAGCAGGGCCAGAACTCCATCTTGGCGGCCTGTGCAGGCTCTCCACTCTCAAGACCGGCCCCTGTGTTTGCAATAATGACAGGGGCTCTCATCTCTGGTCCATCTTTGTGTGAAGCGTTGTGCGGTGTGTTTTACCAGCAGGTGTCTGATCTGGTCCTTGAGGTGAGCACAAACCATGTGAGTTAGGAAACCAAGGCACGGAGAAGCACTTGGCGGCTAGCCCAAGACCCCACAATTGAATAGAGGTGAATGTGGGGCATCCGCTGGGATTTCTGAAACAGGAAACCCATATAGATTGTTTCTCTGACCTTAAAGCTTCCCATGTAGCATGCAGATAGCCCCTCTTCTAGGTGTCACCCTTCCCCACTGGGTATCAGGCCCCGGCCACGGAGCCGGATGTCCCTGGAGCACATTTCCATGTTCTCCATCTTTCCTAGAAGCCTGGCAGAGAAGACAGGAAGAGACAGGGATGGGAGGAAGACAGCAAATCTTTTTTCAAAATGGTGTTCCCAGCCTTCTGGATCTTGGTACCTGTCCTAGATACCTCAATGTATGCTTAGTGCATGACATCACTTAGAACTTAAGGACCCTACAAAGCAGTTCTGATTGTCATCAGCACCCAAGCTCTCATGGGCTCCATCTGTGAGTCAACAAATAGAATGTGTCTAAGAATCCTCTTCCTGCAAGGGTGACCCTGTGCGGCTTTGGTCGGACTGGCTGAACAGTAGGTCCTCTGGGGGCATGCGCAGACTGGAGTTTTGTATCAGTTTATATAACACATGTAAACAATTTAATCTCTCAATTCTCCCTCTGGTACAAACGTTACGATAAAGCAGACATCAGTACTGGCATGCTTCGAGTCTGTTGGCAGAAAAGGTTGTAATTTGCTTCCTTCTCTCAGCGAGGTGGGCCACTGCGCGGAGGCCTCCCAACACGTGTGTCGGGGAGACTCACGTCACATACCCAGCGATTTGTGTCACACTTGGAGTTATGTTTACTCCTCCCCAGTAAGTATTTGGAATTCTTATGTCAGAGAGGAGCCCAACCACGCACTCAGCGGCAGCCGGGAGAGGCCAAGTACATCAAGGAAATGTGGTTTGGAGTTGTGTCCGCACCAGAAGTGGGTGCTGATTAGAGTCAGAGGTTGGATGTATCTGCACCTTTTCATTGCCAAAGTACTGGACACTTGAGGGTTTGGGGGAACTTGCTCAAAGGAACGAAGGAACTTTCTGTGACCTTAGGCAGTTGACTTAATCTCTCTGAGCCTGAGTGTCCTCATTTGTAAACATCGAGTTCTCGTAGGGATTAGAGATCATTTATGAAAAGCACCTAGTGGCACAACGCTAGGCAGATAAGGTGCTTAGAAATGAGAGCTGGGGAAAAAAAATGGAGCTGGTAACGTAATTATTACCTCTATTTGCCAATTATGTTATTTTTCTAGTATATTACAAGCTATTCAGTTTCTCTCTCTACCTATGAGGGAACTTGACTTGCTGTCTTCATTTTCAGATGCATCATTCACAGTTGGGCTCCTGAAAAGATTCTAAGTATCAGAGAGGAGCCTCGTCTCCCTTTGTTATTTAGTGGTTACAGGGCTCTTTGTAAACTGTACTAGTAGTCTCAGGGATGCCCATAAAACAAGCTCTCACAGAAGGACCGCTGGGGTCAGTCCCTGTGCTAACTGCTGGGGGCAGAAAGAACAGAGCTTGGTGTGGACCTGTTCACAGGCAAAGGAGAGAATGGGAGTGGGATTTTCAACACCACAGAGCAATGCCCCAAGACAGGAGCCAGAAGCTGTGGTGGGTATGTAGAGGAGAGTGTGCCCACCATGCTGAGGAGTAAAACTAAGTTCCACTGCCAAGGTTACATTTGAATGGGTTTTGAAGGATGAGGAGGAGTTTGCTAAGCAGAGAGCCTTGAAAAGTCTATTTTTCAGGAGAGAAAAGAGCATATTTCACATGAATGTTGTATTTGAGGAAAGGTGATTTGTTCATTGTGCTGGGAACATACGTTCATAGAAGAGCTCAAGTGAGTAAGGCTGGAGTTAGCTAGTGAAGAACTTTGGATCATGGTAAGAGATTTGGACGTGCTCCCCATAGGTGATGCATAGCCAAGGGGCATCACATTTCACATGACTTTTATTTTATGTATGTGATTTAAAGTAGGGAGTTTAAAACACAAGACCACATATAGCTAATAAGTTTACTCTGAAAATTGCTGTCTGTTTTAGTTGGGGGAACGTAAGGGGCCTTTGGATGACTTACAGAAAGTCAGCCTAGTAAGGATTTTTGTGTTGAAAGATTCAGATTATAATTATTTTGTGTTGAATGTTCCTAGGATGGAAGCTGACCACTTTCATCTCCACAGGCTTCCTTTATGACTTAGTTAAATTCTTCTGCTTCATAACCCTGAGATTTTCATGTCACTGTGAATTTTTAAAAGATGAGGTTCACATAAGAAGGAAATGAGCTGAGAAATCGTTGTGTTCCCAGGTACCCCCTAGGGCCTCAATGCCCATCACCACTCCCCACCCCAGAGGCCTTCTGAATTTTGTGATCCCAGTTCATCCTACCACTTCCCCTCACCTCCCTTCCCTCTTTTCTTTGCAGGGTCCCAGGCAGTGTGTGTGGTGCCTGCACTGAAGATGGGACGTTCCATCAGTACGTGCACACAGCTTCTTCCCGGCGTGTGTGTGACTCCTCAGGGTACTGGACTCCAGAGGAGGCTGTGGGTAAAGGACCATAGCTTTTTTGTTTATACTTGGTAGCTGCCAAGAATGGGGGTAAGCGTAAAGGGTGGAATGGTGGCATGGCGAGAAAAAGGTTGTGTGTGTGTACACGCACGTGTGTCTATGTGTGTGACTTGCTGGATATCTCCAGGGGCCTGGGAAAGACTGCCTGGTACCTTTGTGTGTCCCCCATGTGCTTAGCATGGAGGTGCAATGGCTGTGGTGAAGCAGAGGTCGGTGTAGAGGATAGAGGGATGGAGAAGACAGCTGAGTTCAGGGGCTGACTTCAGGGGGAGAGCTCAGGCGTTCCATGTTACGTACACCTACCGGCCATGAAGCAGCCTTGCCACATAACAGTGTAAGCTGATCTCTCTCAGGAGAGTAATAGAGAACACATTGCAAAGAACATTGATGTACAGCCCAAGCTGGTCTGGGTGGGGGTGGGGTGGACTAGGTGTTCCAAACTGATCGTTCTCATCTATGTTATTTTATGAGTCTATTAATCCCTGGTACTGGTTGTGCTTTGGATGTGATCTTAGTTAGGCCCTAGGAGGGGCAAATGTTTTTAGCTGTCCCTTTTCCTGGTCCTCACCCTACTTCTCAGTTAATACTCACTCACATATTATATCAAGGCCTCTAGGACAAATTAAAGCATGAATGTTATCACAGTTCAATCCGAAAAATGTTGTTGATGAGTTTTAACAACTTCTGTTGAATGGCTTAGTGTCTTCTATGACCGCCATCTTCATTGTTTACCTAGTTATCATCTTTTTCCTTCTCTTGTATTCCTTAAGATCCTAAAAACTACTTAGTAAGATGAGTTGGACACAGTCCTACTTGAGCTGGTTTGCTGTCTTGACTCTGACCAAAAAAAAAAAAAAAAAAAAAAAAGGAGGACATTGGTTTTAGAGTCAACAGCATCTGTGAAATGTCTCCTTGAGCTCCTAGTTACTCAAATGGCAGGAGCCTCCAGGAGAAATTGGGAGGGAGACAATGTACTTGATTTTGATTAACCTTATGGAACTTTTTTCAAATGAGAGTTTTCAAGGAAGAATGGAAAGTGACTATAAAACTCACATTGGTATTGTGCTGGACTCATGTAGAGATTGGCTTTTCATAAAAGGCCATCTCTGTGGCAAACAAATTGTCCTGTGCCAGTGGTCTAATGCCCATTCAACTCCCTGGCCCTGCACTTCTCTCTTTTTAACTCTTGGCAAAATTTAAAGTATGTTGTGGAGGTGAAAGGAATAAGTTCTGGGTTCTAAACGTGTCTTGAGGCAAACCAGGTCAACTTTGAAGGCCTCCCGTTCATGTCTTAACGTGAGATCATAATAAAAACTTTCTGAGACAACACTGGTGTTGGGGTGGCTTCCAAGGGCTTTTACTCTGCTGGTTTTTGGGGGATGGCTATTGGAAAATACTGCTAAGAAATACTGGCCTTCCTTTGCTTTGAAAAGATGGAGACCCAAGTCATATTTAAAATATACACAACGAAAGTGATTGAATCCCCAGCAGAGTGCACAAACACATGTATCTGCAGATATGATCTAAATATATTTAATGACACTTCATGAATACCAACCACTTTCTAAAATGCTATGCGGAATAGGAAATTGAACCAGACACATTTCCTACTTAAATGTCATCTTTCTGGAGAGAATCTCCTTGGCTCCGTAATCTAAAAGAGACCCTGGTCCTACCCTTTTATTCTCTAGTCTTTTATCCTTCTTTGTTTTTCTTCAAAGATACCATTACCACTTTATCAATTTAGTTTTGTATTTATCAACCTACCATAAGGATTAGGAGGGCTTTTATCTTTTATCTTTTATCTTTCTTGTTTGCCACTCTATATCCAATACCCACATCAGTGCTAGGTGTGAAAGAGGTACACAGTCAATTTTTGTTGAATAGATGAATAAATGAATGAATGGATTCACAATAGAGGCAAAGATGGTAAAGTCTGTGAGATGTAACACATACACACACATACATATATACACACATACATTTGAACTTGTTTCCTCTGGGCTTTGAAATATTCTTTATTTTCCAAATTCTGAAGACTAAATAATTCTATTTGTGTTTCTAGGGAACACCGTATGGCTCTTCTACACTATCCTAGTAGGCCAGGGGCTAAATAGTGCTTATTTCATAAATTAGGAAATCGAGCCTTCATAAAGACTTGCCACGGTCACACAGCTAAGGGCACAGCACCGATTAGAGTATCACTCTGCTGATTCCTAACTTAGCACTTTTCTTCTTAATTTCCCCTTATGTGATATGGAAGAAAAACAACCTGGTAGATGATTTTTTCATAGAACTGACCTTAGTACAGTTCCAATATTTGACTTTCTACCATCTCATTTTTACTTAGCTACCACATCGCCATTTTCCCCATTCAAGAATACATACTTCTATTTCCTGCCTGCAATTTCTTCCATGTGTGACCAAATACTTCCAAATACTTCCATGAGTGACCTAACTGCTCACACATACCTGAACTAAAAGGGAAAATTCAACATGTGGTTTTAAAATTTGGATAGCAATCAGTTGGAAGGGCTGCTAAGGTGTGATCTTAGGGAATGAAAAAGTTTTCTGAGGAGCCTAGTTAAATAGAATATAATGCCACACCAAAACAAACATTGGCCTTATTCATAAGTAAAACAGGCTTTCAGAAGTAGTGTTTTGTCCTAAATTATGAATAAACTAAGTACAAATAATTCTCCTCTGCTCAAGGACTCTTGAAGGACATGACTTGCCTTTTCCGCATCAGCCTCATGTTTCCACCAGGGGTCTGGGCCGCTCTATTCCTGATGCCTTGCTAGACTCCTCTTATGAAAGGCATCATGTGGAGGGGCTATGGAGCAAGACAGAATGTTTTTACATCGTTACACCTTTGTCCTCTCTAGTACTTAAGAGCTAACCCATTCAGTTGACCAGCTTCTGTAGGCATTAGCTCAAAGCTCCTTCCTCGTTCTTCTTTCTGCTTGCTCATAAGAGCTACTCCTTTTCAGGCCTCAGGGCAGTTCCTAACACGTCTGTCTTTCTGTTCATCTCCCTCAGGGCCTCCAGACGTGGACCAGCCCTGTGAGCCGAGCTTGCAGGCCTGGAGTCCTGAGCTCCATCTGTACCATATGAACATGACGGTCCCCTGCCCTGCGGAAGGCTGTAGCCTGGAGCTGCTCTTCCAGCATCCGGTCCAAGCTGATACCCTTACCCTTTGGGTCACCTACCTCTCCATGGACTCCTCGCAGGCACTCTTTGATACAGAGATCTTGCTGGAACACCAGGATTCTGTGCATCTGGGCCCCTTAGACACTTTCTGTGACACCCCACTCACCATCAAACTGCATGTTGATGGGAAGGTCTCGGGGTTGAAAGTCTACACCTTTGATGAGCGGATGGAAATCGATGCAGCTCTGCTGACTTCCCAGCCCCACAGTCCTTTGTGCTCTGGCTGCAAGCCTGTGAAGTACCAGGTTCTCCGTGAGCCCCCATTTGCCAGTGGCTTGCCCATGGTGGTGACAGATCCTCACAGGAAGTTCACAGATGTGTGAGTTGGGCAGAAGGGCTTTTTAAGCCCTGGGGCTTCTTGGGGCTTTGGGAATGGGTTTTGCTTCCCTTTTCTCCCACTTTTTTCCATTCTGACCTGCCTTTAGTTGGAAAAATATTCAGAATCTCAGAGAAGATTTTATTCTAAAGTGGCATATCTGAGATGAAGAAAAATATTTCCCAGAAAGGGGCAAGTAGGTGGTCTGATTAATATTGCCATCATTAGGATTATGGAAAAAGGAGGTTCTTATACTAGGAGCTTCTGCTGTGCTGAGAGTATTTGCCACAAATAAGTTGATCAGAGTCAACTTCTATCTGGTGACACAGTTGAATTTCTGCTTCCTTGTTGTAACTTTTGGATAATGTGCCACTGCTCCACTAACATTTGAGGACTGTAGTCAACTCTTCCATAGCTAAGCAAGGAAGCCAAGGGTCCTCCAGATCCTGCTTCATTTCAAGACTCATTTCTGATTTGTGTTTCATGTATCCCTCTCTTCCTCCTCCCTCTTTCTCTCTCTCTCTTTCTTCCAAATCCCCTCTTCCTCTTTCTTCTATTCCTTCTATGCTTAGTGAGTTCTGCCATGTTCCTGGTACTGTGTGCTCAGTGGTGGGGACACAGACTAAGGTAGGGTCATTGGCTCAGAAGAGTTCAAGGTCTAAAGTGGGAGGTTAATATCTCCAAAGGCAAATTACCCCTGCCTTGTCATTTTCCTCAGAGACTCGGGGGTAAAATGAAAGTTGTATTGGAAGTGTTATATTAGTTTTTGCTGCATTGGAAATAATCACAGAACAAAGTGGGTTAAACCAACAAACACTGTTTTTCATGATTCTATGGGTTGGCTCTCATCAGGACTGGCATGGTGGATGGTCTGAGACAAGCTCGTATGCATACTGGGGGCTAGAGTGCCCAGGTAGATGAAGGCCTCTTTCCCTATGACCTCTCATTCCCTGGTAGGCTTTGTGTGGGCTTGTTCTTGTGGTGGTGGGAGGGCTCTAGCAGCAGAGAGGGCAAGCCCCCCACACGCTCAGACATTACTCACGATAATGTCCCTCTGGCCAAAGCAACTCACACAGCTAATTCCAGATTCAAGAGCTGGCAAAATGGGCTCTATCTCTTGATGGGAGGAACAGAAAAGTCACAGTGCAGAGGGGCGTGAACCTGGGAAGAAGGAACTGTGGCCATTTTGCAGTCTACCACAGCTACGCCAAAGTAGAGGGCATTGTTCACTTTGAGCTTTTACTACATTTTTCTTTTCCTATTTGCTCTTTCACCCAGACCTAGAAGACATTGAATGGACACAAACTAATGCAAATGAAAAGCGAGATCATGGGACAGATTTTTAAAGCAAAAATGGGGTTTTGAGCTCCTCTAAGAAAGCTGTTATAAAATGACATTTGGCATCTAACCTGATATCCACACACACACTCATACACAGATACACACGTGTACACACACCCACACACAACCTTTAAAGTCAATAATATCCCATTTTATGGATGAGAAAACTAAGAATTAACCTTAATTTGACTGAACAGAGCTAGTCATGGCAGACTCAAGATTAAAATCCAATTTTACGAGTCTTATTTTGGTTCCCTTTCCTTAGGGACAAACTGCCTCTTATAAATTCAGATCATTGAAGGTTGGGCTACCTGCTGCTGAGTTTTCTCCACAGAAGGGGTAAACACATGTTGACACTACCAGCCAGTCCTTTTCCAGCTGCAAGGTTAGACTTTCACGTGTGACTGCGTGAGAAACCACCCTAAAAAGGGAAGCTGTTGAAATGGATGAGGAAATGAAATTGGTTTTGCTTTTGAAATATCTGGCACTCCCAGCTAAAGAAAGCTGATGTGGAAATGTAGAAGTCTTTAATATTTAGGTGTCTTTCCTATTAAAGTAACTAAAAGCCAATACGGAGGTTTTTAAAGATGTTTTTGAAACCCCGTGATATTTCCCGTTTGCTGTTCGCACCATTAAGAGTGAGAGTGTAGGCTTTGTGGCTGAGTTGAAGCATCTGTTGAAGAAGAAAGAGTCTTGGCAGGAGAATGACAGCGACCTTTGGGGCAGTCCCAACAACCTTTTGAGATCTTGTCCCCTAAGTCACGCCCATTCTCGCGTGACTTTGGCAGTTGTTTTCCAATTAGGGCAGGCACTAGACAAGAGGAAAAGGGGAGAATTTGCTTCTGGAAATTCTTGAGCTCTCTTGAGCCCCTGACCTCACTTAAATGTTCACTCTCTCATGCACTCCACCTGATCAGTGTACTTGGGTTCTAGAGAGAGTTTGATAAACTCCTTCCATCTCTGATGTCAACCAGTAAAACTCCATTCCTGGCATCTATGCATTTTGGCAGGTTTAGAGGTGGGGAGTAATTTAACATATTTCTAGCTGTAGGATTTCTGGCATCCTCGAAATGATGGTGGAAGGTGTTCTCACCTCCTTCTGGGAGAGGTCTTCTTTACCTCTAAGGACTCTGTCTCTTTAAGATAAGAATTCTCTTAAGAGATGAGAAAACTGTGATCCACAGACCCGGGAAGGGCCTTGTTGAGTCCAAAAAGTGGAAAGAGCTTTCCACTTCAGTTTCTTTGATGACTTCAAGTGTACAGAAGACTAGTTTCCCAATAGTTACTTGTTGATTTTTTTTAACCCAATCAAGGTATACTTGAAATGTCATCCTCCTAGACTCGGCAGGACCATTATTTAATTCGGTGGTAGCTCAGCCGGTATTTGTTGGGCAATCACTAGACCGTACTGGGAACACAGAAGCCAATATGCTTCCAAACATTCTGCTGCTGGGTAGGACTCTGTGCCCTGATCTCTGTTTCACATAATGTGACATTTGTTTAACCTTGATGTTCCCCATAAAATATCTCCTAAATCCCCGTAAACCACCTGCGAAGGACCCAGGGCAACATCGCACTTTCTGGATGTAGTGGTCACGGCTCATTGGTTTCCACAGGGAGGTCACACCAGGGCAGAAGTATCAATACCAAGTTCAAGCTGAAGCTGGGACAGAACTGGGAGAAGCTTCGCCTTTGCTGAGCCATATCCATGGAGCGCCTTACTGCGGAGATGGGAAGGTGGCGGGGTGAGTATCGGGTGCCTGAGAATGTGTGAGCAAGAATGCCTTGCCCGGCTCGGACCGGGAGGGTTCCTCTTGAGTTTTAGTTTGACTTGTTCTGGAAATTGGGGGCACTGTGTGATTCTAGCATTAAACAAGATCTAGGACCTGGTGGTGATCTTGAGAGGTCACCCACGTCTTAGTTAAGGAGAAGCTCACTTTTACTTAGAACTCACCCACAGAGGACTGAGATATCGGGGCTGATTCAGGGGAGCGGACAGCACTTAAGGTTTCAGAGGACAGCTGCTGGGCAGTGATTGAGAAAAGGAGTTTATAGGGGAGAAGGTGACTTGTCAGATGATGCTAACAGACAATGTGAGGGGACCCTCTGGATCAGTGGCCCATCTTACGCTAAGGAGCTGTGTGACCTGAGGAAAGTTTGGAATAGCCTTTTGAGCTTCACTGACTCATTTGGCCCCTGGAAGACTTGACTATAATGTAATTTACATCCATTCTGTAAAACCACCAAGGTAAAGATGAAATCACTAGTTTGGCTTCTTGAACATACCATGTTCCTCTTTCTGTTTCCCATTTGTGATATCAGCCTAGGTGTCTAATTCACTCTGGTGTATCTAGGACTTTCCCAAATCTAGCACTGAAGATTCCCATGTCCCGCCAGTTGCCCTATAGACACCTGTACTGAATGCTCATCAATCCTAATATGTTAGTTATATAGAGCTGGGGGTGTAGGAGGCTGGGTGACCAGGCACTGTGATTTGTCTTTAATTCTGCATCTTAATAAGATGGCCTATTTTTAATTTCCCAGACTAGGTGAAAAGACATGGTATCCTGAGGCCCTCATAGGAAAACTTCTGTAGCCTTTCTGGGGATCCCCTCCCATCATTTAGCAATCAATAAACACTGCTTCTTATTTTGATCTTTAAGATCTTTAACATTTGGTATAAGCCAAACCTTGCTAGCTGGCTGCCACCTTCTGCGTCACTGAGTCTCAGCTTTCCATCTCCCTTCCTCCGTCTCAGTGGGGGATGCCTCACATAGGCACAGAATGCTGTCCTGCTCCGACTGCCTCCAAGCCTGCCACCTGCCCCCTAAGCTGTTTGAGGAGCTTGGTTACCACTACTCCGCAACCAGAGCCCTCCTCAAGCAAAACACTCTGTCCTACGTTGTAGCCTCTCATCCAGCAGTTCTCTGATGGAGGCCACCTTGAGGCCCCTGGACACCACATCTGCCTGGGGGTCTGGGGCACACAGGGCGAAGAGCCATCTTCCCAACTTGCTCTTATACATTCTTTCCTGTGCCTCCAAACAGCTTCACCTGAAGCAGCAGCTACTTTGCTCCTGGGCCTCACAAGATCCCTCATCCAAACGCTCCTTTACACTTCTGTCTGTCCTCCCTCTCTGTAAAGAGTCACGCTTTGTTCTGCCTTCCAGTGAGAAGGTGTCTCTGAATTGTAGCTTTGTCGCCGCTGGAGGCCCTCCACTATACACACAACAAGGAGAGACACAAGTTGTTTAACCCACTGCTTTAAATCTGAGAAGTGTATAGATTCAATCTAAGGGAATCACAGCTCCCCCAGAAGTCATCTTGAGACTCTAATGTTAATAGATGTTTTTGTCACGTTGGAGAACCCCGCAGTCAGCCTGCCAAAACAAGGAGAGGGCAGGCCCTGAGCTTATGAGCCGCATTCGTTTGGAAGTGAACATCTCAGTCTGTCCGAGGAGGGACACCTCAGCCACGTGTGCTGCTGAGCCTCTGCCATGTGGGAAATGCAGCTAAGAAATGGAATTTTATTTCATTTTAAGTAATTTAAAAAATTCATTCAGTTATCAGAAAACTTTTAAGTACACTTGGAACAACTTGGGTAGGTGAATCCAAATGCAGGTCATGTGTTTGAACTCAGATATGAAAAATACGCAGCAGACTTTGAAGACATAGGATGCGTAAGAAAGAATGCAATATGCTTCATTAAGAGTTTTTATACTGATTACAGGGACGCCTGGGCGGCTCAGTTGGTTAAGCGGCTGCCTTCGGCTCAGGTCATGATCCCAGCATCCTGGGATCGAGTCCCACATCAGGCTCCTTGCTCGGCAGGGAGCTTGCTTCTCCCTCTGCCTCTAGCCTGCCACTCTGCCTGTGCTCGCGCTCTGTCTCTCTCTCTCTAACAAATAAATAAAAAAATTAAAAAAAAAATTTTAAGAATTTTTATACTGATTACATACTGAAATGGCAGTATTTTGGATATATTGGGTTAGATGAAATGTGGTATCAAAACTAATTCTACTTTTTGTTTTTTCTAATGTGACTACTAGAAAATCAAAGGTGTTATGTATGGCTCTCCTGTTTCTGCTGGACAGCAGAGCGTGAGAGGATATACAACATGCTTGTATTAACTGTCGAGATTGTCTTCAAAATAAAAAGGAATTTGAAGTTTCCTTAATTTCTTCAATCATGTTTTTCATAGCTCTGTTATCTTTTCTCCATTTACGTCCTACCATTTAAAATATCATTATATAATTGCATTTATAGCATGCTTTTAGTTCCGTTTAAAGCATCCTCATATCTAATTACTTAGTCTTTACTCTGTCCTCGTGAGGAGGTGTCCTTTAAACAACAGTTAGTCATGTCCTGGGTCTGAAAACACATTAGCATACCAGCACCGTTTATCTACTTGAGTTAAAATATGTGTCTGTTGTGGACATGGTGCAAAGTCAAAAAGAAAAAAATGGTACCCCCTCAATCCTTTTTTTTAAAAGATTTATTTATTTGAGAGAGTGGGTGAGTAAGAGAGAGAGAGAGAGAGTGGAGGGGAGAGTCAGAGGGAGAGTGGAGGGGAGAGTCAGAGGGAAAGGAAGAGGGAGAGAATCTCCAGCAGACTCCCCGCTGAGCACAAAGCCCAATCCAGGACCCAGGGCTAGACTCCAGGACCCAGAGAACAGGCCCTGAGCCAAAAATCAAGAAGCAGATGCACAAGCAACTGAGCCACCCAGGCACTCCAACCCTCAATCCATTTTACAATGGCCACATTTGTGTTATCCTTTTTGTTCTCATGGTATGATTCTTGCAGCCCTCAGTCTAAACTAACTCTCCCACCCCAATCCAAATTAGTCATCAGCTGTGTCAGTGTTCCAGGTTCAAAACAAAACAATGACATTTTTCTTCTCCCAGTATTCATGTCTCCCCTGCAATACATGATAGCTGCCACCAGGTGGTAGTAGGGAATGAGGACCAAGACGGAGCCTCAGCTTTGCCCTGGCTGACCTGGCAGCACTCAGAGTGCTGAGTCTCTTGGTATACAGAACAGGAGCTTTCAGTTCTACAAAATCCTAAGTTTAACAACAAAGATATAAGATAGATATAAGAAAATATAGATATAGATAGACAGATAGATAGATAGATAGATAGAAGAAAACAATGAAAACATAAAGAAATATCAGGTAAAGCGGCGCCTGGGTGCCTCAGTTGGTTAAGTGTTTGCCTTCGGCTCAGGCCATGATCCCAGCGTCCAGGGATCGAGCCCGGAATCAGGCTCCCTCCTCGGTAGGAAACCTGCTTCTTCTCCCTCTCTCACTTCCCCTCCTTGTGTTCCCTCTCTTGCTGTGTTTCTCTCTGTCAAATAAATAAATAAAATCTTTAAAAAAATTATCAGGTAAAAATGAATAGAAAACAGAACCATATATAGACCAGCAGGTTTCCTCCTCACCAAACCAACCGCTTCTAAGACTTCACTCATCATAGGGCTGGTAGGCGTTTTCTATCTTAATGCCGTCCACCTGAAACACTGGCAGGACCTTCGTGGATCTCCTAGAGGTTTCTGAGCCACGAGCTACTTTTTCCATAAAAACATTTTTAACTCCTGCTTTTCTCCAACTTGTACTCCTTAATAAATAATTGGGAATTTTAAGAACTTAAAATAAGGGTAACTGAACAAGAAAAAATTATTTTATACATGTATGTGTATGAGAATGTATATTTTTACCTTCTAGGAGCCTGGGAGAAGAGTGTGATGATGGGGACCTTCTGAGCGGAGACGGCTGCTCAAGGACCTGCCAGCTGGAGGAAGGCTTCCACTGTGCAGGTGGGCTGAGGAGCGCCCCCTAGGCTTATGCCCTATTTCTGCGGGCGTCTCTGTGTCTTACTTCCCTGAGCTTTTGATATCCTGTAACATACAGCAGGATGCTAATAACGGTGACGTTTGATGTTTCTGTTGTGTGCTATGCATTAGCTGTTTCACATATAGAATTTCATTTAGTCCCTACATTAAGTATGAAGAGGCTAAACTGAAGCACAGAGAGTTCCAATAACTTGCTTTCTCTTATATGGGATTTGAACAAAGGAAGTAAGGCTCTAGAATCTACATGTGTAACCACTGGGTTACACAACCTCCTTGATTAATGTTACCAATTGCTCTTGGGTCCTCATGTCTAACATCAAAGCATCAGCCAAGCAGTACAATCATAGAGGCTCTGCATCAGCGTAGGAGACATTCTAAGCCAAAGGGAGTGCAAAGTATCTCTTGGTGGCTGTGTCCAATAGATAAGATTATGACAGATGACAGAGGGTCCTAACACTGCTTAATCCTAGAAAATCACTAGTAATAAATTATCACTAGGTGGCTTTGACTCTAGGTTCTGGCCACACAGGAAGGCTGTCCAGAATGCTTCTCCCAATTCTGGTTAAAGACATTATCAGTGGGCTTCTAACATGTAGGTTATTTTTTTAAATTCCCATCCCAATGTATGCAGTGTTTTTGTGGAACATAACCATTCACCAAAGTTATTTTAAAGAGCACTGCATTGAAAAATATTTTCATGCCTCTAAATCTCAAGGTAAAGAAGGATATGATTATAATTATGTATAATTTATTAAGGTGTTATATACTGTATAGAACACTCAAATGTCCCTGCCATCTAGAGAAGAATCGTAAAATTATAGAATCTTAGTAGTCTTCCTTCTATCCATCTAATAAAACATATTCAGCTACCTGCTGTGCACCATGAGTCTGTAGATAACCTGATCCCTTCGCATGTACAGTCTGAAGTGATAGGGAATCCAGCTTCCTTCCATATGGAAATCCTTCCTGCCAATCCTTGAGAGAGAGAGGCCTCTCACTTCTGCTTACCTACTTCAGCAGCAAAGGACACACCTTGGCAGGCACCATTCTGTTTAAGAATGGCTTTATCTGTTAGAAGATTCTTCTCCCCTTTTCTGGTTTGGAAACTGAGGCTCAGAGCACCATGTGACTATCCACAGGCACACAGCAAGGGTCTGCAAGGCCAACACTGGACCTCAGGTTCCCAACGCTTCCTCAAGTGCTTTTTCCTTGCTATGGAACTGCAGAGGATAATTTTTTCCCTGTTTTATTTGACTACTATTCAGATATTTGAAATGCCTCCCTGTTATTCTCCTTTCCAATCCAAACATCACCTCATGTGATTAGGTTTCCAGACCCTTTTCCTATTTACCCTGACTTGGCATGTTTCATGTGGTCAATACCCAGAAAGGAATTCAATACTCCAGATGTGGTCTGGCTATGCAGAATACAATGAACCGATTACCTCCCCTCTTCTGTACACAAGTATTTGTTAATACCATGTATGTTTGCATGGTGTTTTTTTTTGTTTGTTTTGTTTTGTTTTTTGCAACATAATAGGCTCATGTTGAATACACACACACACACACACACACACACACACACGCACACAGTATATCTCCAAATGCTGTGTCTTCTCCAGTACAGCTCAAGCCTCATTTAACTTAAGAGCCCACCTTGCTTTGTTTCTAACACATTTGATTTCATTAAATTTGGATCAGAAATATCATATTAAATTTCTCAGCCTCCAAATCCAGTAAAACTATGACTAAATTATCTTAATTTTACAGGGCAAGGCTAAAATGATCTAGTCCACAGTTAGACTTCTGTTTCCTTGTATAATAAGCTTGCAGTATGCTAAGCATATATTCCATTATTTCTCAAAAGATTAGGTTACAGGGGCACCTGGGTGGCTCAGTTGGTTCAGCGTCCAACTCTTGATTTTGGCTCAGGTCATGATCTTAGGGCTGTGAGATCAAGCCCCATGTCAGGCTCTGTGCTCAACGGGGAGTCTGCTTCTCTCTCTCTCTCTCTCTCTCTCTCTGCCTGTCCCCTTACCCCTCCTCTGACTCATGCATGCGCTCTCTCTCTAAAATAAATAAATAAATGTTTTTTAAAAATTAGGTCTGGGGCACCTGGGTGGCTCAGAACGTTAGGCCTCTGCCTTCAGCTCAGGTCATGGTCCCAGGGTCCTGGGATCGAGCCCCGCATCAGGCTCTCTGCTCAGCAGGGAGCCTGCTTTCCCCTCTCTCTCTGCCTGCCTCTCTGCCTACTTGTGATCTCTCTCTCTCTCCATCAAATAAATAAATAAAATCTTAAAAAAATATATTAGATCTGAAGGAACGATTGTGAAATGTTTTAAAAGTGCTCTGTTATTTTTATTTATTTTTTTTAAAGATTTTATTTATTTGAATCTCCCTGATGGCTAGTAATGATGAACATTTTTTCATGTGTCTGATAGCCATTTGTATGTCTTCATTGGAGAAGTGTCTGTTCATATTTTCTGCCCATTTTTTAATATGATTGTCTGTTTTGTGTGTGTTGAGTTTGAGGAGTTCTTTATAGATCCTGGATATCAACCTTTTGTCTGTACTGTCATTTGCAAATATCTTCCCCCATTCTGTGGGTTGCCTCTTTGTTTTGTTGACTGATTCCTTTGCTGTGAAGAAGCTTTTGATCTTGATGAAGTCCCAAAAGTTCATCTTTGCTTTTGTTTCCTTTGCCTTTGGAGACACATCTTGAAAGAAGTTGCTGTGGCTGATATTGAAGAGGTTACTGCCTATGTTCTCCTCCAGGATTCTGATGGATTCCTGTCTCATGTTGAGGTCTTTTATCCATTTTGAGTTTATCTTTGTGTACGGTGTAAGAGAATGGTCGAGTTTCATTCTTCTACATATAGCTGTCCAGTTTTTCCAGCACCATTTATTGAAGAGACTGTCTTTTTTCCACTGTATATTTTTTCCTGCTTTGTCGAAGATTGTTTGACCATAGAGTTGAGGGTCCATATCTGGGCTCTCTACTCTGTTCCACTGGTCTATGTGTCTGTTTTTATGCCAGTACCATGCTGTCTTGGTGATCACAGCTTTGTAGTAAAGCTTGAAATCATCATCACTAGCCATCAGGGAGATTCAAATTAAAACCACATTGAGATACCACCTTACACCAGTTAGAATGGCGAAAATTAGCAAGACAGGAAACAACATGTGTTGGAGAGGATGTGGAGAAAGGGGAACCCTCTTACACTGTTAGTGGGAATGCAAGTTGGTGCAGCCACTTTGGAAAACAGTGTGGAGATTCCTCAAGAAATTAAAAATAGAGCTTCCCTATGACCGTGCCATTGCACTACTGGGTATTTACCCCAAAGATACAGATGTAGTGAAAAGAAGGGCCATCTGTACCCCAATGTTTATAGCAGCAATGGCCACGGTCGCCAAACTGTGGAAAGAACCAAGATGCCCTTCAACGGACGAATGGTAAGGAAGATGTGGTCCATATACACTATGGAGTATTATGCCTCCATCAGAAAGGATGAATACCCAACTTTTGTAGCAACCTGGATGGGACTGGAAGAGATTATGCTGAGTGAAATAAGTCAAGCAGAGAGAGTCAATTATCATATGGTTTCACTTATTTGTGGAGCATAACAAATAGCATGGAGGACAATGGGAGATGGAGAGGAGAAGGGAGTTGAGGGAAATTGGAAGGGGAGGTGAACCATGAGAGACTATGGACTCTGAAAAACAATCTGAGGTTTTTGAAGGGGCGGGGGGTGGGAGGTTGGGGGAACCAGGTGGTGGGTATTAGAGAGGGCATGGATTGCATGGAGCACTGGGTGTGGTGCAAAAACAATGAATTCTGTTATGCTGAAAAGAAATTTTAAAAAATTTAAAAAATTTTAAAAAAGATTTTATTTATTTATTGGACAGAGAGAGAGAGATCACAAGTAGGCAGAGAGGCAGGCAGAAGGAGGGGGAAACAAGTTTCCTCACCAAGCAGAGAGCCTGATGGGGGCCTGATTCCAGGACCCTGAGATCATGACCTGGGCTGAAGGCAGAGGCTTAACCCACTGAGCCACCCAGGTGCCCCAGAAGTGCTCTGTTATTTTTAAAATAGGCAAAAATTTTAAGTCCATGGTAAAAAAAAAAAAAAAAATAGAAGCAAGAAGAAACATTCACTGTGTTGTAGAGAAACAAAATATATACATACACATTATAAAATACATTATAAAAATATATATGTACATATATACATAAAATACATGCAAAGATGCATAAAATACATATTTATGTACATGAACACATATACATGTAAGTATACATATATGTGTATATTACGAGAGAGAGGAAGTCATTCCAAATACATGTGTATTGACTTTGGGGGAGTGATTTGGGAAGGCCAGGGGTTTGATGGGAAGCAGGAGTTTAAAACCCAAAGTAGGCTTAGAACCAAATCCTAGGAACATTGGTTTATTCCTGGCAAATAGAGACAGATTTACCACAGAGAGGGGTCTTAGACTGGAAGTAGTTATGAAGGAAAATAATTAGTAGGTACGTGCTGATAAGTCACTGAAAAATCACTTCCACATCCCTGTGGTATTGTGAAGAATGAAAAATAACAAGAATGGTATAGTAACAGTAAATTTTAGTAATGATGGTACTTAATGTATACTGATATGTTGATTGATTTTCAAATCTTGATATTATTTTCATGTCCTATTGTCTTAAGTTGAAAGAGGAGATTAGAATCATGTTACTAATGTTCATTGTTCTACTGTTTTGGTAGAAAAGGCAGGAGAACTTAGTAGGTGGCTTTTGGACTGCGCCTTAGATTTCTACACTTGAAGAAAGCTAGTCATGTCCCTGTAGCTGGTACTGTTCACTCAGGCGGAGTTATCCTGGGTGAGGATGGGCCTCAACCAGGAGACACAAACTCATGTCCCAATAGTCCCACAGGTTTGCGCACAGCCTCACTTCTCATGTGTTTGCTTTTGAAGACGGTCTCCTCAGCTGGATGGAGACCCTGCTGAACCCGCCTCCTGTGGGCCTGGCTCAAATCCAAGCTCCATTGCTTATGTATCGAGAGACTTTTGGCAACATGTTTCCCACGTGTGACACAAACAAAAAATGCCCACCCCACACAGTTGTTGCAAGTCAAAAGGGGAGAAGATGTACGTAAGCCTCAAAAACGCAGTGTTTGTGTCCAAGCAGTGGCACAGTTAGTAGAAGAAAGAATTCAGCTACAAAGAGTAATCAAAAATAAATCCCTCAACTACTTTGATATTTCAAAAACCATGAAGGGGGTCCAGGTGCATGACACATCATACCATTTCTGTAACTTCTCTTCTTCTACTTACTGCTCTTTTAGCTTCTTCTTCCCTCAGGATCTTGCTCCGTGGTGCCTTAACATTTCTTTCTACCTCCAGCTTACCTTTTTCTCCCTATTCTTTTTTTTTCCTTTTAAGATTTTATTTATTTATTTGACAGACAGAGATTACAAGTAGACAGAGAGGCAGGCAGAGAGAGAGGAAGGGAAGCAGGCTCCCTGCTGAGCAGAGAGCCCGATGCGGGGCTCAATCCCAGGACCCTGGGATCATGACCTGAGCTGAAGGCAGAGGCTTAACCCACTGAGCCACCCAGGTGCCCCTCTCCCTATTCTTTATTCACAAAATCCACCCCTTTCTATACCTTTTATTACACAGATGGATTCTACCCCCCCCTCCCATGAAAAAGAATCCTCCTCCTTTAGGGGAGTGTGTGTGTGCGTGTGTGTGTGTCTGTCTGTCTTGTCTGCATGTTTGGGGTAGGCGTTAGACTAGCCAGCAGTAACAGGATTCTCTTTCCTGGACTAGAGAAAAAAATGTAATGATTTTTACATGACATAGTCACAATACTTTTTCAAATATCATACTATATTTCTTGGCAGGGGAGCCAAGCCTATGTTACATATATGAGGGAGATGGGATATGTGAACCTTTTGAGAAGGAAACCAGCATCATAGACTGTGGCCTCCATACTCCCAAAGGATACCTGGATCAGTGGGCCACCCAAGCTTACTCCTCTCACGAAGATAAGAAGTGTCCTGCTTCCTTGGTAACTGGAGAACCTCATTCCATGGTAAATCAAGCCGGAAGAATTGGTTAAGGCTGAGAAGAGTTGTCAAGCGGCTCTCTCTCTGAGATGCTTTTTGGGGGCTTACATTTCTCTCCTGTCTTTGACATCAAATTTAGTCCCTCCTGAACTCAGAATAAGGTAACGTTCAATGAAACACTTCTAGGCTGGCAGTTAAGTCTTATCTTCCTCCCCCAGTCCCCTCACCCCACTTCCCCGCACTAGGTTTCATCCAGGAGCCTTTGGCTGTGCAGTTAGCTCGCTCCAAGGGATACAGAGTACCTCAGAATTAACCTCAGATGTATAAATATCAGAAATTACACTTGAGCTTTGTGTATGGAAGGATTTATTTTAAACCAAGAAAAAGAAGTAGTAAAGAGCCAGATTGCTTGGATTACAATACTGAATTCAGTGGTATTGCTACTACTCCTACTATTATTATTACTAAGTGAGATTTGACAGGTCACTTAACCTCTCTGGGCTCCAGTGTTTTCATATGTAAAATGGATCATAGTAATAAAAACCATCTGACTCAATGGATTATTACAAGGATCAAATGGAATTTAAAATATGTTAAAGATCAAAGTATAATTCAATTTAAAGAAATTCTACAATTAGTACAAAAACAAATTCGTAGGCATACAACTTCCCATGAAATCTCCACCTAAATAAATAGGAGATCCTCTGAGGACTTTAAGGACTGACTTCTATGAATTATAGTTGAATACTGAAAAAAATATTAAGGGCTTTGGCTTTTGGGTACTATTCCAGATGCATCCATTGCCAACTAAACTCTTCCATTTATCATAGCAATAAGCAATATACCTTCCTTTCAACAGAAGTGAGATTAAGTTTTCTAGGTATTTTAGGCCAGGATGAAATCACTGAATTTTATACTTAAGCAGACACCCCCAAGAAACTGAGAAACCAGCCAGGGCTGGTGGTCCGGTTCAAGAGACTCCTCAAGGACCTAGGCATCTTCTAGATTCTAACTCTTTCCATCCTTGGCTTGCAGCTTCCTTCCTCCTCCTCATAAGATGACTCCTCCAGGCATGAAGTCAGCATTCCAGGCAGGAAGATGGGGGAAGTTCACAGGGAAATAGGTGTATGCTAGCTGACTCTTTCCCTTTTTATTGGGAAAATCATGGCGGCTTTTCCAGAAGTTTAACACTACAGACTCCCAGCAACATCTTATTGGTCATATCCAGGTCACTTCATCTCCCTTGGTTGTAAAGGAGTCTGAGGAGATGAGCATGTATAACTTGGTTCACTGCCACCTTGAACAAAATTGGAGTTTGTTAATAAGAAAGTAAGGGGAAATGGATGGGGGGGGACATGTAGCTGTGTCTACCATGCTTCTTCAGTGAAATCGGGCATCTTTCTCAAGAGTTCTTGGTGCCCAAGGACAGGAAACCAGGGGGGTTGGAAAATTCTGATACTTAGGAACAGCTCTCTCAAGTGGCTTGTAGCCTAGCTTGTCTGTCTTCCTAATGTAGAGTGGGAGAAATTTTCTGGGGTTTGTTCCCTGGCTTCTAAACCCAGCCGAATGCTCGGTGGCTCCCTGACTCAGTAGCCTCACTCCCAGAATGGTGGATCCTGCCTGGGAAAGATACAGCATCCTGGACAGCGTTCTGTGGCTAATTCTCAGAGCAGTTGCCCTGAAATGTGCCAGGACTGTTCTTTGGGCAAGATCTCTGGGTTGAGGGTGGGCTGAGAGTTACCATGTGTGTTTTTCTATCCAGGTAAGTTATATCCTGACTGGCAGAGAACATTCTTCCATACTGAGAAAAGTTCTCTGCCAGTAACCACTAAGTACTCAGAAAGAGAGGAAGATCTTGGTTTTGAGCTACAGAATTTCATTGTCTTCACTGATATCACACCCTGCACATTTAACTTTTGGTTAAAATTGCATTTCAGATGTGCACATCCTATCATCCAGAGTCACCAGAGCACCCTCCCCTTACTGGCTGGTTTCCCTGTGTCACCAATGGAAATAGACCTCAGAATAAAAGAAGTGAGCAGACAGAAGGTAGCCTGGAGAAAGAGGATGAGGTTTGGCTCAAAGTAAGTGACCCAAATGGTTCTTTGTGAAGGCTACGGATAGAGAGTGTGTGTGTGTGTGTGTGTGTGTGTGTGTGTGTGTGTGTGTGTGTAAAATCATAGGCTGGAATGGCTTGTCTGGAAATTTCCTTCTGTTTTTCTGAATGTTTTTAATATTTTGATTTATTTTCACCTCTTTTCGAATTTTGGACTTCTTTTTTTTTTGTAAAAAAAAATTGACTTACCAAAGTGTAACACACACACTAAAAAGTGCAAACATCAGAAATGCACAGATCAGTACATTTTTAGAGTGAACATCCTCTCTGCCCATCACACATATCAAGAAATGGAGCAATGATCTCCCTGTAAACACTCTCCTTGCCCTTCTCGGTTATGGTAGCACAGAGGCATCTACTCTTCTTAGTTCTGTCATAGAGATTGCGTTTTTTTCTTTTTTTGAACATTATGTGAAACACTTGAGTGTGTAATTTTGTGTGTCATTCTTATTCAACATTCTGTTTGTGAGAATGCTACTGTGTGTGGCAGTAGAGTTCATTTCCATGGCTGTGTAGCATTCCAGTGTGTGAATATGCCACAATTTATTTATCCATACTGATGGACATTTGGGTTATTTCCAGGTTTTCTCTACGGTATTATGCATAGTTCTACTATAAACATTTCTGTGCATTCCTTTTGGTGAATGTATATAAACAGTTGGGTATATTTGGAATTGCTAGGTCATTGGTAAGCAGATTACAAGCTTTGCTAGGTAATTCCAATAAGCTTCCATAGCGGTTGTACTAATTTAAACTCCCACCAGAGGCTCATGAGTCTTCCAACTGTTTCACATTTTCACCAATACTTGGTATTTCGAGTCTTAATTCTAGCCATTCTGTTGGGCATATAAAAGTGTCTCCTCCATTGTGTCTGTTGCATTTTCATGTCAACTAATGAGTTTGGGAATCTTTTAAATTATACTGGCCATTTGTTTATCCCTTTTCTTTTCCTTTTTTCCTGGAGGGCATATACAAATCTTTTGCCCAATTTTGTGTTGGGTTGTCTGTCATTTTGTTCTTCATTTATGTGATTTTTTAAAAAAATTTTATTTATTTATTTGACAGACAGAGATCACAAGTAGGCAGAGAGGCAGGCAGAGAGGAGAGAAGCAGGCTCCCTGCTGAGCAGAGAGCCGGATTCGAGGCTCGATCCCAGGACCCTGGGATCATGACCTGAGCTGAAGACAGAGGCTTTAACCCACTGAGCCACCCAGTTGCCCCCATTTATGTGATTTCTTTACAAGTTTCTGAATGTAATCCTTTTTTGGTTATATGTTATTTAGTTTCTTCCAATACTATGGCTTACTTTTTCTTATTTTTTTTTTTGTATTATCTTTAGATGAATAGAATTTCTAAATTTTAAAAAATTCCAGTTGATCTTTTTTTCCCTTTATGGTTAACTGCTTTTCACATATGTTATTAAGAAAACTTTGCCTGGCACAAAGATCTACTTTACTGTATTATTTTTTAGACCTGTTATTTTATCTTTTGTATGTGGGTCTACAAACCATCTGGAATTTTTATATAAGGTGTGAGGTAGAGATCAAGAATTTTTCCTCTTTTGATCTTCAGTACATCTAGAACTACTCTTATTCAAACTAAAATTTTCTCTTTCCTTCTATATTGCACTGTGTACCTTTGTCATAAGTCAACTAGCAATATGTATTTTGTCCACTTATTGATTCAGTGTTTTGTTTTACTGGTCTGTATAGCAATACTAGTATTGCTTCAATACTATACTCTTAATTATGATAAATTTTTGGTGAATCTTAAAATTGGTGAATCTTAAAATCTTAAAATACAGGTCCTAAAACTTTGTTCCTTTTTTTATTAGTATGTTATGTTAGTCACCATACAGTACACCATTCATTAGTTTTTGATGTAGTGTTCCACAATTCATTATTTGCATGTAACACCCCGTGCTCATCACAACACATGCCTTTGATCCCAGATAGCATTAGCTGTTCTTGGTCCTTTCAATTTTTGTATAAACTTTGGAATCAGCTTCCATTTCCACATAGGAAAAGAAACCCTGGTGTAATTTTGATTGGGATTTCATTAAATCTTTAGGTCAACTTAAAATATTAAAATATTCTTTAAAATATTGAGTCTTCTAATATATTCCTTCAACTTCTTCCTTAAGTCTTCCTTAATTTCTCCTAACATTTTATAGTTTTCTGAGAGAAGGGAGTTGAATTTTACCAAATGCCTTTTCTACATCTATTGAGTTGGTCACATTATGTTGTCTTCTGTTCTGCCAAAACCTTGACTTACTTTGATAAACTTCTAAATGTTAAACTAAGCTTACATACCTGGAAAAAAAATAACAATTTGGAGGTGATGTGTAATCCTTTGTCAATAGTTTTAGGTTATGTTTTTGAATATTTTAAGTGTTTTCTCATCTTTGTTCATGAGAGGTTGGCTCTTATTTTTTAGATTTTATTTTACTGTTTTATCAGATTTTATATGATGAAGGCTAGATTTGACTTCTAAAATAAGTTTCGTTCCCCACTAGATCTATGGAATATGTTGTGTAAGGTTGGTGTTAATTTTGGAAATATTCATCAGTAAAGCTATCTGATCCTGTTTTTGCTTTGAGAAAAAATTTAAATTATGAGTTAAAATTTTAAAAGGAATGTAGAAGAATTTAGGTTTTCTATTTCTACTTAGGTCAGTTTTGATAAGTTGGATTTTTCAATTAATTTGTGCATTTTTTCCCCAAAACTTTGAATTTATTGGCATTAAGTTTCCTGTAATGTTCTCTTATTTTCTTTGTAATGTTTCCACCTCTAGAAATTTTTTTTTCACTCATGATACTGCTAGATTTTGGTTTCTTTCTTTTATTTATTTATTTTTTAGTCAATCTTGCTAAAGTTTTATTAATCTTTGTGTAGAACCAGCCAAAGAAAATATATGTAGTCTATGTGTGTGCATATGTATGTATCTGTAGGTATATATAAATAAAAGGAATGTATTTGTATAAACCTAAAAGGAAGGAAAAAATGAAAAAAAGAAAATACTTGTGTGCTCTTATTTTCATTATTTCCTTTATGTTTGTATTTAATTTGCTCTTTTTTCCCTACTAACTTGAGATGATGCACAGATAATTATTTTTTTGGCTTCTTTTCTTTTGTTAATATATACATTAAGGCCATATTATTCCTTCTAAGTGTGACTGTGGCGACATCCTAAAAGTTTTGCATATCTTATTTCTGTTATCACTTGGTTCAAACATATTTTTCTAATTTTCATTTGATTTCTTTTTTTTTTTTTTTTGACCACTGAATTATATACAAGTATGCTGTTTAACTTCTAAACATTGGTGGGTTTTCTGGTTCCTTTTTTGTTTTTGGTTCTTAGCTACAGTCTTTCTTCTGTGGTCAAAGAGTATATCCTGTATGGTTTCAATCCTTTGTAATTTATTGAGCCTTGAATTATGGACTGGCATATGGTCAATACTAGCAAATATTCCATGGACTTTGAAAGCCATATGTACTCTGAAATTATTGGATAGAGCATTCTATACATTTAAGATAAATTAAATTCACCCATCATCATGTTGAAAGTCTCTATGTCATATATATATATATATACATATATATATGTATATATATACTATATTTATATATACACACTATATGTGTACATATATATAGTATATATACATTATATTTTCTTGATATTCTGTGCACTGTTTCTATCAGTTAATGAGTGATACTTTTAGAAACTCCCACTGTAATCTTGAGTTTTTCTGCTTCTTCTTTTTTTTTAAAGATTTTATTTATTTATTTGACACAGAGAGAGAGAGAGAGAGATCACAAGTAGGCAGAGAGGCAGGCAGAGAGAGGGGGAAGCAGGCTCACTGCTGAGCAGAGAGCCTGATGCGGGGCTTGATCCCAGGACCCTGAGATCATGACCTGAGCTGAAGGCAGAGGCTTTAACCCACTGAGCCACCCAGGCGCCCCTCTGCTTCTTTTTTATCAGTTTTTGATTTATACATTTTGAGGCTATATTATTAAATATACACACAATTCTCACTTTGTATGGAACCACAAAATGATCATGCAAACTGAAATTATGCAAAGCAAACTTAATAATCAATGAGGAAAAATTATAATTTGTTACATGAACTCAGAATTTTTGCCACAATGTTAAACTCATGTGAAGGAAAAGTTTTTAAATAGTAAAACTGATATTTATTTAGTACATTATAATATAACACGTTGAAAACATAGAGAATTAAAGGGTTTCCTTTCATTATAAATGTCACCAAGAGTAGTTTGAGAAGCACTTGACTTTTTCTTTTTCATTTTATGACTTAACATTACAAAGCTAGCAGGTTTTTTTTTTTTATGCCTTTGTGAATTGTCATATTCCTTTCTAAGTTTGGATCAGCTTCCCACATTTTATCTTTTGAACGTTCAGTGTTATGAACTATCTCTGAGAGTTCTTTTAATGTGAATTGTTTCTTGGCATCCCTTCCTCTGGGACACCTTCATCCTATTTGTCACAACCAGTTTTCTCATTTACATTGATAATTTTACTTTCACTAAATCCCTCCATCTGCATATCTAGAGTTCCTCAAATTGGCAACAGAATTGACATTCCCACCCATCAGCTTTTTCTTCTATAACTCTATTTACCTTTAATTGACATTGCTTCTCCGCATTATCGCTTTTTGTTTCTTTTCTACACTTTCATTCTTATTGGCCAATTCCCCCCTTAATTATCCGTTTCTGTAAAACGTCATGTAGGTTTATCACTGAGAAACAAGGAAGCAACACAACTACACACTCTTCTATCTCTGCATGAACTGCCTAACAGGTAACAGTGACCCATTAATGACAGACGTTGAAAGAAGTGAGTGGTCACTAATCATAGTGATTTGTGGATTGAAGGACTGTCAACTTACTGTACTTACAATTAATATAATGCTAACTGAAATTTAAATCACATCATTGGGACTCTAGTATTACATAATTAAATTATGATAATTGATAATGGTGCATATGGGAACTTGCACATATATAAAATGAGGACTATTGGTATATAATTTTGAAATTGATATATCTTCCTGGTTGATTATCTCTTTTAACATTAAGAAATGATTCTTTTTATCTCTGAGAATATTCCTGCTTTACTATAAACTTTTCCCGCCATACCTTTTGTTTGTGTTTGAATATTGTACATTTTTCCATCATATTACTTTTTATCTTTCTGTGTAATAATATTTAGCATGATTTTTTAACATCAATATAACATTGTTTTTCAGGCAAAATTTTCCAATGGAATATTTAGACTAATTACATTGTATGCAATTAATGATGTTTGGTTTTAAATCTGCAACATACTATTTGTTATTCACTTGATCTCTATGTCCTTTATGCTTTCTATTTCTTATTTTTTAATATTAAACAAGTATTTTTATTTGATTTTCTGCTCCATTAACTTGTTAGTCATACTTTCATTTTATTCTCTAAGTGGTTATTCTAGAGATTGCATGTATCTTTAACTGGTTGGTAGTGTGCTGTGAGTTAGACTTTTCATAATTTCATAAGCAAATGACTACCTTAGAATACTCTACCTCCATTTTTACCTCTTCCTGGCTTTTTAAAGTTAATATGATTTAAAAATAGCAAATATTTACCCTGTCCAATGCTTTTCAGGCCCTTCTAATTTCTGTGCTTCCCTCATTTTTATTTAGCTTGAAGAAATCCCATTTATTATTTCTTTTTATGTGAGTGTGCTGGCAATGAATTCTTTTAGATTTTGTGTGGCTGAAAATATCTTAATTTGACATTCATTTTCAAAGGATATCTTTGCTTGGTATATAATTCTCCGTGGCCAGTTGTTTTCACTCATCAGCCTAATGATGTTATTCCAGTGTCTTTTCACTTTCAAACTTTCTTTGGAGAGTCAGCTATACGCCTGATATATATTATTTTGAAGGCAATGTCTTTTATTCTCTGGTGCTTTTACTACTTTCTCTTTATGTTTTGTCTTCAACACTTTTACTCTGATGTTCCAAGATCTGTTTTTTCTTCATATATATGTGACTAAGGCTTTGTCACGCTTTTTGAATCTGTGACTTAATGTCTTTACTTGCCCATTTACGCTTTCTTTTTTTTCTTGAATACCAGATATCCATTCATTAGACCTTTTTGCTGTGTGTATATTGTATCCTTTTTCTTTTTCTTCTACTTTTCTTTACCTTTTTCTTCATGCTGAAGTCTGGTTATTTTATACTGACATTTCTTCTGTTTCACTAATCATAACTTTTACTCCAACAGCTGTTTAACTGTTTATTAAATTATTAATTTCAGTTTTTGTATTTTTAATTCTAGAATTAAACTTTTAAAAAATTTTTTCTATAGATTCTCATTTTGTCTGAAATTCTTTATCCTATAGTTTACTTTAAAAAATATATTAATCACTATAATCATAAAGTCTGTGTCTGATAAAATCAATGTCTTGGTGACCTGAGGTCTGTTTATGTTGATAGTTTATTCTCTTTGTTTTCATTCTCATCTTCTTAGTCTCATCTACTTTCATACTGAATAATGTTTTAACTAAATTATTGAGGAGATTGTGGAGATGTGGCTAATGAGATCTTTCTTTCAAGATCATTTACTTTTTTAAAAAAAATATGTAATAAGATTTGGGAAAGAATACCTTAATCTAATCAATGACTAAGATGACTTGAGTTTATGCTTCTGTATTAGTGATCCCTGATTTATTTCATTTTTCCCTTTTTTTCCTAAGGCCTGGCCTTTCAAGGGTCTCCACTAAAAGCTTGGATTAGGCCCTCCATCTTGATATTCTCTGAAGTATAATTTCTATTTCCTCAGCAGTATGTGTCTGCTAAAAACTGCTTAGCTTTTTAGCTTCTCACCCACTAATTTCTGCCTAGTTTTTTATACTCCTATTCTGCAGAGCTGAGAATTTGAAAAATACCTCAGTGGTGAAAGTGTCACAGAATGTGAGGTTCCCTTCAATGTGGTTTCTTGCTTTTCAAGTCCCTTCAGTTCTGACTTCTGTGGTTGTTTTCACATGTTTCCAAACATTTTCTTTTTTATTTTATTCATATTTTATAATTATTCTTGTCAGAAATGTTTGTTCTATTATAAGCTACTTCCTCACAGCTAGAAGCAGAAGTCTCCAACTGGAATTCTTTCATTGTATATCAGTTAGCTACCATATATATTTTAGGAGTGTATACTATTACTGCAAGTGATCTAGGGGTACTAGTCCTTGTATAAGAAAAAAAACACTAATATAATTGGAAGTTTAGTTAATATATCAAACCTATTAATAAAATTATTTTCACAAATCCACATAATACAAAAAAAATTAGGGAGTGATTTCTAAAATAAGCTCATTGGGGTTTCCCCTAGTTTTTGAAGACTGTAGGATTTCTGACTCTTTATTATTATTTTATTTAGTTTATTTAATCTTGGTTTGATACACACACATGATTTGTTATGAAATGGATCAGAGACAAATTTATTGCACAAGTGGGAAACAACTATACTGAAAAACATTAGCCTTGAAAATATCTTTCCAAAATCCTTCATTTGCTAAAATGCTACTTGCCCAAAAGATTTCTCACTTTAGTCCTCAGTCCTTTACTGAAGTAACTTGTCTCTCTTAGTTTTCTTTGGTTTTTATCTAATCTTGATCCCATTGACCAGATGCACGAACTTTCCTTACATGACGTAAAAGATTTTTATTATTTACAATAATAAATTGTAAGGCACATTTATTTTATTTTTTAAAGATTTATTTATTTATTTCAGGGTGGGGAATGTTAGAGGGAGAGGGAGAGAAATCCTCAAGCAGACTCCCTGCTGAGGAGCCCCACATGGGGCTTGATCCCAGGACCCTGAGGTCATGACCTGAGCCGAAACCAAGAGCTGGATGCTTAACCAACTGAGCCAGCCAGGTGCTCCATAATAAGCACATTTTAAAATCCATTTATAAGGGTGCTTGGGTGGCTTAGTCAGTTAAGGGTCTGCCTTCAGTTCAGGTCATAATCTCACAGTCCTGGGATCAAGCCCTGCATCGCTGCTCAGCCAGGAGTCTGCTTCTCCCTCTCCCTCTGCCTGTTGCTCCCTTCTGCTTGTACTCTCTCTGTCAAATAAGTAAATAAAATCTTTTAAAAAATAGAAAAATAAAAACCATTTATAGTTTACAAAGTACATTCTCATGTACTTTTTAATTTTATTCCTATAATAGCCTCTGAGTTTGGCTAACGTAGGTGTTCTCCTGTTTTATAGATGAGAAAAATAAGAACCAGTCTCAAAGTGCTTTTTCTACATCACTTAAGAATAAAATGGTAAACCTGAAGGTCAAACTCACGCTTCTTGACTCTAATCCCATGTTTATTCCTTTATACCATGTTGCCTTGTTCAGTCAGCATTCATTATGCACCTGTGATATGTCAAACCCAGAACTGAACACTGGGGATAAATATGAGAGTATGACATAAGCAAGAAAGCAAATTAAAACATGTATGGAATTGGGAGGAAAGCCTTCTTGTCTTCTTTTGTTGGACTTCTAAATTCTTCAAAGATGGATGTATCTATGGATCTAATTCCTAGGATTTATTAAGCGCATATTGTAACTCTAGGGTCCAGTGGAGGACAGAGAAAGAAACAGGAGGCATGGTTCCTCCCAGAAAGTGCTCTGAATCTCAGCAACATAGACAACAAATGAAGCAATCTGAGAAGCAGACACTCAATGAATAGCTGTTGTTTGGGTTCACAGGGAGCCCACCAACATATGTGCAATCATATGCTTAGGTTTATGTCCATGGCTGTTCTCAAATGTCCCAAATTTGGAAAGGCCTCATTCAGGCTGGACTGATTAGAAATTCTAGCAGAAATTTCAGGTGCTTAGAGTATTTTAAATACAACATTGAAAACATCAGTTATAAATTATGGACCGCTGCTGGAAACCTTTGCTACCATGTAAAACTAAAGCCTGTTTCCCATAATTTCCTTCTTTCCTTTGTTTGGGTTCAACTAGCCAAATACTATGTACGAATTTCCAACAGAAAATGCATTGCATATTTGACTGATTGGATTTCAAAGATAAAAGTCTGTGACACCAGACTCTTGGTGGGGGAGAGGGTGTGGAGAAACACATGTATTAAGATTTGCTCTGTTCCAGGTAACTTAACTAATTATCATACAAGCTCTCTATCAGAAAGGATGAGTTTTTTTCTTATTCTAAAAATGATTATCTGAAAACTCAGAGATGTTAAACATTTGAGATAATATAGATAGTAGAGATACAGATAAGTTTCAAATTCAAGTTTTAGCTTATTCCAAAACCCACGGTCCTTCCTCTATACAAGGAGTGGGGAACATTTTTCTATAAAGAGAAAAATAATTATTTTAGGGTTTGCAGGCCCTACAGTTTCTGTTACATCTACTTAACACTGCTGTTGTAGAATGAAGGCAGCCATACACGGTATGTAAATGATCAAGCATAGCTGTGTTCTAATGATATTATACTATGAGCACTAAAATTTTAATTCATAACATTTTCACATTATTTTTTTTAATTTAAAAAATTTTTTATAAACATATAATGTATTATTAGCCCCAGGTGTACAGATCTGTGAATCGCCAAGTCTACACACTTCACAGCATTCCCCTAGCACATACCCTCCCCAATGTCCATAACCCCACCATCCTCTCCCGCTCCCCTCCCCCCAGCAACCCTCAGCTAGTTTCATGAGATTAAGAGTCTCTTACTGTTTGTCTCCCTCCTGATCCCATCTTGTTTCATTTATTCTTTTCCTAACCCCCAAACCCGCACATTGCATCTCCACTTCCTCATATCAGGGAGATCATATGATAGTTGTCTTTCTCCGATTGACTTATATCGCTAAGCATAATACCCTCTAGTTCCATCCGTGTCATCGCAAATGGCAGGATTTCATTTCTTTTGATGGCTGCATAGTATTCCATTGTATATATATATATATACATATATATATATATATATACTCCATCTTCTTTATCTATTCATTTGTTGATGGACATCTAGGTTCTTTCCATAGTTTGGCTATTTTGGACATTGTTGCTATAAACATTCGGGTGCACGTGCCCCTTCGGATCACTACGTTTGTATCTTTAAATACCCAGTGGTGCAATTGCTGCGTCATAGGGTAGCTCTATTTTCAACTTTTTGAGGAACCTCCATGCTGTTTTCCAGAGTTGTTGCGCCAGCTTGCATTCCCATCAACAGTGTGGGAGGGTTCCCCTTTCTCCACACCCTCGCCAGCATCTATCATTTCCTGACTTGTTAATTTTAGCCATTCTGACTGGTGTGAGGTGGTATCTCATTGAGATTTTCACATTATTCACATTGTTTTTCTTACAATTTTCAACCATTTGAAAATACAAAAAACATTCTTAGCTCACAGACCATACAAAACCAGGCAGTGGGTCAGATCTGGCCCATGGATAATAGCATGCTGACCTCTGCTCTGTATCATGTGTCCATTCAATACTATAGATAGTGATAGACATTTGACTTGTTTCCACAATTTTAATTCTACTCAGTAAACATTGCCTAAAATGAACAAAATATCGTACTAGGGAGGGGTCCAAAGCTGAATGAGTCACCATATTTACTCTTAAGGGACATACACTGCAGTGGGCATGTTTACACAAATATTCTAAAAGATAGAATGTCATGTCATATGCTACAGACACAGTAAAATACAAAAACAGGCTCAAAGAGACCTGGTGACTGGACATAGGGAGATATAGATAAACATTATCTCATTGAATTCTGCCATTTATCCCATCTTCCATACCACTCCTCTACACACACACACACACACACACACACACACACATTCTAGGTCCTAATCATTTTAGGCATAACAAATTGCTTTCTGTGCTGGAATACTCCAAGGTTTTCACATCTCCATAACCTTTCAGGTAGGGAACTTGTACTTTTCTTTCGCTATAAATGCTTTCTCCCTTTTATCTCTCCAAGATACACATATTCATCTTCTAAGATTGGACTCAAATATTATTTCTTTTATACTGATAGTAACAGATACTACATTTGATCTTAGCCAAAAGGCAAAGAAGCAATCAGGATTATTTCTTTTATAAAGTGTAGCCTTTTCTGAACTTCTTTCCTAAGGCCCTCTTAGTATAACTGATAACTTCTTCATATATGCCTCAATAGAGTCTTCTATCACAGTATTTGTATACTTTGTTGTTCTTGTTTCTCCGTCTCCATCTGATGGCCTCTATCTAAGGACCTTGTGGGCAGAAGCCATGCACAGTTATGGTTGTATGTCAAGCCCTGAGCACAGAGCCTCTTTGTTATAATGTTCAAAATGTTCGGTGATTGCTTGAATCAATGATGGGATGTTAGGTCTTAGTCTTGGCAATTTGGGAGCATATTGATAATATCCCTTTATCTGTGGTTTCACTTTCGCAGTTTTAGTTACTGTGGTCATCTGTGGTTGAAGAGCAAATGACCCTCCTCTGACAAATTGTCACAAGATCAATAGTAGCCTAGTGCACATCACAATGCTTGGGTCATTCACCTCACTTCATCTCATCATGTAGGCATTTTATTATATCACATCATCACAAGATGAAGTACAATGATATTTTGAGGGAGAGTTGTTTACATAATTTTTATTACAACACATTGTTATAATTGTTCTATTTTATTACTACTTGTTAATCTCGTAGTGTGCCTAATTTATAAATTAATTATTATTTTAGGTATGTATGTATAGGAAAATGCATATTATATATATGGGGTTTGGTACTATTGTGGTTTTAGGCATCCACGGGGGTCACTGGAATCTGTGTATAGGGAGGACTACTGTACTACTTATGACATGGCACAAAGGTAGGTAAGTAGGACTGTGGGCTGGGTTAGATCGAAAGGGGGGGTGGACAGAGGCCACAAATTAACTCTTCCTGTAAAACTGTATAAATGATGAACTGTAGGTTGAATTGAAACCACGTCAAAAGGAATTTTTCAAAGATGGGGGAGATTTGGTTATTTTTTTGTTTGTGGTAAGTTGGATTCTCTAGAAAGTAGATTCTGAAATGGAACTTGGGTTCTCACTTTGGCAGCACAGATACTAAAATTAAGATGGGGCTTAGTATGTAGGATGTTTATTAAGGAGTGAGCTGGACATCAACATCTATGAAAAAGAAGGGAAGGAAGCATGAGTGGGTAAAAAGGGAAGTTGAGCAACCTCAATGACAGCTTGACTGAATTCTCCTGTGAAGAAATAATATAAGGCACAAGTGGTAAGTGGAGTAATACTGCTGTAAGATCCTTACCTTATGAGATAGTAATATTATTTGAATGTAGATTGTAATAAGTTAGATATATTATAATTTCCAGAACAGTCATTAAAAAATACACATATACACAAATAGCTATTGGTAGCAAGTTAAAAGAGAAGATTAATAGAGTAATAAAATAACTTGATTCACTCAAGTTATATATGAAGGTAGGAAAAGAGGAGCTAAGAAATAATTAATAAAAACAAATACCAAGATGGTAGACTTAAAATCAACTGTACTGTTGATTACATTAAATGCAAAGTTTTCTTAAAAAATGCCATGTAAAAGGCAGAGATTGTCAGCATACATAAGATGGAAAGAATCAATTATATACCATTTATGAAAACACACTTTAAATATAAAGGCATGCAGAATGAAAGTGAAAAGGAGAAATTATATACCATGTAAACTCGAAGCATAAGCAAATTATTATGCTATGCTAATATCTGATAAAATAGAATATTACTGGAGATATAGAAGGATGTTTAGTAATGATAAGCAAGTTGATTTACCAAAAATATTGAACAATATTAATTGTAATAAAATAGAAGCACCTAAGAACAGAGACTCAAAGGAAATGAATTAAACATTGATAGAACTAATAGACAAATAGTCAAATTCATACTCCTAATTGGAGATTTTTATCATCTCTAAGTCATTGAGATAGTAAGTAGACACAAAAAATCAGGACAAATATACAAGATTTGAAGATCATTCTCAAGTACCTTGACCTACTTTAACATTTGTAGAAATACTACATATGCAGAATGCATTATGGTACATTCACCAAATAGGTTATATACTAGACCATAAACAAGTCTTAATAAATTTGTAATGATTACAATCATACAGAGTACCTTCTCTGACCTTAACAGAATTGAATAAGAAATGAATAACAGTATGTCTAGGAAATCTCCAATTTCTTGGTAATCAAGCAGTACATTTCTAAATGACCCATAGGTCAAAGAGGGTTGTATGGGGGAAATTACAAAACATTTTGATCTGAATGATAATGAAACAACATTTCAGAATTTATGAGAAAGATTAAAATAGTACTTCCAGGGAGATTTATAGCTTTAAATATCTATATTTGGAAAATAAGAGGCATAAAATCAATAATCTCAGTGTCCATCTTAAATAGCAAAAGGTCAAATTAAAGTCATGGTGAAAGTATAAAGGCAATAATAGAGAAGAGGAGAAATTGGTAAAGTAGAAAAAACTCCTATATCACCACTGTTATTTTACTTTCTCTGGGAATAGCCAATGCTAGACTTTGAATTCTATACTTTCTGAGATACAAAAGAAATGAAACATAAAATGTGAGAGAAGTAATACTCAAATTATTTTCTCATAAATTGAGTTGACGTCTGAAAAGAGGAAACAACTTGAAAATTACTTCATTTAATATCATGGTTTAGTACAAAATTAAGATAAAAGCAAATAAACCCTTCCATTTTAAACAACAATCAATGAGAATATATGATTAAAGAAAAGAGTTCATTTATAATAGCAGTCAAAGTAGAAAGATGTCTAGGAGTAAATGTTAAGAAAGAAGAATGAAAGCTCTATATGAAGACACCATGAAGGCTTGAATAAATGAAGAGGCACAGACTGGTCCTGTATAGAAGGACTCAATATCATATGGGGGTCAATTCTTCACATAATCCTGGCAAAATTTTTAATAAAAAACTTTTAAAGAATTACGAAGTTGATTTTAATGTTTTTAATGGAAATTCTGCCGAAGTTTAGTGATGAAGGGGCCTGACTCTGCCAAGTATCGAAATATATCACAAAATTATAATGGTTAAAATATCAATGAATAGACAAATCAATGGAACAAGATGGCCTCGAAGTATACCCAAAGATAGAGACATACATATAGATATGGAATTGAAATTAAACTTAATTGTCTCAAGACAAATGAGAATGGTGCACCCATTTCAACACATCCTTGCATGAACATAATATTATCGAATTACCTAAAATTAGTAAATCTCATGGGAATGAAGTGATATCTCATTGTTATATTATGCATTTTTTGATTTGATTATGAGTGAGGTAGAGGATCCCCTTATCAAAAATAATTATCAAGCATTTAGTATCCCTCTTTTATTTAATTGTAACATAGGCAAATTTTTTAGTTTTTTCTTAGATTACAAAAATATTTTTTACTTTCTTATGTTTGTTTTGTAGTTTTGCCTTTTGAAGTTTACTGTTTATCAGAATTGAAATTTTTTTTTTATGTAGAATGCAATAGGTTTCTTTTTTTTCCCTTAAATATAAGTCAATTTCTAATCTCAACCATTAAAACTTTACATCATTGCTCTGATGATTCACAGTGCCATGTTGATTATATACTAATTTCTTAAGTAGACTTGAAACTGGTTTTTTTTTTAACACTCTGCTCTATGTCATTGACCTATTTTCATGTTCCCTACACCAGAAATACACTGTTTTTAGTACTATGACTTCTACTACTTACCTTCTTCCACTTTTTTTTTTTTCATTTTAAAAATTGAATTAGCTATTCATTATTCATGAACATTTCTTTTTCCATATAAATTTTAGAACAAGCCTTGGATCACTTCTTCTGCCTTTTGGAAAACATACTGGTATATGTGAGCTGAACTTAATCAAACACTTGATTTGTATCAGTTGGTATGATCATATGATTTTTCTCCTTTGATTCATCATTATGTTGAAATCATACTGATAACTTTTTTTTTTAGATAACAAGTCATTTTTGCCTTTGTGGCATGAACCTGCTTGTTATATATTACATTTTAAATATGCTTTTGGATTTTATTGGTTAATCTTTTGCTTTGGATTTTGGCATTTATTTTTATTTATGGACTTAGTTTGTATATTTCTTTTTTGAATATTCAGATTACACAAGCCTCATAAAGTTGATTGGGCAGTTTCCCTCTTATATGTTCTGAAACCACCAGTATAAAATAAGGGTTATCTGTTCCTTCGAAATTTGGCAAGATCCACCTGTAAAACCAACTGGGTTTGGGGTTTGCCTGAGGAAAGATTTATGTTTGTCATTTAACTTTCTTTGATTTTTATTAATATGTTTAATTTCTCCTTCCCAATTTTGGACTATTTGATATTTCCATAAATTTACTAATTTCTTCCACATATTCAAATTTAGTGCTGATAGCTGTTCATAATGTATTTTTACTCTGTCTCATCTCTAGTTCAGCTATAGTTGCCACTATATTTATAATGTGTGTTTTTAAGCCTTCTGATTTCTCCTGTTTTTCTTGATTACTCACGCCTGGGTTTCTTCAAAGAACAATTTTTACTTTTGTTCATTTTTCTCTTCATTCTAGTCTTGGTTCTCCAATTCACTGATTTCTATCTTTATTTTTATTATTTTCTTTTTCCTGTTTCTCTGGATTCACACTGATGTTCCTTTCTAGCTTCTTGTGTCAAACATCGGATAATTTGTTTTCACTGTTCCATAATTTTTCCCTCTAGGTACTGCTTTGATTGTGGCCAATAAATGTTGACATATAGGGCTTTCGTCGTCAGTCTGCCCTAAGTATTTTGTAATACCTCATAAATTCTTTTTAAAATCAGGAACTTTTAGTAACTTTTTGTTTGTTTGTTTCTAGCACTGATTTTTCAGAGGATAGCAACTTTTATTGTGCCAGCTCTGTCGTTATTAGAGGTTTTTCTTCTTCTTCTTCTCTTGGCCCTACATTTTATTAGGAAGCACTTAAAGAAGGAAACTTTATTCATTAAGAAATTAAGGTCCCATCTGTACATAGAAATATGTACCCTCCATTAGCTTCCAAAAGTGTCCACCACTCTTACCAGGTCTTCTCTGTTTTTCTTTATATACAAACACCTACAAAATCCTTTCTTCCATTCCTTTTTTAAATTTCTTTGCTCTTCTTTTATCTCTTCATTTTGAAAAAAATTGTGCATTCTCATATCTTGCCAACTTTGAATTGCAGAAAAAAAAAGTACTTCAAATAAACAGTGAAGAATCTTTTAGTATAAGTAAGTCTTGTGCTATATTCAAGGCCTACTTATACTCAGCAAAAATATTTATTGTATCTCTGATATTCATATTTAAATGAGCATCTTGTTTGGTTTTGTTTTTGCTAAATTTGGGAAAACTTGTAATTCTTTTTTTATATAATCAGACGGATACTAATCCTTTATTCAGAGTTGACTTCAACCATCCGGAAAAGTGAACAGATTTCGTAATTCAGCAAAAAAGGAAAGCCTTGTATATAGAAGGTACCAAGTCCCATCATTACTTTGGATTCTTTGACTTTGTTCATAGGAAAGTTGACAGGACGTTTCGTTAAAGTCTGTTTACTTTACCTAGAATTTTAATAATATCAATGATCTGAATTTTCAGTCTGCTATAGAAAAAGAGCGGCAAATTGGTAGGAGATATAGAAACTGGAAGACCTATATTCAGAGGAACAGTATTATAAGCCCTATTTTTACCATTGAGCAGTCAAATGACCTTATATAAATCGTATAACCTTCTTGGACATCAATTTTTCTTAGCTTTAAAGTGAGGCATTTGGACTAGATGATTCCTTTCAGTTATGTATTATAATTTCAGCTTGATGGTGAATTTAAAAGAAGAATGGGATAATAAATATGAATAGTAAAAGAACTGCAGTCCTAGGCTATCAAATGCTAAGGGCAAAGATAAGTATATCTACTGATGCCTTTAGAGCTTGGCTACTCAAAATATGGTTGGCATCCAAAAGCATCCTCATCACCTGAGAGCTAGGTAGGAATGCAGAATCTCAGCTCTGCTAAATCAGAATTGGCATTTTAACAAGACCCTCAGGCGATCTGTATGTACATTCAAGTTTGAAGAGTACTGCCTTAGAGGATTGTTATTTTAGCACTCAGGAAAATAATTGATGTTCAAAGTGATGCCTCCAATTTACCAAGTGAAAATTCAGTTAAGTACAGGATCCCCTGGTTAAGAGGACAGGAGCCTTTATAATAGGTATTGGAATTATTTCTGTACACATCACTGAAATTTCTAAAGAGTTCTTGCCTTCCAAATGAAAATCTTCTGTTTAGAAAATTAACCTATGTGGATCCCTACATTCCCTGGGAAACCTGCAAAGGCAAAAATGACTATGTATATATGACTTTCATTTCCACCAAAAACAAATCTAGTGCATTGAAAGAGGAATTCCATCTCCCAGTGGCTCAACAGTTTATCCCTAGAGGGGAAAGCACTCATTTTCCACTTTCCTATCTGATTCTTACTAATCTAACTTTTTATTTATTTTGCACAGAAGCTTTTGCAGGCTCTAGATGTGACATCTTAGCCGAGTCTGTTTCAGGAATAATTGGGATAGCAATGCTTTTCAACCAGAGGTGGGAAAAGCTTGCCTGGCTCTACAGTGTGCCCCTGCATCCCCTCACTTATGCATTCTTGTTCCCCAGAAAGCATTCTCCATATATATTCCATAATACCCTTCCTCAGTCTCAGAGTTAGTCTTGTAGCGAGTGTCCCCAGGATTCAGATTCTGAGGTGAAGATTTGCATGCTGAAGTTTATCAAGGACTTTCCCTAAGATCAACACCTGTGAAGGAATGAAAGAACCAGGGGAGTACAGAGAGAGAAGGGCTGTGAGACAGCCATGTGAAGGCGTCAACATCCCAAAGGGAGCTGGGATAGAGTTCTCCTACCTGGTACACCACTCACTCTTATCTAAAGGTCACTGGACCTGGGTTTCTCCAGAGAAGTAGCATAAGCTTCTGGAGTCTTCCTTCCTCAGAGGTCAAAGTCTCCTCAGAAGGAGACTTTTCTGTGGGCTGAGTGCTCAGTCATGAAGGAAGTAGTCTCACAGTGTCTCCCAGATCACTCGGTGGACCCCCACACTGCAGTATCTGCTACAGATTTGGTTGGCCTCTTTCTAAGCTCCCTTCTGACTCCCACAAGCTCTTCTAACACAGAGCCTCTGCAGACTTAGCCCTGGTGTCTAAAATCACAGATGAGGAAATGCTGTTAGAAGGAATTGAGACAACAAGCTGATTCTGATCTGAGCCCTTCCACTGACTTGCTGGGTCATATATTTTCAAATGTCTCCCCCTGGATGGTGGGGGTCATAATAGTGGTTCCATCTTCATTTCACAAAATGACGACTTGACTTCACTCTTCTGAAAAGAGAATCACATAAACTCATGGTGTGTATAGCCTTACTTGTCCTATGAAGGAATATAACATAGGATATCACCTGGGTTTTGACTAATACCAAGGGAGACAGGAAGTAAGACCAGGTTCAAAACTCCTTCCCCATTTTGACTCACATCCTCACGTATGGAAACTACTGAGACAGCTCAGTAGCAAGAGGCTAGTTGCCTCAGAGCCTTCCTTCCTCCATTAGTTTTGAATGTCAGGTAAGATCCCCTGAATCTTGGGGTGCCTGGATGGCTCAGTGGGTTAAAGCCTCTGCCTTCGGCTCAGGTCATGATCTCAGGGTCCTGGGATCAAGCCCCGCATCGGGCTCTCTGCTCATCAGAGAACCTGCTTCCCCTCCTCCCCCCTGCCTGCCTCTCTGCCTACTTGTGATCTCTATCTGTCAAATAAATAAAATCTTAAAAAAAAAAGCTTTTAAAAAAGATCCCCTGAAACTTTGAGAGTTAATTAATAAACTTGTGAAGTTTATTGTCAATTTGTGAAGTCTACATAGATAACTATTATTGGGTAGGCCATATGAAACATTTGATAATTTTTCACCTACAAAAAAAGCATATGGCTCAACCAATAGTGCAAGCATTCTTTATTTATTTATTTGAGGTGGGGGGAGGCAGAGGGAGAGGGAGAGAGAACCTCAAACAGACTCTCCTCTGAGCACAGAACTGGACATGGGGCTCAATCCCAGGACCCCCATGATCATGACCTGAGCTGAAATCAAGAGTGAGATGCTCAATCAACTGACCCTAATAGTGCAAGCATTCTTAATCTGATTTCTGCTGACCCCTAAATGGACTACAAATGCTTTTAAAGGGTTCACTTAGCGCCTAGCAACTGTATGAAGCTTTTATGCCTAAGTGTTTATGTGACTTCATTTTTGGGGAAATAGAGGTTATGAGTATCAATAAATTTTCTAGGGAATCTGTGACTTCCTGCTCACCCCAAATTAAGATCCACTGGGTAGTCGAAAGAATACACAACTTGAAGTTGGAAAACCCAAATTCCTACTTCTCTAGTATTTTGCTAGAAGAAGTCACTTAAGCTCCTCAGAACCTACTTTCCACTTCTATAATATAACCTTTGTGTCCTGGGGATATTATAGGTATAAATCCCAGATAGGAATAAAAACCCAAGGAATTTTATGGAGGCTCCAGCAAGACATGAGATCATCCTTGGCACACTGTCAAGTGCTATACAAAGAGAATGCAGTGTCTGCCCTCTTTCTTGTCTTCAAGGGCCTTCTCTTTCTCTCTCTAGAATCAGGAGATGCCATAGATGAGTGAAACTGGAAAGGCACAGAAAAAAATAACAACCCAGTAACTAACCAAAAGCATTTAAAAACCTCAGAAAAGATTCTTTTCAAGTTTGTGGTATAGTTTCAGGATCTGTTATCCAGTGACCACCAGAAAGGATGACCTGGAAGTTGAAATACTTGGCTTGGGAGTATATTGAGTGAGTTTGTCTGTACCCAGTAGACAGATTGAAGAGGGATTTCTTAAGCCCAAACAGTTCTTCACGAGGGAATCATTCTTTCACTCTTACCCCTCACCAGTAGCCAGACGTTCCATCCAGTAGTTAATGTTCAGGCTTTAGACAAAAAAAGCCATTTTGTGTGGTGGACTTGTTTTCCACATCTGTACATCAGTCAGTATCTATCTATCTGTCTGTCTGTCTACCTATTTCTCCAATCTGTGTTTCTCTGTTTCAGAGTATTTTGCAATAGGTTCACTGTCTAATTTCACTGGATCCTCTATCTTGAGATCATTCCTCAGTCCTGAGAAATACTTGCTCTTCTGAAAGATTTTGTCTCCTTCTAACATCTAGCTATAGTTTTTCTTCATAAGAGCCAAGTTCTAATTAATTTTGTATTGCTAGTGTAACACATGAATGTAATCTTCTTGTTAAAACAAATAATAAACACATGAAGCTAATGACCCCTTTGACCTCTAAGTATCTTGGATTTTTCTCTTGAGGGATGGCTGCTGCTCATTTCAGATCTGAGTAGTTCCTCAGGGGGTGCATTTGATGCTCTTTTCCTGAAGGGGAAGCTATTCACACAATGCATTTGGGGTGTTGATGAGAGAAATGTCACACTGTACTGGCAAAAGTGGCATGGGGTCAAATAAGTAGCACTTCATGTTGCTAAAGTCTCCATTCCAGTGGATAATTATCTTTTACATCCAGGAACTTAAAGTTCATTGTATGTTTTGTATATAGTGAAAATAGTGTGGGCTATAATATTATGTTAACATATCTGTGATTTAGCTGTGGGAGAGAAACTTTTAAAGATACATCTTTGATGCTCAATGTCACTCATCATCAGGGAAAGGCAAATCAAAACCACAATGAGGTATCACCTCACACCTGTTAGAATGACTAGATTCAAAAAGACAAGAAAGAACAAGTGTTGGTGAGGATGTGGAGAAAAAGGAAACTTCGTGTACTGTTGGTGGGAATGCAAATTGATGCAGACACTGTGGAAAACAGTATGGAGGTTCCTCAAAATTAAAAATAGGAACCTCATACAATCCAGTAATTCCACTGCTGGGTATTTACCCAAAGGAAATGAAAACACTAATGCAAAAAATATATGCACCCCTATGTTTACAGCAGCGTTATTTATAGTAGCCAAGACATGGAAGCAACCCAAGTGTCCATCAATAAATGAATGGATAAAGAAGATGTGAGAGATGATTGATTGATTGATTTAGAGATATACAATGGAATATTACTCAGTCATAATAAAGAATGAAAGCTTGCCATTTGCAACAACATGGATGGAGCTGGAGGGTTTAATGCTAAGTGAGATAAGCCAGTCAGAGAAAGACAAACACCATATGTGGAAAATAAGAAACAAAACCAATGAACAAACAAAGAAAAAAAAAAGAGACAGACTAAAAAGCCAGACTCTTAAATACAAAGAACAAACCGATGGTTGCCAGAGAGGAGGTGAGTGAGGAGATGGGTGAAGTGGATAAAGAAATAAAGTAAGAGGGACAAACTTCCAGTTACAAAGTAAGTCACAGAGATGAAAGGTACAGCATAGGGGTTATAGTCAGTAAGATTGTTGAAATGTTGTCTGGTGACAGACAGTGACTATACTTATCGTGCTGAGCCCTGACTAATGCATAGAATTATAAAATCCAGTTGTACACTGGAAACTAATATAACACTCTATGTTAATTATACCTCAATAAAAATAATCACCTTTGTTTAAATAAGGAATACACTCAGCATTCTAATTATACTGTCAAGTTGAGAAGTTTTTTTTGTCTATATATGTATAGCAAAAGTAGGTTTTTTTGATAAACACATATTGAACTGAATTTTCTAAAAAATCTATTAAAAGAGTTGTGTATATAAAATATATTTTTCATAGATTCCATTAATAAACTAGAGCTAGATTCTATACCAAAAGCCTGGATATTGCCAATGGCTCTAGAAGTAGAACCTGGTTTACCAATTCAGATTTCTATAAATGCTGATTTAAAATAGCATAGGTGAAATTCTTTAGCCTACAGGTTTTAGAAAAGCATAATTCTCTAGACACCAAAATATACAGTTTGTGTTTCATTTTTAAATTTTATTCTTTATCCTTGTCTTCCAGAAGTGTAAATGAAATGGAAAAAATATTTCTCTTTGGAAATAGGAATTATTTTGTGAATTAATTTCTGAGCGTTGAGTTCTTACTAGATGATGGGCACTGTCCTATAGGACAGCTTTCACATGATTTCATTTAATCCTCATCATAGCTTCATGAAGTAGGTAGTAGTCTGCATTTCAGATGTGCAAAAGAAGGACCCTAGGCTCAGAGGGGAAGGATGGATTGCTCTGCTTTAACCAGTTAGTAGGGATGGAGCTAAGAGTCACATTGAGGTTTCCGCCTGGCCAACCCTTTCTCCAGAACAGTGAACATACTTGGTTCTTTTCACCCTGGCTCAGAAGGCCTATGCACACATGTGTGGGTTCAATCTAGTCTCTGCTTTAGAGGCTCCAAAAGTCAGATGAGAGTTCATATGTTCTTTGCATCTGGTTGCTGTTGTGGGCATATCTGGTATTTAGCTGAGAACCACATTCGGTTACATCTGTGTCACTGTGAGAGGAAATGCCACAGACTCAGCATCCTGTACCTTGACCAAACCCTTTTCTCCTTTTGCTTTGTGTAGCCCAACATTCCTGGGCCTGTTCTTCTTTTGTGAGTCTTACCTGTGGTTTCCTGCTTAAGTCATGGCCTAGAAATCCTGGCCTAGCCTTTCCCACAGATCATGGCACAGAGACGCTGCCACTGGGAGCAGGCTGTAAGGTTCAAAGGGATTTGGTTCAAAGACCCTTAGAGCAAGGAGGCACGTTGCCAGGAGATGCAAAATGCGCTGGAGTTTTGGGGCACAGGCCCTCAGGACAGAGAAATCCACACCATCATAAGACCAACCCCTCCTAATTAGTTTCAGGTAGATGGTGTCCATTTGGGGGCCCAAGAGAAGGTGGGAAGACTGAGCGTTCCTGTTCCCTGTTGAACCCACCCCACTCTTCAAGTCTGAGGCCTACTGGGGTAAAGCCACCATGTACTTGTTTGGACTCCTGTTCCTGCCTCAGGAAACAACCCAGAACTTTCTTTCAGTACTCAAGTCTCTTTTGTGGTATAGGAAAAGGAAGAGGTTGTGGGACCTCTTTGGTCCCAAGGGACTTTGATATCCTTTGCTGCTGCAGTTGAGGGCTTGAGTTAGACTCTTGGTTACCTTATGGTATGTTTCATGTCTAGCCCTCATCCAGTCAGGGACAAAGGACCTCGTATTGCAAGCCATAACCTATGAGACTGGCTATTTCTTAAGTTATACAGGAATATTTATTACTTCAAAGAGGGGAAATGAAACAAGGGGGGAAAAGACACTGTAAAAAGAGAGTGTGGCTGGTCTTTCCCTCAAAGGAGGAGAGGAAGAAGGGAGAGCTGTGTTGCATTGACCACTGCAACTCATAAAATCACCCTAATTAAGCCAGCAGTGCAAATGGACACTCCATAAACACACCACCAAGATTTAGGAAAAATCAGCCTCCACACAAGGAAGAATTCTTGGTAAAATGGAAAACATGTTTTATCCTTGTCCTCCCCAGTTTTAGAAAAGGTCCCTGCCACTAGATATACCCTTCTTTAACCCTGAGGATAGTTTTCCTGGAGCGTTATCACCCTCAGAACCAGATAAAAAGCCACAGAAAGGCACAGAGAATTTTGTGAGGTTCAGTTCCAGAATCTCATAATGTAGCCACCATGTAATATCAGGTAACATAGAGATTTACTCTCAGTGGAAATGAAGAGTAATATTGAGCTAAAGCACGTAAAGCAAAACTAGAATTACTACATCAAATAATTTCAGTGTGGGAAATAAGCTCTCCAGGTCATTTCCCAATCTTGAAGATGTCTTCTTTTGTATTAAAGATTTTCCAGGGACAAAACTCCCATAGTTTGGGGCGCCTGGGTGGCTCAGTGGGTTAAGCCTCTGCCTTCGGCTCAGGGTCCTGGGATCGAGCCCCGCATCGGGCTCTCTGCTCAGCAGTGAGCCTGCTTCCCCCTCTCTCTGCCTGCCTCTCTGCCTACTTGTGATCTCTCTCTCTCTGTCAAATAAATAAATAAAATCTTTAAAAAAAAACAAAAAATCCCATAGTTTGCTTTGAAAGACTACTTGTTAATCAGCCTAAGCATCTAGGATTATTCCTTATAAATAACTGAATTTCCTGTCCCTGAGTGTTGGCTTATTTTTCACCCATGGTTAGGGTAGGCACCAGCAGAAATGCATGAGAATAAACAGTGGGGAAGCTTCTAGTTTCAGAAACAATGGACACCGAAGTTGCCTCTCATGTTGTAGTCTGCATGCTAAGTGAGAGGTTCAGATAAAATGTTTAGGGGGAAGACAGGAGGATGGGGAAAGATGAACTATGTTCTGAACTATGCCGGTTCACAGCAGAATGTTAGCTTGGTGACTCCTGCCCACTTCTTCTACTTTGGAGATAAGATTGACTGGCTATGCAGTGATTTATTGTCTCTAGCAATCCTCTCTTTCAGTGATCTTGAGAAATTTAAAGACATGGGTCCAAGCAAAAAAAGGAACAGTTGAGGTTATAAAAAAAAATATATCAAAAAAAGATGAGATGCTCAGTAGCTGAAAGTTACCTTTTTTCATCCAATTTTGATTTCTGGTGTGACCTCGGCTGTCCTTCTGTGCCTACTCCATATTTTTCTCATAAGTAAAGGAGAAGGGAGTTCCTACTTTAAAAGTGGGGAACTGAGAAGTGTAAAAACAGTGTGACACATGCCTTGAGAGCCCAGTGGGAATGATGACTCACACATATATGTGCTTACACCCAGGTGTGTTTCAGTAGACCAGGAATGGCCTCGGCAATTTTCATCTTCTTGGCGTCTGATGGCCCAGTACTCAGAGAACATCAGCGGCCCACAGTGACTGTTCACCTGACTGATGTCAGTGGGAACAACCACTCTCTTGGTGAGTCTGACAGTGATCGCTTCGGGGCCCCTGCAGGATGATCCAGTAAACCTCGGAGTCCGCTTGGCGTCCGTCTTGAATATTGTTTTCGACCTTGACTATAGGACACAGCTATTGAGAAGATAAAAGGAATACTAGATATGGGAACATGGTGCTATATGAATGGCTCACAGTATTATTCATCTCCTTATTTCTCTTCAGGGACCCATGAGCTGTCGTGCCAGCAAAACCCACTGGTTATCAATGTGACCCATCACCTGAATGTCCTTTCCCACCAGACCACCTCAGTGCTGCTGAATTTCTCATCCCCATTGGTGGGCATCTCGGCGGTGGCTCTAAGGACATCCTCCCACATAAGTCCTCCAAATATCGATACATGCAGCCCAGAGCATGAGGGACAAAATCATCAGGGACAGAGGTACAGAGTCCTCTTTCTCTCTCCCTCCCCCCACCTTTTTTTTGTGGTTGTGATATACTACTATCATTTTCATATATAGCATTTTGTTTTCAGTGGGTGCTTAATCACTAACTACAAAGTGAGTCTAAAAACTACTAAAAAAACACAAGAAATAAGTAGAGAACAACTCATAGAAGGCACACTTGGGTTTTATATTTTGCTCTTTTCTTAGCTGAGCATAATTTTTTATGTAAATATTTAACATCTTTACAAGGTCTTAAAATCTTTTTTTACATATAAAACCACTGCCTTCAAATCAACATGGTTATATAAACTGCCAAAAATTCTCTGCCAAAAACTCAATGTTCCCAAGCAATGTATATTTTTCCACTTGTTCCCACCTGGACAGTGTATACAGCAAGTTTCACAATTAGTTTTCAAGGCATGTCATATAATCAGTTAGAGTTACATATGGAAATCAGGAATATATTATCTACATAGGTCTTTCTGTGGACATCTGTGATTGTCGTCATCTAGATAGCTGTCATCTGAGCTCTCTGCCTCAATTAGTAGAGGGACTGTACTTTATAGTGTTGGTGTGCCCAAGGGTGGCCCAGAAGCAGGAGGGAGCAGGCCATACAGTGGTCTGTGCTGCAGCCGGACTGGACTCATTCTATGAGTGGTCTAATCAGTGGAATGGGACTATAGGTAACCGAGTTCGTTCCCTCAAGAAGTGAGGTGTCAAGGCGGTTGGAATCCCAGTCACAAAAGTTTCCAGGCAGTGCTCAATCACCAGATAGAAGCTCTGATACCAGCATGCCCAAACTAGGTATACCAGAAGCCCGCCTTTATTAGGGACTAGGAGTAGACAGTAGAGTGTATGTAGTATATCAGTTATCTTTTGCTGCATAGCAAATTAGCCAAATTTAGTGGCTTATCACAATTTCCATGAGAGAGGAGTTTGGATGCAACTCAGCTGGGTGCTTCTGGCTTAGAGTCTCTTATGAGGTTGCCATCAAGCAGTTGACCAAAGCTACCGTAATGAAGGCTCAAGTGGAGCTGGAAATTTCACTTTCAAGCTCACCCATGTGGTGGTTGGCAGGCCTCAGAAGATCTGCATCCAGGTTCACTCATACTGGTACTAGCAATAGGCGTGCTCACATAGACATGGTTCGGTTCCTTACCACATGGGCTTCTCCATAAGCTGCCCGAGCATCCAATGATACAGCAGCTAATGATCCAAGAGAGAAAAAGAGCCAGAGAGGGTGAGTACATAGGAGACCACTCAAAAGCTATAGGAGACCATAAAAAAGTTACAGCCTTTTTATAACATAATGTTGGAAGTGACAATCCATTACTTTTGGCAAATTCTTTTCATTAGATATGAGTCAATAAGTCCAGCCCAACTCAAGGGGAAGTGTTTGCACGAGGGCATGCATCCTTAGAGGCCATGTTAGAGGCCATCCACCACATACAATAATAATAGTTTGTTAATTGGGAACTCACTGTGTGTCAGGTGTTGTAAATGCTAGAAAGAGAAAAGCAATAAGGAATAGAGTCTGGATGTTGGACATTGTAACATGAGTTAATTTGTCTGCAACTCTTAAGTATTCTTATTGAGCAAACATCTTCAAATATTAACACAGGAATGTGGACTATTAAAATAACATTGTTTACTAGAATTATTGCCTCTCTCTTAGGTTTTCTCAAATGATTTTTCTCTGCTGGCTCTACCTCTGGCCTCGAGCCATACAGACTTCTTTCAGGTCCCTGAAACATGTGTTCTTGATGAGTTTCATGTCTTTGCACATTATGTTCCTACTTTTTTGAATGCCTTCCAGCTCTTTTTTGCTTCAACTCACACTTCACCATCAGGATTCACCTTCTTCTATAAAATCTTGGCATACTCCTTGCCTGTTTCCATAGGGCATTGTACCTAACCCACACGCTGCAGAAACAGCTATTGCATTGGGTGGTAACTGTTTGTTTACTTGTTGTTTCTTTCCACTAAGCTCTGAGCTTTCTCTAGTGGAAATTCCATGTGGTATCTTTTAGTACCTAGCAGAGGGCCTGGCACATAGTAGGTGTCAGAAAATGCATTGAATGTTAGTAACAGACTTTATCTCTGAATGCTGGATGAAACAGAACTGATTAAGAAAACCAGAAAAAGTAGAAGTCGTAGCCTCTCTAGACCTGAGGGACAAGAATTCCCCTCACCATCACAGCTGTGAAGTTCTGACAAAGTTGATCAATTGTGATCACTGCTGCTCGTTCACTTATTTTCATTTGGCACTGTGGGAAAAACAAGTTTTATATGCATGCATGCAAACCAGTAGAAATAGGATATGATTCTCCAGTTTACACAGAGTGTATCTGGAATGCACAAGCATTTCCAAACCACATGTGACTGACAGGAGCCATGCAAATTGGCTTCCCTTCTCAGCCAGCAAATCAGTACAATATAGTAAATTTTGATACACAGCAAACCTAATAGATTTCATATATGTTCTTTGTGAACAGATTTAAAATCTCTGCTCTCGTGTACTCTCAAAAAATAGAAGTTTTTTTTTTTTTATCTTTCTATCAATCCCAGTTGTAGATGTGGATAGATCATAATATGAAACCCTCAAATTCTGGGCATAGCGAGAGGGATTCCTGGCTGCCTCATTCTTACTCCTTATGACCTGAATTCCGTTAATACTAAAATGGGCAATGGAGAGCTGACAGATGCCTGGCAGTAGAGGATGTATTATCCATTCTGTATTTAACCATTAATGACCAATGGTCTGTCCCTCCTACAACTCTGCATCTTTAAACCAGCCCAACAGAATCTCAGCTGAAGGCCAATAAACCTGTCTGGCTCTGCAGTGATGTTTATGATCCTTACCTTGGACCTTTAGTTTGATCTCTCTCTCTATCTTGTTTCTTGTTCAGCTATGATGGCTACCAGTTTATGACCCTTTTGGCTTAGTCTACTGATTATGAACCATTAGCCTTGAAAACCAAGTTTAGTGTTCCTGGTTCGGGCCACTGGTACTCAGTTAGAGCTCAGTTCACTCCTGCTCTCTAGCTCTAGCCATTTAGGGAAAGGTCCTGCATAACCTGCCACAGCATCCCATGAGCTGGACAATCAGGCAGACCCCCAGCCATGCCAGGATTGTGTTGAGGGCTTTGGCTTGGGGAAGTGGGAACCACTTCTGTGATTAATGCAATGGGATTTGGAGTGTGTCCAAGATACACTCCAGGCACTGATAGATTACTTTGCCTAATTGAGTGGATTAGCTTCCAGATAATCAGGACTCTTATCTACTTTGGAAATTCACACAGTCAAGTCTAGAAGAATTTACTAATAGTTGGCAAGAATTGGTGATGGGTGTGTGGTTTCTTCTACAACGCAATTTTGTTCTTCTAGTTACAAGAGCATACTGTAATGGAAACATTGATCGTAACTTCTCTCCCCCTACTGGGTGACAGATGCATCAGATCTACCAGCATTGAATCTTCTGAGGATGAACATCATCTCCTCCCAGGCATGGGCTGATTACAATGGTTGAAACTTCCGGCCACTCCTGTCTTTTCAACATTTACGCTTTCTTATTGATGTTCCTATCCATCCTCTCTGTAACAGGTTGCACTGTCATCTCCCAAACAACTGGGCTTCCGTAACTTTTCTTTGTATTTCAAAGAGTTCTGCCTTTTTATAATTTGATGTTACAGAATTAGGTGCATAACTGCTTGAGACTCTTTTATCTTCATTAGAATCAAAACTTGTGCCAACCCTTTTGCTCCATTAAATGCTTTTGGCCTTCTATTCTACCTTGTCTGGAATTTAAATTTCCATCCCTGCTTTCCTTCTGTTTATATTTATTTGGTAAATACTTGCCTTTCATTTATTTTTAACATTTTGCTATTGTCGTTGCCAGTGAACCCAAGGCATATTGCTACATGGTACTGTTTATTCTGAAAGTTTATTTCATGGCCCTCAAGCTTCTAGTATCTTTAGGACCCTGTAGTATTTTTACCTTTGGAACATTTATCTTCTAGGATTCCACGGCCTTTGCCAGTGGTTCTCCCTCACCCCCCACTCTCTCCCACCCCACTGGATCAAGAACCTCATACTTCCTGACCTAAAGTCTTGGAGTCAGTAATGAAAGGGTGGTACTGATGAGGACTAAAGGATAAAACACAGACCTGTGACCAGTTGGCCGGTCTCAAGAGAAGCCAGAGAATGAAGAAAGAATGACCCTTTCCCTCTCTCCTTTTAGCATGGCTTTATTCCTTATTTGCATTTTTTTTCCCCAGGAAAAAAAAAATGCATGCTTTGGCTTCCAATAATGTTTCTCAGTTCAACTCCCAATACATTTTGAAATCAGGAGGAAATCTTCACAGATTCCAGCTGTCAGTCTTGGTTTTTGATATTGATAAGAGTTTTCATATTTTTTTCTGTACTGTTGGAATTTAAGTGGGAAACAGGGGAAAATTACCTCATAGCATTCTTGTGAGATTAACTGAGAAGCGTACATGTGGAGTACATAGCACATTCTAGCACAGGCAGGCGCACCGCCCGTGGCCGCTTTCACACCATTCCTCATCTTTCTTTTACTCCATTCCTCTTTTTCCAAGGTGTGCCACTGATCAGTCTCTTGCTTCTCAGCTCTCCAGGCTCTCTCAGCATGTGCATGTGTAATGCTAGAACAGGATTTTATTAATATTTATTATTTGCCGGCTGATGCAATGCTCAGTTTTATCAGAAAGGGAGAGACACTGCAGGAGGAAGGATTTCTCTTCCTGGCTTTAGTGTGCTTTCTTCCCTGTCGCTGCTCTGACATACTTGGCAGTGGAGTAGAGAACAGCTTCCATTAAGTCAGCAGCCACTTGGGTTCTTAGGGTACGTATTTGCAGTTGGCTCTTCATCACCATTGACCAAAGGTAATGCTTGTTATTTATCCCACTGCATGTTATAAACCACTAGCATCCCATTTCCCATTGACAAGGAGCTTCATATTGTACTCAAGCCTGAAGGCACAACCAAACTGATCCCCAGATCCTACCTTTGTGACTCTATCTCCTGGTACCACTTACAGTTCCATTCTATGCCAGTTGGGTTCCAGTGAGGACACAGTAATTAGAAAAGGGAGAGGGTAATATAAATAACTAGAAACTACTTAGGGGAACTACGAAGGATTAACTACTTAAGGGTAAGGAGAACCCTAATGAATAGAAGAATGGTGGATAAAGGGAGTAGTCATTCCATTTGGAAGTGAGGGAAGAGTATCGAAAGAAGGAACAAATGTGGAGAAGACTCCCCTCCTAAGCCTGTGATTTGGTTCTCATCAGAGTGGGTTCGGAGATGGCACAGTGGATGGCACAGAAATTTTGTTGAGGTTTCACTGACTGGGACCAGCAAGCAGGAAACCACCCGCTGTGGGGCTGATCAAGGCTCATGAGGAAGCTGCCTGCTCAGGCACTGTTGGAACTTCTGGAAAGCTGCCATTGGGGTGCTGCTGACACTTTTGGGAGGTCATCCACTGAACACTGGTGAAACTTTCTAGGAAGGCAATCCCTGGGGCACCTTTGAGACTTGCTCCAGTTAGAGTGCTGGTAGAACTTGCTGAGATGTGCAGGGTGTCCCTGAAAGTCCTTATGGGGTAAACACCACTGGCCTGAAGCCCTGTCAGACGTCAAGAGCTGCAGAGGCCAGGAGAGGATAACACATGGGAATCAAGAAGAGATGCCCCTTCTTCCTGGAAGTCTCTCCAGTTACGTCTACTGTGAACACATGACATCACTCTAACTGGACAAAGAGCAATATTTACATGGGGCATCTCTAGGATGGCAAGGTGACAGGAAAGATCTTGTCAAAGAACCCAGAAGAAATCCCTTTTTGCTCTTTGCCTTTTATGTTCCAGCTAGATTTCGTTTAAGGTCCTGGCTTTAATCCTCAGACCACTTTTCAGTATAACTTCTAAGTAGATTTGACCTAACTAGAAATGCATATTTTCTTTTTTTAATGTTTTGAACTTATTTTAAGTCCAAGGCAAACATGAAGTATAAATACCTCATTAACTTATTCAGTATAAATACACATTCTGATTGAGATGGAAAACAAGTAATAGATATTCATAAATATAAAATTGTAGTGGGTTCTGAGGTTTACCTTAAACTATAGCTTATCAACGCCAAGTATTCCAATCTACCATTGAATGGGATATTAATCATTTCAAATGAATATCCATGTAGAAACCTAAGTTCTTTCTTCTCTCTCTTGTTCTCACTCTCAGTCTTGACTATTTATAGTCAGGCTTTGATCCTCTTTCTCACTGTGGATAACAAAGAGTAGATTCATGTAACAGTTTAGGTCTAATACAATGGATATGTGTGTGAGAGTGTAAGTGTACACATCGTGTATGCGTTGCTGTATTTTACTTCAAGTAGAAGAAAGTTTCTGAAAAGTTTAATGTAAATGGATTTATAAAACCAGTTATTCTATATGGGGTGTGTGCATGTGCATGTATATCTGTGTATAGAAAAAGATGGGCTACTCATCATTCAAAAATATTTATTAAGTGCCTACAGTGGGCCAGGAATCATTTTTCAGTTAAGGAAACTGAGACTCAGGGTATACAAATTCACCTTATTTGAGATTAGCAGAACTAAGACTAGAATCCAAGAAATTTGTTTTTAGTAAGGGAACTTTCTATTATAAGACTAGAAATTGTTTCAGAAATACATCCATGTCTACTACCGTCCAAGAAACCCTGCTGCCCTCCCTCAAATTATATTTGGGGGGAAAAAAAAAGGCATGAAGGAAGAACAGTGATTCTAAGAGAGAGGTCTTCTCCTAGAAATTCCCTGGTCTTGGTAGGTGGATTATCTAAGCAGCTCTTTTACTGGAGAATGTCCCCTCAAATCTTCATTATCTAGTTATACCATATCCGTTTAAGCAATGATCCATATCCATCCGTATTCTATCCCTAGTCCATTTTCCCTTATCCCAAGCCTGAGCCACCTTTAGAGCTACCTTCTCCATGGCTCAACTAGAATTATTATTATTATTAATTATATATTATTTATATATTATATTATATTATTAAATCATATAATATATGATATAATTATATAATATAATATATAAATAATATATAATATAAATATATTATATATCATTTATATTAATTATATATTTATATTTATATAAATTATATATAATATATAATATTATATAATATTAATATTAAAGTGAAATTTAATCAGTAATATCTGTTTCCTGGAAAATCATAAAATCATATAAAAATATAAAAATAAAAAATGTGACTCTTGTTTAGAATATCTGTATTCTGATTCTTTTCATGATGTTGGATAATTGAGAGTTAATCATTTTAGCAATTTTTGTGTAGTAAAATGTGGCTATATGTGCGTGTGTGTATATGTATTGCCTTTATACAAGACAATCTTTTAGAAAAAGTTAATGTGTAATGAATTATATAACAACATTTTTAAATGATTTAGCTTTCTAAATGATTGTGCCATTCAAAAGCATATTATTTTTTAAGTAAAAAAAAAAATTTTGTGAAGAGCAGTGTTATCCCCAGATTTTCTCCTCTTTCTTTTTCTTTTTCTGCATCAATCTGCATTTTTATCTTTACTTAAAGCAAACCAAGCATGTACAAATAAAGTCTGAATCAAGAAAACAGAATGAACACACACACTGTGCTCTTGAATGATTCTATATGCAAAGCAACAACTCTTTGAATTTACCTTTTGCATTGAAAACCTTTACTACTAGACTGCTATAGTGGATATCCATTGGAGTTCAGCTTCTGATTCTCATACACTTAACATAAAAATGTATATGTACATGATTAACATACTCGCCATCTTTTGTGGACCATGCTTGTGTCAAGACGAGAATTAGGTTATTTTAAAACTGAGTAATCAAAGAATAACGTGTATCTGGTTTGGTTGGGAATGCCTCAGGATGCAGTGGCACCGGCAAATTTATGGACATGCGTACTAGCTTAGTCAACTCTGGTGTCTCTGGGCGCCTCTATCCTTCAGATTGTGTTTCCTGAAGCAGGGACTACAAAACTAAATAATCCAGGGAGAAAAATCATGGCTATCACCAAATAACTCAGAGTTTCCCATCCGCAAATTATGAACTTTGGTAAGATGCCAGGCTAATGCTGTATCTCAAGCCGACTTACCCTAGCTGCCTTGTCTCTTTCCAACCCACCCCTTTCAATGGCACTCCTGTGCTGTGACAAAAACATCTCTTTAGCCATAGAAAGTTCTTCTCAAAAAGGTGGATCTGTTGACCAAGAAGTTAGAGCTTGCATCCATGAGCCAAGTTCAGAAGGCTTTTGGGTCACCCTCCATTGTCCTTGGAGAATTCACAATAGACATGGGATTTGGGTTGGGGGTGGAGGGATGCATTAGAAAGGAGAGCTTTTCCATAGAACTTCTCTTTTATGACTTTAAAATCCCCAGGGAGTTTCAGGGAGCACGTGGCCATGTTTTCCGTTTGGGAGATGGTGGGACCCAGGTGTCAAAATATTTCTTCTTGGTTATACTGTAGATTAGGGGTAGAGCTGGCGCTAGATTATAAAGCCTCCAAACCCTAGTCCAGGGGCACGTAGCCAGAGCACAGCTCAGTGCCTTGGCATTCCATCCCCACTGTAATCAGTTTGTGAGTCTGCTCTTCGTAATAGGATCATTCCATCTCTATTAGCCGTCATTGTGCTTCATGCTTCATTATTCCCTGGAACCCTCATTGCTGCTGCTTTACCAATTCCTATTGTGCTTTGATTATTTGGAGCTAAGATTTGAAATGCCAACCCATTCCCTTCCTTGTCTGCCTGGATTGGGCCCCTATACCATGCCAGGCCTCTCCTTCCCCTGCTCATTTCTTTGCACAACACTCAGATCACCTCCCTTTTGATAGCCTCACAAAGTGAAGAACTCCTTCTTTTCTTTTTCTAGGGGATATAGGTTAAAATATTTGTTTGGCTCCTCTTCTTTTGTTTTTAACAGAGGGTTTGCTTTTAATACTCCAGGATGATGGGAAGTGTTCTCTCTTTGCTGGAAAAGGCACTATAGGAATGAAATATATATTGCACTTCTCTACTCATTTGATTATCTTCTTCCCCAAAGCAGTTTAGCAAACTAACATCGAATCTGTTTTTGTTTCTTAATCAAAGGAAGAATTATAGCTACTCAATTGTTCCCTAGGTTCCTTACCGAACTTCCTTTTCCCAGAATGATTTGTCCATAAAATAAGAGGGAAGGAGGAGAGTCGTTGGAGAGGATTCTTGATTCTTCTGACCAATGACAGACAGATGGCTTGGTGAACAACAGGTCTGATTTGGGAGGCACAGTTAGCTGTTTGAGTCTGTTCCACTATTTGTTCTTGAGGGGTTATAGAGGAAAAATGAAAAGGTCACAGACTTGGTCTCATTGAGGGGTTTATTGGTGCATGACTAGACTATTCTAGAAATAACTTTTATTAAAATATTACCTTGTCCGAGATGATTCTTAGTGGGAGGCATTCTGAGAACTGGTTAGGTGGCTGCTTTAGTTCCAAAGCTAGAAATAGGAACAAACAAATTATGAACACTGGGAGTTGGAATCTTCCTCTAAGGAATAGGCTGGTTTCAAAACAGTAACTGAAACAACGGCTCCTCGGCGTCTTATCATGGTGTCTGAAATTCCACCATTAGGAATGATTTTCTTCAAGTCTTGATGATCTCCAAGGGTCTCTGAAACAGTAAATAACTACTAGAAGTTGAAATATCCTAAGTTGTTATCAACACTTTATAGCACAACTATTCTCTTATGGACCTTGACAATTCAAAAATAGACCAGGGCCCAGCTGAAATGCAACCTAGTTTAGGCATCTGGAAGTTTTGGGGAGTCCCAGAAACAGAAAAAGTGGTACTGAAAAGAGAGATGAGTTTAAAATGTCACCTGCTTCTCAATTTCGTTCAGGGCTGGCCTTGTCTTTATGTTCTGTATTCATAGCAGCTGGTGGAGAGACCACAGAAAATAAAAACAAACCAGTATTTCCAGGATTCTGTCATTTTGCCAGCCTGCCAAGTAGACAGACACTGTTGATGGATTTGACCGTAAGTTCCGGCTGGAATGCCTCTCAGGCCCAGTCTGGTTCTATGTAGCCATAACCGTGGAGAAAGTCTGGGGATTGGAGTGGCAGGAAGCCCAACGTCCAGACCCCTATCTCCTGTTGTTGGCTACATCGTCAGTCTCACCACATGATTTCAGGACAGTACCTTCCCTCCCTTCTTTGGGCCTTCATTTCACCATAAGCAGATGAGCCATGGACCTTGTAAGGGTTGGGAGAGCCGGAGGGAACAACAGAACAGAAGGGGGGAATATTCCAAATCTGATGTCAGCCAAGGACTGACAAATCCCCGGATTATGAGATGATGGGAACAATGTGAAGCTTCTGCTGGGGAGTCCAGAAACTTCATGGGGAAAGGAAGCCAAAGGGGAGAGGGAGATTCCCAAAGCAGTCCGGCACATGGTGTTTTATGTTCTACTTCTGCAATATTGTGATATTTGGTCTTAGTCTGCGGTTCATGGCTCATAGCTCCCAAACCCTTGGAATTTCCTAAGTGTTGAAAGTGATAAAGGTGTCTTTTGTTATGTGAATGGGGTGACTTTTGGAAAGCACTTAAGAACTGGACTGGTTGTCAGTAGAGCCAAACACATGATTAGAAGGTTGGAACTTTGAGTCCTACCTGCTAACCAGGGAACAGGGAGGGGCTGAAGGTTGAATCAGTCAATCAAACCCATGTATTGAAGCCTCCCTAAAAACCCTAAAGGCTGCATTCAGAGGGTTTCTGGGTTGGTGAGCACATGGCGATTGGGGAGGGTAGCACACCTGGAGAGGGCAAGGAAGCTCCGTGTTTGTTTTGCCTTACCTCGCCCTGGGCATCTCTTCCACCCAGCTGTTTCAGAGATCTATTTATTATTTTGTAATCAACTGGTAACCAGCAAGTAAAATGTTTCTCTGAGTTCTCTGAGCAGCTCTAGCAAATTAATCAAACCCAAGGAGGAGGTACTGAGAACCTCTGATTTATAGCCAGTCAGTCAGAAGTATAGGTAGCCACTTGGGTTTGTGGCTGGTGCCTGAGTTGGGGACAGGGACGGTCTGGTAGCAGGGCTCTCTTAACCTGTGGAACCTGACGCTCTCTCTGGACAGGTAGTGTCCGGATTGAGTTAAATGCTCAGACACCCTGCTGGTGCCCCAGAATTGCTTGGTTGTAAGTGTGGGAACCCACACCCCACTCACACAGGTACTGGAACTGGTTTCAGAACACCTATTTAACTTCTGTGTGTGAATCTGAGACTCCTTCAAGGTGCTAGCTTGCAAATCATCAAGACCCGAGTTTACGTAGTTTCCACAGAGCCACAGAGAAGTCATGCTACTCCTTCCTCCTGCCCTGTAGGAGCTGTTCGAGCAATGACACAGATGGAAACTCCTGCCCACTAAACTTCATTCACAGAACTGGACTGTTCCCTCACTGAGCTACATGCATTTCATGATTCCTCAGGCCGGGCCTGTGAATGTGGCTGGGAAAGTGTCACTCCCAGATGAACAGTTTAACTAGGTATCTAGGGATGAACAGTAGGTAGGGCAAGAGTCAGCAGTGCAATCCCTTGGGGGCTCCTGCGATCACTCCTTATTAGGAAGTGTCCCACATGGAGATGGTTACTGCCTTTGCAAACTGGAAAAAAATATTTATATGTATATATTTTATGTTTTTATAATTTACACACACACACACGCACGCATGCACACTTGTTGTTATTTCTTTTTTTTTTTAAGATTTTTTTTTTTTTAATTTTTAAGTAATCTCTACACCCAACATGGGACTCAAGCTCACAACTCCGAGACCAAGGGACCAAGAGTTACGTGCTCCTCTGACTGAGGCAGGCAGACGCCCCTGTTGTTTTTTCTGCTGGGTGATTCTGCTTCCCCGATGCAATGCTAGGAAGCATATCCTCTGCCAATTAGCCAGCAATTGTTTTGACTCCTCTTTTGGTATTCTGCATATTTTAGAATCTACATGAAATTCATGGGTTCTGAACCTTGGTGAGGCAGGGATTTGAAAGGGAGCGCTTTTGGCTGTGTGATGCAAATCTGTTTCTTTTTAGAAGGACAGGGGGCATTTGGATGGGACTTCTAGTGTTACAGCCAGGTGTGGTAAAAAACTGTGCCCAGAATTAGAAATGAGTGGAGCAAATTACCCAGTACTGGGGCCACCAGAGTCCAGTCCCGAGCTTACAAATAGGTCACATTCTAGGAAGAGATGGTCCTCTCCCAAGGGGCAGGAAAGGAGCAGAACCTTCAATAGAGAGGCAGGGGAACCTCCGCATTCTCAACAGGCAGGAATGGAAGAAGTCTGCTTCGTGCAATAATTCATCATTTCTCTGTCATGAAGGAAGAAACAGAAGTACTACTGAGATTCCTCTGTTTCTCTCAGATGAGAATCTTCAGAGGAAAAGAGCTTGAATTACTTTTCCCTTCCTGGTTGGTATGATGCTTCAGTAAAACCCCTCAAAGTATCAGCATTGTTGAGCTGATGGAAATATACTTGACATTTAATCCAGTTCCTGTCCTACAAAGCAAATATGGTGCCAGAGTGAGGAGGAGGTAGAAAGGGGAGCCAGAGTAGAGACCGTATCTTTTTGTATTGGTTTGGAGAGACAGCAAAGCTCTCTAAGGATGGATGCTATTATTATTATTTGGTTTTGCCGTTGGCAGTGGCAAGATTAATGAGAACTCCGTTTCTTCCAGTCCACTCTACGTTCTGTACATTCTACTTCCATCTACTGCCAAATCCAGAGCATACATTCCTTCTTAGCCCACACCCTCTTATTTCAATAAGAATCAATAAAACACAGTAGGGGAATGGCCAGAAATCTGATCCTCTTTACTATTTAACCTTAAAAGAGCTGTTTCTGCAGAAACCACTGGGATTACTATTTAGTCAATGGTGGCACTTCTTGGATAAATGAATTCCAATATTTTGTTTAACTAAGCAACTGAAAAGTTGGGACATTAAGCAAAAACTTACACTGGGCAAGAAAGACTGTGAGAGACTTTTTTTTTGGGTTTTCCACCACATCCTGCTGTCCACTCATGGGTATCCTGTACGCCCACCTCAATACCACCATCACCTCATCTGGGAAATTAAATATCATGTTAGAACTGGAAGGGACATTTAAGAGAACCTAGTTCAAACCCATCATTTTACAAATTTGCAGACAGAGGGCCAGAATAGTTAAGAGACTTACCCAAGGTCATAGATGTAAGCAGGGACAAGCCAAGACCTGAACCCAGGTCACATTGGCTTTGATCTTCTAGTTTCTTTATTACACCATGCCGTTTGTCAAAATGTTTGGTACAAATGCCAGACAATTTCTCCTAAACTAACCTAGATTCCAGATATCAAGTTGTGGTCAGCTTTTTCTGGCTGCCTAAGGGAGGGTGGGATGTTGATTTGAGAAAAGTCCATGAGCTGATGTCATCCTGATTTTGAGTTTGAGCCAAAGCCTAATTAAATGTTTCTTGGTTATTATATTGTAGTCTTAGTGTTCTGGAATATCCCATCATTTCTTTTGGGCTCATTTCCCCACCTCTAAAATGAGGAATTTGGGTTGAATTATCTTTAAGATCCATTTTACTTTTAAAAACTGTGGTTCCTCTAAGATCATTGTTAAAGGTCACCTCCACTCCTCCCCCCTCCCAGAATTATTCATGTTCAATAAAATGTGGTCCTTAGCATATAATCTTCCATTAGCCCTCACATGGGAGAAGTAGGGTTTTACTATGGATTCCTTTTTTTTTTTTTTAAGATTTTATGTATTTGTTTATTTATTTATTTAGCACACATGAGCAGAGAGGAGGGGTAGAAGGAGAGGGAGAAAGAATTTCAAGCAGACTGCATGTTGAGCATGGATCCCAACTCAGGGCTCAGCACAGGGGTCAGCATGGGGCTCAATCTCATGACCTTGAGATCATGACCTGAGCCAGAATCAAGGGTTGGATGCTCAATTCGCTGAACCACCCAGGTACCCCTTCACTGTGAATTCTGTTTGCATCTTGAATAGTGCTGTAGTCTCCTGAAATTCCTTTGGATGGCTCAGAACCCCAGGGGATCCTTGGACCCAAAGCTATGGGGACGCTGTGGGCAGAACAGCCAGAAATTCACCCATTCGTCAGGAACTACCCAGCTTCCCCAATGTGGATCTTGGCTGGGAACTAGACCAAATTCTTTCTAGTGGCTTCAAGAAATGGAAAACGAAAAAGGGATGCCCTGGGAGATAGCTCATGACAAGTGGGTCTGTCTGTCCCCTCTGCAGAGAGTGATGTCTACTTTCTGGGGTCAGCCTTACCCTGCTCTTCAGCAACCCCTGTAAGGCAGGGAACTCTGTCTTCAAATATGGATGTGGGCTCCTTTCACTTTAGATTCTCTAAATTTGTTAATCATAATTTAAGAGACCTACACACATAATGTGTGTGTCTTTAGCTCTCAGTGGTGGGGAGGAAATGGTGATTCTGTCGAAGTGTTGGGAGTGCCACCTTACCTGTGTTCTGTTTGTAAAGTATCAGAGGTTACTTTCCAAGATATATTTTTTGCCTTTCCAAATTCTGCTCATTCACTGAGGTCAAATCATACCCAGTGTTAAAACTGTCTCTGAAATAGCCTTGGGCTTATAATCAGTAACACATGATTTCGTTATTCTCTTTGCAGCTCTGGTGAAAGCTTCTTCAGAATAGGAAAAATGTTGCATACTTTTGATCTCTCTTATGCCTTTTACATCATAATATGATTTAATACATTGACTTAATATGACTTAATACATTGATAATATGATTTAATATGACTTAATACGTTGACGTGTGATAATCAAGCAGTGGGACCAGGTTCTCCTGGAATCAGCCTTATTATTTTATAGTCTTGGTCTATGGAATTTATTGACCTATCTTTCAGGTTACACATACCATACCTTGATGGTGCTGGGTTTCACTTGTGGTGAGCACCAAATACTTTGAAACCTGTAAAGTCACAGATGCTGAAATTTCACCACAAGCCATCAGAATCAAAATCTCCAGGGAGCAAGGCCTGAGTATCTATACTTTTTAAAAGCTTCCTAAGTGAGTCTAGTGTACAACTGTGATCGAGAAATTCTGCCTCATGAAGACCACTCTTTTATGGAACTGTGCCGACAGAGGTTTGCCAAGTACAGGTGTCACTCACAGACCCAACCAACAAAGGGAAACACAAACATCATTATGGTAGGATGGTATTAGGGTTGTGCCTGGGTACCCATGAGCAGGTTACATACGAGAGGAGGATAGCCTGGGGTTAATATAACATTTGGTACAGGGATTCCTCATTGAAAACATTTTTTTTTAAACCCTCCAACATAATAACCTTGGGGAGTGAGGACCAGAAGAGAGAGTAAAGGCTTATCAGAGAAGTGGAGAGACAATGAACGGAGCTAGAATTATGGGTAAATGGCCATCTACAGAGTGATTTTTAAGGGCCTATTGACTTAAAATTCCATCATGAAAAACTCATTCCTTTGGTTTAAAATTTTGTCTCTTGTTACTCTTCAAAAGCCTGTGAATGGCATCTGACTGGATTCATCATATCCTTACCTGAGAATACATTGTGATGGGATATGGAGAAAGATCCAGAAAAAAAGTGGGTGGAAGACTGAGGAGCTGTTGCCAAGTGAGGAAACACACTAAGCAGGGCATCTTGCAGACAGTGGCAGCTGGACAAATATTGACAATTTGATTTGCTATCAATTCAAAGAAAACCGCCTGAAACGAAGACAGACTATTAAATGTTCTATATTTCCCTCTAACTGCCCTGCTGAGGTGAGGAGCTTCTTGGCTCTCCCTGGCCCATACTGCTAGCTCCTGAACTGAGAAGAAAGCAAAGGGAGAGCAGCCTCATCTCCCCGGGGAGGTGGCCTCGTGGTCTAGGCTGGCCCGAGAGTGAGGGCTCTGAGCTCCAGCCCAAGGATTTTCCTCTGACTCGCTGTGTGGCCTCCAGCCAGTCTCCAAGCAGCTTTGGTTTCCTTGTATGTCAAACCAAGATAAATACCTAACTTCCCACCTCTCTGGGGCATTGTAAGACCGGCTGCCACTTTCATTACCATTTGTCTAACGACCATAAGAAAAGAGCTTGTAGAGAAGTTTTCAGACTCATTGTTCTTACTATTAGTGTTATCGATCTGCTACTGGAGCTTGCAGAGCAGAGCTCTGGGTAGAAAGAAGAATGTTTGGGGAGGGCAGGAAAATGGAGGACACAACAGCCCTCCAAAAAGTGGTGTTTGTAGTGGAAGAGAAACACAAAAGGGGGTTGGGGTGCAGGGGAGAGAATTCTACAATTGGTACCAGATGCCATCAGAAGCTAATAACCTGACAAACGCCGTCTTCATAAAGCAAATTCCTTAAAAAAGGAAGCAAATGGAAATGTAAGCTAGTGAAAGAATTTGCAGCAGCTGCCCTAAAACCATTTCTCACTTCATAAACAGGTCTGGGTTTGGTGCCTATTTTTTTTTTTTTCTTTTGCCTTGGTCTTCTTTCATGCCACATCCCCCCTCTAACACACTCTCCTGTCTCACTCTTCCTCCTCTGCCGCCAATGTCGGAAGGGCTTCTTATACCGGTCGTCATAGCAACAGCAGTTAATGGAACCCCATCTTGATGGAGGGAGGCTCCTGTAGAGTGTTTGTTCTGTGTCTTATCTCAGCATGTATTTGTCCTCAATGATGACATGGATTAATTAATTGGATGGAGTCACCAGAAAACAGCACATGCTATTTCACATTAATTTCTTGGCAACAAGCTGACACGAATGAGAACTTGTTAATGACTCTGTCTTCTAGTACTATCTGCATACCACGCTGAAGAAATATGACTTTTTGCGGACATGAAGGAAGGCAGCATCTTGGAAACTTGGAGTTCTTTAGGCATCACTAATGAGGTGTACTGATCTCATCCCATGAAGGATGGTTTGGTTTTGGGCCCCTTATCCAGAAAGGCTCAGTAAAGACTCAGGACAAAGATTCATTTCCTATATTACATACCCAGTTATCAACATTGGATTTGGGGAGTTTGAATTAACAATTAATAACCCCTACCCCCAATTCATATATTCCTCCCTCCACCAGTCTCCATAGAGTGAATTGGAAGCATTCCTCACCATTGAAGGGAATAATCAGAAGTCAAAAGAGTAAAAAAAGCTTTTTTCAAACTACTCAACTCCAACACCTCTATCCTATAGCTGATAAGCACAGAATGAGAATGTCACTGACATATGACTTAAATGACTTAAATCCTATGGGTACAAGATAAGAAGCAGCAACTTTAGCATATTCCGATCAAATCCATCCTTTTTAGATGAGTACTTTTAAAATCATATCAATTATGTCAAGGTGATATGTGCATATTCAATGACATTTTATTTTTCACTTTCTTATATTGTTGCCCAGCTTTTTAATAAAGTTGTTGACCGCTAACACAATTCTAGGACAAATAGGGCAAATTATGATGATGAGCCTCACAGTAGCCATTTTGGCTAATAATTACCACCACTGGCTACAGCATCATGAGCAAGTAAATATATAAGAAAATATCTCATTGGTTTCCCCCGCAAGATTATGATGGGGCATGATACTTATCATACCCCCAGTACTCAAACCAATACCTTGCCAACAATAAGTGCTCAGTAGATGTTCATTAGTGAATGAATGAGTAGGGCAAGGCGGCTGAATTACTGTTGGATGATAATATTTTTGTGTTTCAGATTCCCATCTGTCGCTTTAGAATTAACAAATTACCCATCTTAATACCCGTTGACTTACTTTGCTATATGAGCAAGTTTAATTCAAACTTTTCTTGTGTTTACTACAGCAAGGTTTATGGTGAATGTAAAAGTGGGCAAGAGTCTGTAATTGTCTTCAAGAGGTTCATAATGTAGTTGGGAGTTTCAGCACTTTGGACATACTCAGATACTAATCACCTTGTAGATCAAAGGATGAATAAATGAAAGAGCAAGCAGATGCACACGACTATAATATAGGATAGAATAACAGAAGCATTAGAAGGAAATTGTTTTTAAAAATTTCCCTGGGAGGTTCCAAGGAGGAAGATATCTGGAGGGGCTTCTTGGAGAAGAAAGGCATTTTAGAAATCTCAACAAATTGAACATAGGTATAGAAATGGGAAAACCAAAAAGTATGGATGGTAAACAGAAAACAAGCCCCTGAGGGTGGGACTTTGGCCATTTGCAGTGGAGCAGTAGAGGGAATTAGCCCAGAATAATAATAACCCTGTGGGATATGTACCACTATTATCCTCTTCTTATGGGGGAAGGAGCTGAAACACTGGGGAATGAATAACTCAGCCATAGCACGCAGGTAGTAAATGGTGGATCCAGGATTCAAAGTCAGACAGCATGTGGTCAGTGCCCTAATTTTTCATCTCTATGGTTCTGCCTTGGGAAGAGGGTAATGCTTTTTTTTGCTCTATTGCATCTTTGTTGCTGTTGTGGTCTAGACCTGAACCTGGAGAGTTTAACTCTCTTTCTCCCACTCCTGGCTGATGGACCCTAGAGGTCCAGGCAGTGGTCCTCCTCTGCTGGGATGATGTCCTGGAAGCACGTAGCTCAACATCAGGCAAGTGGCAGGGATTTAGTATGTGTGAGTTTCCTCTTCCTGTCGTGGGGTCAATTTCTGATTAGCCCATGCTGATTTTCATTGGTGGGGAGTGCCATGGCTCCAGTTGTCAAAAATATCTCATAGCAACCAGTAAATAAATGTTACCTTTTCTGCCATCTCAGATACCCAAACCCTTCATCCAGGGCCCTCTGGGATCAAACAACTAAAAAAAGTTCAGTGCCTGACACAACCAGGGGCCCCAAGAATTCACTCCTGACCTGGGTCTACTCTGATTGTTTGGGACCCAGAAATACTGGTTGTTAAACATTTTGAGGATTGCTTTCTGATCCAGCCATTTCTGATGCCATCCAGAGCTCTTGGAACACATTCCTCACCTTTTTCTGTCACCATTTTGTCCTCCTAAAAAAGTCATGGAAAGTCAATTAGTCATTCACTTTTTGTTAGCTGATATTGTTCTTATTTATTTCATGTCGCACGGTTCCAGGTCCTATAGAAGGAGGTGATGAGCTCAATGTAGGTTTTGGAGAAAAATCATTCTCTTTGGCTTAGAGGCACTTTCCAGAGGAAGTTGCCAAGTCTTTGCTGCTGCCTGCTTGTCTGGAGTCAGTCTAAGATGTTTTTGTTTCTGTCACCCCCAGCTGTGTCCATCGGCCCTGTGGGGAGCAGGGCAGCTGTGCGCCATTGCTGCTTGATCACACGGAGATGGTGAACTGTACCTCTGGTGGCCCAGGTCACATGAAGTGTGCGATTACCTGTCAAAGGGGGTTTGCCTTTCAGGGCAGCAGTGGGAAATACCTCAGGCCGGTGCAGGTGAGTTGGAAACCTGTGGTCATCAAGACCAAGCTCCTGGGGAGGGAAGGTACTTATGCTCTTCTCCCTCGCTGAGTGGGGAAAGGGCAGATTTTTAAATCACTTGGAAGGAAAGATGGGGCCTCTAACAAGCAAGGAGAGCACAGCTTCACAGAAAGGTGCAGTTCCCATTAACTAGGCTGTCAGTTTCTCTCATGCAGACAGCAGGTAGGGACGCTTATCCCGTTCTCTTTCTCCTTTCGCTGTCGGAAATGACAGTCCTGCTTTTGCCTTCAAGATGCGTACTCCACAGTTTAGACTTGCCCACAATTTGTAAGCAAGATAGGTTGTAATCAGCTTGTGTGTGGCTCACGATTTGACCCCCAGCCCTCCTAAGAAGGCTGGAGAAAGAGTCTGATTAGAGTAACAAACTTCTGCTGAAGTGGGGATTATAATGTGACTCTAGCTGTGGCCTAATTTTCCGCATTTCTCCAAACTACCATAGCACCATTTCCAGCATTTGGAGGTAGTAGAATATATTGGTTAAGAGCGTGGCTCAGGTGACAAACACAGAATGAAATTTTGGCTCCATTGTCTATTAGTTGTATAATTTTAGGTAAAAACAAAGAAAAGAAACTAATCTCTTTAAGTGTTCTTCCATATTTGTGAAATAATGAGGACAGACGTATTTATGTTATTGAGTCACAATGATGACTATTGGGAAATAACTGAAAAGTTTCCAGCTAAATGACAGACATGTAGCTCTCTGTTCAGCTTCCATTACTATGAGCATGATAATGTATTCTCAACTAAGAATTCTGTTTTCCATCCTTCCTTTGGAGAACTTTCAATACTCCACAGAGGAACTTTAAACTTGAAATCAGCCATTTGAAAACATGACCATCATATAAGACAGAGAAAGGATACATTAGGGAAAACATAATGGTGCTTGAGGAAAGAACAAGAAAGATGTGGTATGATGAGGAAAGAATGGATGCATGACTGATAGGCCGGTATCAGTGGTGCAGAAGATTGGAATCATTTGCATTTTGTACCAGTTGAAGACTTAGCAGGTAGTAGATCCTTAGAGGAATTTCACTTGCTTGGAGATGGTCTGAACTCGAATGTACAGTTGTTGGTTTCAGGTGGTTTAGGTTCTGCACAGAAATAAACAGTTTTGATAGTCCTGGAGACACCAACTCATTAGTCTATGGTGCTTTGGTCAGAAAGGCAGCGTTCTTGTCCCCTGTTCTTCACCAAGCTTAACTCGCACTACAGAAGAGAAAGAAAGAATGACCAAAAAAATAGGGACCGAATACATTTGTGTGACAGGTAAGGAGAGGGAGAGAAGAAAAGGGAGTGTTTGCAATGCGTTACAATTAGGAGCACAGTTAAGACAAGATGGATAACACTTAATGGAGCCAGGAGAAAAGCCAGGCAATATATGCGGAGTTTGAGACAGATTCTGTAAGCGATCACTGTGGTTCGAGCCAGGCTTGCACTGTGGTAAGCGTGGGGGCAGTCTGGGTGGGGAAGAGGAAGGTAGGAGGAGCTCACGTCTCCCAGCCATATGGTGGAGTCAGCCAACACGCCCTCCAGCTGACTTTGCTCTTGTCACCTGAGGCCAGCGAGTGCTGGGTGTATAATTTCCCCAAGGAAATGATACAATCCCAGCTCGTGATCACAAGACAGTGGGGATATTTGCTTTTTGTTGACATAAGAACTGAAACTAAACAGAAAAATGTGTCTGGCTTTGACTTGGGTCCTTCTGGCAGGCAACAGGGAAACACTGGGAAGAGGGAGGAGCAGCTGGCCAGGAGTGGGTGTCGGGGGTGACAGGTGCTTTCACCAGTCATTTGACCTTGGGTTTCACTGCCACTGTGGTCTCTGGGCAGGAGGGCTGCTGAGCCACAGAATCTCCCCGCACTCTGTTCGACCTGTGGTAACCCATTGGCTGGAGGGATGGCTATGCTCTTTCCCAAACAAGCCATGAGCTTCCAGCTCTCTCAGTCCCAGCTCACTCTGTCCCCCTCACTCCGGACATGTTCTTCTCCCCATGCCCTTGACAACTGGGAGGTCCTGCTTGTCCTTCACAGGCCGGGTCTCGTGTCACCTACTCCAGTAGGTGGAGGGCCAGTTCCTCCAGCACCCATTGTGCCATCTCCCAGAGCAAGCACCTGCCTATGATAGGGCTGGCTCTTTCGACATTTTCATGTTTTCTTTCTTCTTGGTCCCCATTTCGTACTTTTGTTTTATCGTTTCCATTCTTTGTATTATATTCTCGCAAATCATTATAGACAGGAGTAGGCTAGAGTAAATAACAATATATATCTCTTGCATTTTCCTTCCGTATTTCCTTTCCTCCTTTCCTCTCTTTCTCCTTCTTTCCGTTCTTCCACCTTTGGTTTTCAAGCCATTGTTTCAACCTGTGATTTGCTCTGCTGGTAGATGATTAGCTCCTGGAGGATGTCTTGTTTATCCAAATCTAGACAGAACTTGGTCCTTCTAAGTGCTCAATAAATGTCCCTTCATTTATTTAATGTTGAGGAACTCTAGGGCTACCCCACAAAAATGACAGGCTGAGGGAAAGGGCTGGAATCTTTCCAATTTCACTACAAGATTTGGAAGGTGCCTTGTACGTATTGATTCTCAGCTGTTCTTAGATACTGTACACCATTCTCTGTGGAGGTAATTATGTTCAGGACCATTATCATCCAGGCTCCCAGCAGGAAATAGGTGACATGCTCCAACATGGGTAATTTGAGGGAATTTAGTACAGGGACTACTTATGAAGCTGGAGGCAGGATACAGGGAAATTACAAGGAGATGGTGCAGAATCCCAGGGTCAAGGGTGACATCACCCGTAGGTCTGAAGAGTTGATTGTAGGGAGCAGGGGGCAGAAGCCACAGGAAGAGAGTGCAGGAGAGGATAAGGAGGGCTGCCGAAGGACAAAGCCAACCAGCAGTAACATACTAGGGAGGGAATAGGAAGAATAAGTGCCCAGACCTCCCTTGCCCTCCAGGTCCTGTAGTCTCCAGCCAGCGCATCCCAGGTGCTAGGCCCGAGCACAGCCAGAGGCATTAAAACCCACAGGGGCACAGAGCCTGGTGGAGAAGTGCATAGAGTGATCCAAGAGCACATGGGAGGCAGCTGAGAGTTGGCCTGGAGGAGTGTCTCCCGTTCATGGTTCTCTTACACTAACAGGGATGGTCAGCAGCAGCCTACCTGGGTATTGAAGACAGTATATCAAGCCAATAGATCCTAAGGAGGGAGTAAGGCAAAATCGTTTTACTTATTTTGAATGTTTGCACGAATAATCAGCAGGACTCCTACAAAGCCTGGAAACTACATTGATAAGCCTTTTCATGTGAACTTGATGGAAGAAAATTCTCTGTTTCTAGAAGGAAATTCTGCTCACATGTTCCTCTGGGCACTGGGACCGGACTGTGAGCTGCATGCCCCTTGATTGTGGTGTTCCCGACGCATCTTTGGTGAACTACGCAACCTTCTCCTGCTCAGAGGGAACAGACTTTCTGAAACGCTGTTCAATCTCCTGTGTCCCACCGGCCAAGCTTCAAGGTATTGTCAGCCAACTGGGAACCAAGTGCAAGTTCTCTCCAGCCCCTCTCCTCTCATTGTGGGTACTTTAGGGATTTTTTTCTTGACCCCAGTACTCTTTCCATTGGCTCTGCTGTGCCACCCTTTTCTGAGAACACCACCAAAACACCAAAGGGACACACCATTTTTATCCTGATGACATGCAAGGATGCCTGGCTTAGAGCTCATGAATGAAAGACATGTAGACTTCCCTGTTTTTATTTGATTGTACATCCTCTGGAATCAAGGGGACTCACAGTGGCCTGATCATAGGAAAAATATATCAGGCATATATATATTTTTTTTAATTTACTATTTACAACCTTCCTGTGAGTTAGGTGCTTTTAGTTCTCTTTTATAGATGAGAACAGAGTTCTAGGAGTTGTCCCTGGCTGTACTGATAGTAAGAGATAAAGATAGGGTAGAACCTGCTCTGACCCCACACCTTGCTGTTGTCCTCTTCTCAGACTCTAGTGTGAATCTCTTAGTGACCTAGGAGGCTCGTTCCAAATACAACTTCCTGAGCCTAATGTTGATAGAGTCTGACTTAGTAAGTCTGAGGTGATGCAGCTGTGGGAGGTTCCTGGACTTCCTTTGGAATAACTGTGAATTACACTGAAGCATAGTGTAGTGTTTTAGTACAGAACTCTGCATCCCAACTGCCCAAGTTCAAACCCTGCATCTGCCCCCTATTAGCTTGGCCAAGTTGCCTGAACTCAGTTTCCTTATCTGCAAAATAAGAGATAATGTGTTGTTCGAGGTGTATGTGGGTATTGTAAAATGCTTCAAACAGTGCGGGGCATATAAAAAGCACTATAAATATGTCCTCTGTTGTTATTATCATGGTTTGCATGACACGGTCACTACTCTATTTTTATAATTTGTAGTTAGGAAGTGAGGTCATGATTTGTTGGGTAGCCATTCTTTGATTCAGGGAATGAAAGGGAGGTCAGGGAATAGTTATCCGATCTCTGTTCTGTGTAAGAGATCTCAGTGGTTGCTTGGCGGGTAAAAAGAGATGGGACGAGCCCTGGACCTAAGAGTCAGAGAATCTGCTCCGCCAAGAATTATGTGACTTCGTGAGAACGCTGACGGGTTTATAGGGTTTTGGTTTTTTCGGCTACACATTGATTTCTGGACTCGTACTTCTCTTTCCTGGGCTCAGGACTGAACCCGTGGCTGACCTGTCTTGAAGATGGGCTCTGGTCCCTCCCCGAAGCCTACTGCAAGTTGGAGTGTGACGCTCCTCCCATTATCCCAAATGCCAGTGTGCTCCTGCCCCCCTGCCCCCAGCGCAGCCATGACGTGGGCTCCGTGTGTAGATACCGATGCAAGCCGGGCTACTACGCCGTGCCGAGTGCGGACAGCAAAGTCAGGAGGTGAGCTGGCTTGTTCCTGGGTCTCTGTGCTTCTCTCTACCCTCACACTCTCATCTGTAAATCCTCTCCCAGACGGTTGCTTTGGAAATAATATTAAGACCTTCTGGGTGGTCCATTGCTTCTTGTATTGGTTTGTTTTTCAGTATAATCTCTCTTCACCTGCATGGCACATTCCGCAGTCACATAGGCAGGTTGACCAGGTGTGCTTTCTGGAAGGCTATTCCTTCCCATAGGATATCCCACAGCCTCACCTTGGTGATTTCAAAAGAATCTCTGCCCTAATTATCGTTGTCCTTGAAAGTAAGTGTTGAGAGCTTCTCAGGTGTTGTCACCTGAATCCAGCCGTGAGAGGAACATCCTCATTGGGTCGGTTGGGAACTTGCGATGGTGGCTCTGGGAGACACCACCTGCGCTGGTCCCAGTCCAGCCATTTATTACCTGTGTGATGCTGGGATGGTTTCCTTCTCTGCCTTAGTCTTTCTCATCTGTAAAATGAGGATAGTAACAGTAATATCTACCTGACAGGACTTGGTGTAAGGACTAGATATATTAATCAATTAATAAAATATAAGGTCTGATAAATTTATTTATTTATTTATTTTTAAAGATTTTATTTATTTATTTGACAGAGAGATCACAAGTTGGCAGAGAGGCAGGCAGAGAGAGAGAGGAGGAAGCAGGCTCCCTGCTAAGCAGAGAGCCCGATGCGGGGCTCGATTCCAGGACCCTGGGATCATGACCTGAGCTGAAGGCAGAGGCTTTAACCCACTGAGCCACCCAGGCGCCCCTGGTAAATTTAATTTTAACACATAAAATATATGAGCCATTAATATTATTGTAGTCTGTCTGCTTTCTCCCTGCTGGACTTCCTGTGTTCATGCTCCTAGACCCGGAAGCCAGGGGTGCCTTTCTTCTGATCAGAAAGAACAAGAGGAAAGGCTTTGAAGAGAGTCATGCTGGGCTTCAAATCCCAGTTATCTTCCCTTTTTATCAGCTGAGTAACCTCAGGCAAGTTACTTAACTCTTTGGGTCTCAGTCTCCTTTGTAAGTTGAGGATAATACCCACATCAGAGGCTTGAGTGGAAGATGAAATGAGATAATCACATCCAACCCAGAGTCTGCCTTGTGCCAATTGCTCAATATACGGTTTCAGAAAAAGGTTTTTCTGAACAAAAAACAAAAAAAATCTTTCAGAAAAACAAACTCCTCGTACTCAGTAAAATAGTAGCTATTCTTTCCCTATCATAAATTATGTCTGTATAGGACAAAATTCAGTTCATTTCTTACAGGACTTAATTAAAAGTCTGTCCATAGTAGGTTTTTTTGTTTGTTTGTTTTTAAAGATGGTTTTTGTTTTTGTTTTTTGAACTAACAAGATCCCAGCTGTGGCATTACCAATGATGCCAAGACACACCAGCTTTGCTTATAAATTAAAATTCTCTAAGGGGGGGGCGCCTGGGTGGCTCGGTGGGTTGGGCCTCTGCCTTCGGCTCAGGTCCTGATCTGGCTCTCTGCTCAGTGGGGAGCCTGCTTCCTCCTCTCTCTCTGCCTGCCTCTCTGCCTACTTGTGATCTCTATCTGTCAAATAAATAAATAAAATATTAAAAAAAAAATTCTCTAAGGGGACAGAAGAATATCAGGAAACTTGCTCTCTGGCTCTCTGGCTCGCACGTGCCCTTCACCCCACCATCTTACTATGGGGTGGATTGAGTCTGGCTTTGCCCAGCACCTTGCTCTCCAGAGAAAGAGAGGCTTCTATGTGGGAGGGAAGGGAGCAAGTCAGGCGAGAGCCTGGCTGATGAGAATATGAATAATACTGGTGAAAAATTCATAAGAGGCAGCACTCTGGTTCAGTGGACTCTAGCAGATATAGTCAACAGTATTTGACAACCGAAAACACATTTGCATGGGATTTTCGTAGGATCTTGATCAATTTGCATAGGTTCCCATTGACAGGCAATGAGGACCCAGGCCATCTTCAAGCGCTAATGGGATTACAACTCCTCTAAAGCCAGCTGTTTTGGGGCTTCCCCCACCCCTCATTTCTTGCCTTCCTTTACACAGACTTGCAGCTGACTCAGGTGTCTGCAGAACAGGGCAGCAAAGAATAATGGAGGGGGAGAGGAATGTCTCAGGACCAGGAAGAACTGAGGGAGGAGGGATGATTCAGCCCACGGCTGAGCTGTGTGATGGGAACGAGTCTCCCCCCCACACCCAGAACTGTAGACTCTCTGCCTTACCCTGTGCCTCGGACGTGGGCAACTGCCCCAGCCCCGGCAGGGGCACACAGAGGCCATTTGTTGGCACAGCTTTTCCGGTTGAGAAACTGGGAGCTTGCAACAGCGGCATCGGTTTTGGCATAAACATTTACATTCACAGACACTATGCTGAGGAAAGATTAAATTATTTACCACACTGTGTAAACTGATTTAAATCTTAGTTTACACCTGTTTACATAGCAGGCGGCAGATTGGTCATCCGAAGTTTGCAAGTCAGGCGTAAATCACTGTCACTTGCGGCTTCTGTTTACCCAGCGAACTATGTCAGCCTTGTTCCTCGCTTGGTGGGAAGAGCCCAGAGTTATACAAATAGGGCTCTAAATTTCTTTCTAGGACATGCAAGCAGGAGAAGAAGAAATTGAGAAAAGTGGGCAGGGAGATCAATCCAGACGGAACGGGCACATGCTAATTTTATGCAGTTCTTCGAGGAGTGGAAAAAACCCGCTTGAGGGTCAGATTCGTGGCTTGTCTGCATGACTGAACAAACGACTCAATATCCACATGTCTCAATTTTTGCATCCATAATGTGAGGGGTAGGAATTTCTATCCAACAGTGTTATTTTGAGGCTGAAAGGAGGTAAATGTTCTAGAAGCATTTTATCACCTATGATGTTCAATATAAGTACTACGTATTGCTTTTTGTTCATTTCTTTTTATTCATTTACTTTTTTAAGGTTTTAATTATTTATTTGACAGACAGAGATCACAAGTAGGCAGAGAGGCAGGCAGAGAGAGAGGAAGGGAAGCAGGCTCCCTGCTGAGCAGAGAGCCCGATGCGGGACTCTATCCCAGGACCCTGGGATCATGACCTGAGCCGAAGGCAGAGGCTTAACCCACCGAGCCACCCAGGCACCCCTGTTCATTTCTTTTTAAAACAAGGAAACAGCTACAAAAATGTCAGCAAGTACATTCCCTTCCTGCTCTTCTCAAGTCTATCAAACGTTGTTTCAAGAGAAAAGAAAGACGAGTACTGGATCTGACTTTTCTCTTTGGATCAGCCCATCTAAGTTTTGTTCCATTCAACGCAGAGGTGGCCGGGAAGGCATAGCTACAGCTGGCAAGTTCATCATGTGCAACGCTCTCTGCTGGTCTGAGGAGACACATGCGAAGAGGATCTAGGCTCCGACATCAGGGAGCACACAGCCTTTCATCTGTTTTATTTTCCCTTGAAGCATAACAGAGGAGACAGCTACACCTCACCCCTAGATTCCTGGCCACTTCTTCCCAGGATGTGAAAGTGGCACTGCCCACCCTGGATCTAGTCGGGGAAATGCAATGGCTTAGGCCTGGGTCAAGAACTCTGACCTTGAAGTCCTGGCTGGAGTCGGCATCACCCAAGTCCAGTGAATTCCCCAGAGGGAAACTGAGAAGGAGGGTAAATGGATATTGGTGTAGCCAAAAAAAAAAAAAAAAAAAAATCAATAAAACAAAAATAAATATCCATTATATAGTATAGCTACCCAGTGCCATAGCCATATCATGAAATAGCCTACTACCATCGAAGATGTTTGGAAGAATATTAAAGACATGGGAAAACATTCACAATACAGTGTTAAGTGGATAAAAGCAAGAAAGTAGCTGTTATAAATGTTATAGTCTCTACTTTTCAAATTAAAAGAATATTTTTATCACTTTTATGATAGCTAGAAATGCTTATGATATTAGTAGTCGTAATCTCTAGGTAGTAGGCTTATAGGGAATATCTTTTCTTTTTCTGCTTATTTATATTTGCTCAATTTCTTGATTTTTCTGAGACAAATTGATAAACCATTTAGAAACCAAAAAATGAAGTGAGCAATTAAGAGCAGATTATAGCAATTTGTCAAGGCAGAGAGTAATCAAAGGAAAACTAGGCAGCTCTCTCTAAATAGGTGAACCCAGGAGAGACCAGCACACCCAAGATGGCATGAAGAAAGGTACATGACCTTTCCACCTTATACACAGATCTTTCTATGTTTTGAGGACAGAACTGTTTTTATTCTCAAAGACCACCTCACACCTTTTGTCCTCCAGTCCTAACACCTCTTCCCAAACTTCCAGCATGTCACCTCATTCCCCAAAGTTAAGAGTCTACCCAGCGGTGGGCAAGCTAATCTATACCCCAAACACACCCTCCCCCTTCCTGCTGTCCAAAATGAAGTTTGCCACCTTTGCTCTGGACCCCATCTCCTTTCTTGGGATTTCTCTCCATCCATTTACCTTCTTTCCTACATCTGAGACATCTCTCTTCCTCTTGCCTATTCCTTCTCTTTCATTATGCTCAGGTTTCTCCCATGTTGCAACTCAAACGAGCAGAACCTTTCCTTGATCCCCTGCCCCTGCCCCCAGCTACCACTCTATCTTTCTCTCTCCTTTCACAGTGAAACTTCTAAGAGTTATTTGTATTCACTCTCTCTAGCTTGCTATCTTTTCTCTGCTTCACCCTTTGACATTCATGTTTCTACTCCTGTCTCTTCACTAGAGCTGTGCCTGCCATGGATCTTTCTGCTGTCAAATGCAGTGACTCTTCTTGGTTCTCAGGTTACTTGAGAATATTTGGTTTAGCTTGTGGTCACTACGAGAGATTGGTGTGGGTGTTGAAGCTATCCATAATTTGGTGTGGATGTTGAAACTAATGATATCACATATAGACTAAGAGACTCTGAAAAGGGTTATTACTCACATAATGAGGTCTTCTGGAAAGTGAATGGGAGGATCTCAGGTTGACCTTCAAACTACTGGAGAAACCAGGGAAAGGAGAGGGCCTAGGGTTTTATGGTGCTTGGGGACTAGGGCTTATGTCATGTGAACAGACCTTTGGTTTGAACTTTCTGCTGAGGCCAAAGGAGGAAGCATCCAGCTTTCCAATAGGCTTGCTCAGATGTGGGAGATGTTGGGGCTTGAAAACTGTCGCAAGCATTAAAAATGGAGTCAGGCTTTTTTATTATAACATAGCTGGCTACACTCTGCTTGAAACTTCTTCCTTGATTTTTTTTTTTTTCACTCCCTGATTTTCCTCCTTCTTCTCTATCGCTTCTCAATTTTATTGTCTAGCTTTCTCCCCTCTGCCCATTTCTTCAATGTTGGCATTTCTCTGAGCTCACTTTTCTCTCTTGTTCTACACACTTATCTGGGAAGAAGCTCATTTACCCTATAATTTCATACATCATCCACATGCCAATGGTTCCTAAATCCACACCTCCTACTCTAATGTCTTCCCTTCTGGGCCATAAGGACCATTAGAACAATTGATTGTGGATATAGCCACCTGGATATCACATCTGCATTTTAAACTCTTATTATCTAAAACAGAGCCTATTATAATCTATTTCAAATATCAACATCCTCTGTGTTCTGTGTGATTGGTCAGACCAAGAACCTGCACATAACTTGAGATTCTTCAGTGTCCTTTACCCCCAATCAAGCCAGTCATCAACTTCCATCAAGTGTTGTCTTACTGACTCTCAGCTATGACCATTTCTCTCCATCTCTGTTGCCACGTCTCTGTAATATGCCTCCATCCTTTTTCACTCTTGAACTGGTCTTTCTGACTCTAGTCTTTTTCTCTTCAATACCTTCACCACTTTCCAGCATAACTGATCTTCAAAAAAACAGAATTCCAATTACAGTTTTCCCCTACATAAAATATAATGGCCAGCCATTTCACTAGGAAAATTTAAAAATCTTAAAATAGTTTCCATGTGGACATTGTTTACTTCTGTAAGGCTCATTGCCTACTCGCTTCCCTGGGAGACCACTTCCCTTCAACTGCTCTTTTTCACTCCCTGATTTTCCTTCTCCTTCTGTAGGCTCTCATACCATTGGATTGATTTTACTTCCTTATCTAAGCCATGGCTAACGTGCCTCTCGGCCAGAGCTCTCCCCAACAGTGACCTTTGCCTTTGCTGACTCTGACTCTTACAGTTTTATCTAGGAAGACTATCAAATCTCCCCAGTCTATAAGCACTGCCCTTCCCAGGGCTACATTGCCCACAGAGCTTCCTTGACAACAGCATCTACCTTGCTAAGTAGAAATGGTCTGGTTACTTGTCTATATTCTCCAAGAGACCAGAAATATTTGTTTAGCTTCATGTACCCAATGGCTATGACATTTATTGGTAGGTACCAGTAAATACTTTATGAATGGATGAAAATAAATGTTAGAAAAATATTATGGAATTTGATATTAAAGTTGATACTAACCAATGGTGAAGGAAAGGGGACAGTTTCCTATGAGGGAGTGGAGATCTCTATTTTAAGGGCTTTAGAGTAGAAGAACTCTAAAAATATATGTGTATGGTTTTTTTCTAGCAATTGTCTCAGTAACAAGGAAGGAATTGTCTTCTCCAAAGACTGTTTACTTTTATCTGTTCAGCACACATGTAAACTTGATTAGCACAACTCTATACAAGTTAATAGTCACACAAATGGATTAGACTTATCAAAAGCTCACGAGAACAGCAGTTCTCATACCTGGCTGCACGTTAGTATCATTTGGCAAGATTTAAAAAAATCTTAATATTCAGCTCATGCCCCAAACCAATTACATCAGAATCTCTGCAAGTGGGACACAGGCATTTTGCATTTTGCAAAGCTTCCCAAGTCTCTCTAATAAGCGGCCAAAATCAAGAAGCACAAGTCTAGGGGAACCTTCGTTTCTGTAAGAACAGTATCAGTCATGGGATTTTGGCTTGTCTAAAAATATCCAGAATAATGTTTTCTTCTTTCAAAATTAGTATAATAGCACTTTTGCATGCCAGATTTTTACATGTCTCTTTGGGGCTTATTTATATTTGGAGTTAATCAAAAGAATACAAACAATTGTAACTCCAAAGAAATTGTAGTAGTTTCATGAGTTCTTTCTTACTGAAATTTTACAACAAATCCACAGGCTCCTTTAAGCTGCTTTCTTTTCCTTCCCTACAATTTCCTTCCACATACACATAATTGTTCATCACCCCTTTGTTGTTTCATTAACTTGACTTCCCAGGAAGCTAAAATAAATGTGTTTGACTTACAGTTTATCAAAAAGACCGTATTATATTCTCCCTTATCTTTCATTCCCAAGGTTTCCTTTTTCTCATTAGGTGTTATCTTTATGTGGGAAGGTTAGATTAACCTCATTAGGGCTCATAATTAATTTAACTTACAAATTATTCCAACCTTCTAACTTAGACAGCCTCTCCCTCTGTAAGTCATTCATCAAGATGCCATTTGAAAGGTGCTGCGGTAGTCAGATCTTTTTTAGAGTGATTGTAAACAGCCGTACTTTCTGAGAGTCACTCACGGTATCAGCTTTTCCAAAGAACACAGATCTATTTAAGTTCTATAAACACAAATGTAGGTCAAGACTATAAAAAATAGGCCTCACAATAGGACTATTTAGTATTGGTAAACCTCTTTAATAGGCGTTTGTCTCCTCTGTCGGGGGGAGGGCTTGGTATGGCCGTGGACAATACATGTGGACTTGACCCATCTCTACACACAAAGGTTGTTTGGTATGGCAGAGAGTTAAAAAGCTTAAGGCCTTGGCTCTGTTCTGTTGGGTTGATGATATAATAAGATTATAGTATAATATGGTATATTATGATATAGTAATGCATAGCTTGATATACTATAGTAATAATATGTTTCAGTATATTATTAGACAGATGAGGAAACTAAGACCCAGAGTATCATTAGTAACTTCCCCACAATCACTCAGCCGATTTGTGGTGTTCAACCATTCTGACTCCAAAGTCCATGTTCTTGGCTCACAAGACTTTCAGTATTGAGCAAATTACTACATCTCTCTGGACTTTTTTCCCTGCACATCTGTAAAATAAGGGGAAATCTTGAGTGATTTCCAGCTCTAGAGGTCTGTATTTTATTTTCTATCTCAGTAGAATCAATGAGAGGAGTTAACACTTTTGCAGAACACCATTGAGAGAAGTGATACATAACAATTTATTGCCACCAGAAAAAAAAAAAAAACAGAGAAGCAGTAATATATTACTGCACAGGCACAATCTTAGTGGGTGCTACTTAAGGTACTACTTGGAGAACTCGGGTCTGAGTGAACAGTCAAAGTTTTATCTTCTTCCTCCAGATAGGTTTTGGTGAATTGTTCTCTATTCACACCCAAGAGGATTGATTGGATCCTGGTCGTCCTTGAAGGCCAAATATGGGTACATTTTTAAGATCTCTAAAATTGAGTTTAAAGATTAAGTACTTCCCTGAAACTTCCCTAAAGAAGAAAATTTAGTCAAAATGCTAGGAAGGCTTTCCTTAGTCCAATATTCATCTCTTGGCTTAGTGGTAATGCACACAGGTTCTGGGATTAATGAGATCCAAGTTTGAATCTTAACTCTGCTACTTACTAGTTCTTAGACCTTGGGCAAGTTACTGATCTATACTGAACATCACTGTTTTTATTTACAAAAAGGATATTAGGAAATAGAAGTACTTACAGCTTTTTGTAAGGATTGAATTGGATAATAGATGTAAAGAAGTGAACACAGTTCTTAGTCATATGAAGCTTTAGGTCGGCAGTTCCTGGTATTTTATCATTACCATTATCATCATCAGATTGCAAAATGACCGTTGCTTTTGGTGTGTTTAGCAGGTAAAGTTCTTTAACAAGGAAAACACACAGCTACATTTTTATCAGTGGCTATTGTCTCCCATCCATTATTGATGGCCTGTACACCTGAAAAACAACATAGGGACAGAAAGACTAAAGCTGGCATTCCAAGTAGGATGTACAGGTCTTTGGTAACCAGGGCCAGTGGGGGAGTACCCTTCCTCTGCCTACAAAACACACACACACACACACACACACACACACACACTCACGAAAACAGGAAGTTCATGAAATTTAAAAAATATATTTGCCGTTCCCTCCCCCAATCAGAACCCTCTCATCCTACTTTCAAGTCAGTGAGTTATCTAAATGCTACAGTAGACCATCAGAGGGAAAACGGTGCTGTGGGGGGGAAAGACACGGAAATGAAATAGTCAGCAAGATAGAGCTGGACATACTTCAAAAATTGGGGCAGGCAAATAAGGTCAGACTGGGGAGCAGAATGGAAGGGCATGTCCTGGAGACGTCACTTAGATTTTTACACTCTTGATCTTTTTGAATTGTACCTTGAACTTCTGAGGTCCAACTGATTTTATTGTATCATAGAAAGGGAAAGAAAGACTTGGCTAATGAAATGGAAATGTGTAGTTTAAACAAATGCTAACCCTCCTTAAATAGCCCGAATTTGCAATTTCTAAAGTCAGTAAAATAATCTACATAATTTTCAAACTCTGCCTCATAACATTGTGCATATACACATATGAACAGCTGTTAAATCTATGCGTATGCATAGACAGAGACACACATGCTACCTATGATTTGCCAGTTAAGGGACATACTATAATCTCTGTATACACTCATGCATCTGTGAGAAATAGAACTTTGTTTTCTTTCCATTAAGACATTGTCTGGCTTTACAATTAGTGCTTACAGTAAATACATTCAAAGTTTATTCTTGGAATCCTCAATTCTCTTGCCATTGTAGGATAATGTGAGCTTTAGGCTAATTGATTACAGCCCCTTTTAGCATCGAAGCGACTAAACCTCTTCGAGCCTTGGCCACTCCAGTGCACACCTGGGTGCAGGCCAGCTCCCTGCCGCAGGCTTCACAGGGCTCCAGCAATTGGCATGCAGGCCTTTACTTCAAACACAGCATTCGCTGAACTCATAAATTTCCCTGTGACCTTCAATCTTAAGCTAGAGAACATCTGATTGTAAAACTGTCCTTCCTCTTTTGATATTTTATTGACTGCTGATTTCTCTATTAATCAGGAAGAGTAATTTTCAAAATATTATATGAGATGGCAGTGGATTTTACACACACACACACACACACACACACACACAGCAGTAGGACTTTCTTCAACCCATACTTTCTCTCCCTGATGCCTTTTCCTTGCTTTTTCCCCCCACCCCCTTACCCCATTCTCTGTCTCAGGCTCCTGCTAATCCCTTCTTTGGCCCTGTGAGTGACCATTTTCATTGTGACCTTGCCTTTGCTGTCTAGTGGTGGAGTCAGGTCAGGCCAAACTGATTTATAAACCATCTCCTGAAGGACCCTAGGTGGGACAAAAATCTGAAGAACCGAGCAGGGTGGGAAGACTCAGTAGAATGTTAACACTGAACACTCATATCACACACACAGGGAGAGAGAGAGAGAGAGGGAGAGAGAGCAGAGGGATGGACAGAGGAGTGTGACTGAGTAGATCTGTTACTGGAGCTAATAATTTCTGCTGCTCATTGAGGATTGTATGTGCTATTCATTTTATTACATACTTTATATGCACTAACTTATGTAATCTTCTAATAAGCCTGTAAGGATGCTATTATCAACCCCATTTTTCAGATAGGAAAACTGAGAAAAGAAAGCTGAGTAATTTTTTTTAAAAGCCGGAGATGTATTTAGAGCCACATCTGGAGTTCAAGCATTCGTGTCCTGATTCCAAATCATCTGCTCTTCACCACTGTATTCCTGATGGGAATCACCCACTACAGCCACTAAAAGCCTGCTGAAGGTCACTGGGACCTCTGACTCTTTCTCTTTAGTCAAGGAAAGTTTCGAGGAGAATGTTAACCAGCCTTTTCATTCTAGCCCACATTAAAAAGGTGAGCTATTAGGCGTACTGCAGACATGGGATTCCCCCATGGAAAATCCACAAAGTCCTTAGGTATATCACAACCTTCTAGAAGTTCTGATAACTCCTTAACAGGTTTGGGTTTTACTGTTGCTGTGACTTCTAGACAAGAGGCATGGAAAGAGCTTTGCTTTCTGAAAGCGGCCAGGGACATGCAATGATTGAATAGTTAATTCCAAGGTGAGGATATGGATATGTGTTTACACTGTGAGCACTTTTTATCAGGCCTGTCTGTGAGTTGGACTGACCAGGAACAGAGATGTAACAATACCTGGAGGAATTTGTACATGAAAATTTGGTGAAGATAGGCAAAGGATTTCTTGCAAAGAGAGAACCTGTCCTCTGAAATTGAATTCATACATTTTTGTGGCCCCTTTTTGCCAGAATTTTGTCCCAGCTGCCTTCCCCCAAGCTCTTTTCCTCCCCACAAGATAAAGCAAGATAAAGCTGAACATATTTCAAAAATTAGGGTGGGCACATATATACTTTTCCCATTTACACTTGGCCAAGATTTCAAACAGATTCTACCTTTCACTCCTCTGGGTTCGTGCATGCATTAATCTTCTGGCGGGTATGCCCTTCTTCTCCGTCCCTGCCTAATTGAACCCATCTCTTAGTGTTTCTTTCCTGATGTCCTTCATGTCCCATAGAAGTACTGGGGGCTCCCTCTTTGGGCTCCTATAGGTCAGTATTCTGGTTCTCTTATGGTATTAATATTTGTTTCTAAAACTATATGACCTAATGTAATGCATAGGCATGTAGTAGATGCTAAGTGAATATTTGTTGGCTGGATGTATGAATGGACAAATAACTGAATGATGAGAGATGGGTGAGGCAAGAGATTCCTATTTAATAGTATTTGTCTTGGAATCAGTTCATTCCTGCATTTCATTGTAACCACTGAGTCCTCAGATACACACTGAAGGGAATGAATTTTAGAATTCTGCAATAATGTTAATTACCATTGTATATGTTTGGGTTTAAATTGCATGCGTTGCAAAAACTTCAGAATATTTTCAAAATCTGGGGGTAACCTGATTTGGTAGACGATAAACCCTGTTAGCTCTATGGAGAATTATGTGAGAGGCCCAGTGACTCATGCAAAAGAGATTAAGTGGGAGCTACTGAACTCAAAGTGAGAGAGGCTGAGGGTTAGACAACTAAGGCAGGGCAACAAAAGTGGAGAAGGAGCCCCAAACTTGAGTTAGGTGTTCAGACCTGGAACAAGACATTATTGCATCTGCCAACTTGGAGACCTAAGTTTTAGTAGCAGGAAGCCCAAAGACAGAAGTGAGGGGTGGGGCTTTGAAGTAGAACTATCTATGTACTTTCAGGACTTAGCACACTGCTCATTCTGACAGAGAGGCTCCGTTTTACATGGAAAAAGAGCTTTGTAAGGGGCATTTTTTTTTTTTTTTTGAGTCAGGGAAAAATGGAAAACCAAAGCCAATGTGTCTGGTGGGATGGTCCTACTAAAACTAATTCTTGTCCAGTGGAGTGGACTGAAGCTAAACATTGAGGGCCTGCTGTGCAGAGGTTGGACTCGCTGATGGGCTGTGGACTGACCATGAACAAAGTCTGCCTGCTCTTCATTGAGGATATTGGCTTGAGAAACCAGGTCTGCAGTTTGTTAAGAGGGTGTCACACTCCCTGATTTTGGAAGTGCTGATGGTTCGCCCAGGGGTGGGGTAGAGGACTTTGTCTTTTAACAGAGCCTAGAGTAGTGCTTCTCAAACTTGAATGTGCAAAGGAATCACTTGGGGATCTTGTTTAAGTGCAGATTCTGATTGAGTCTATCTCAGGTGGGATCTGAGATTATGCATTGCTGACAAGCTCCTGGGAGATTCTAGTGCTGCTGTTCTGGGAACCACACTGTAAGTGGTAAGGGGCTAAACTTCTGAGTAAAGAGGCTTCAAATTTCAACTCAAAAGCTGACCGTGTGCCACACAAAACACTTAGCCAATGAATGCTTCCATTTCCGAATCTATGTTATGGAAATAATGCGGTTACTCCTTGCTTTTACACCCTCTTTTTAGGGGTGTTCTATGTGGTAGTATTTTGTGACATGCAGTATAAATGTATGAGGTAACAGGAGATACTTTATCTGCAGCTCCATTTCTAGGAATAATGTTGCTTGCATACTGTGATTTAGACATTGGCATCAGATGGATCATGGTACCGATCCTTTTTCTTCCATTAACAAGTTAGGTAACCCTAGGCAAGTTATCCTACTTTTCTAAACCTTACTTATCTCATCTATAAAATAAACATTTATATACCATACATTGTGCTGGAGAGTAAAGATATAATAGTAAATAAGGTCTTATTCTCGCCGAGTTTACATTCCAGTCGGGGAGACAGGAAATAAATTACTAAAACCAAAAAAAAACCCCAATATAATTAGAGTATGCATTCCTTGAAAGACACAGGTACTTTGATTAAAAACCAAAAATAATAAAAGTATAAAATAAGGTTGCTCTGGGGTGGCAAAAATTATTTTTAGATAGGAAGAAGAGCCAGTCAGAAGAACAAAAAGAAAAACACAAGCAGAAAGAATAGCACCAAAGTCCTTTGGCAGGAAAGAACTTGGTTGTGCTCGAGATTCTAAGTTCAGTGTGGACAAAGTACATTAAAGAAAGTGAATGGGGTAGATGAGGTCAGAGAAAGTGGGACCAGATTACACAGGACCTTGTGACTGAGAAGTGAGAAAGTTTGGATTTTTTTTTTCCGTACAAGAAGAGGCAATTTGAAATGTTCTAAGCAAGAAAATGGCATGATGTAATGTATTTATTTATTTTATAAAATATCTCTCTGACTGGTGTTTGCCAACTGGATAGGAAGTGATCCAGAGAAATGGGGTATCCAGTTAGGAGGAGAGAGGCGGGAACTTGGAATAGCACTCATGACAATGGAGAGGCAAGAGGTATGGGAATAGATTCTGGAGATATTTGGGAGGAAAAGCTGAGAAGACTTGCTGATGGATTGAATCAGATCAGATGGGGGGGGTGGGAAAAAGGTAAGATTGAAAGAGTAGAATCAAGGATGTTTTTTAAGTTTCAAATTTGAGCAACAGGGTAGATGATGGTATGGGGGTGGTTAAGGAAGAGCATGTGCAAAGATAAGGTAATGAAGAACTCACATAATAATAGTCCTTCTTATATGAGGGGGTTAAGAATAAAATGATAGAGATATATATTCTTCTGCACAATTCCAGACCTTAAGTGCTCAATATTTTATTGTTTTCTGTTATTGTTATTTTTCTTGAGGGACTACCCATTGGAGACACCAGATTCCCTTGATTGGTAAAGACATGAGAACTCTCTTGGACTCAACAATCATATTTTTATTTTCTCCAGTAAAAAATAAATATTACTTTTGTGAAAACCCTGCAGTGGTGATAGAAAAATGGGGTAGGGTAGACTCATGTGTGCCTCAAGCAACATCAATCAAATTTTCAGCCAAGTCTTGATTACAAGATCTTTATTTCTGGCAATGGTGTAAGAAGCAGAAAGAGTACAGCTGGATTTTCAGCACTAGGTGGTTACCACGAGTTCTGGAAATTGGAAAAAGCATCTTCTAACTTGGAAGTTATGGTGATTTCTCTGGAGTAGTTTGAAGGAAAATAAATACAGACCTTCCCCTAGCCCCAACTCCTCTCATGATGCCATTTACAGAGTAAGTTGTCTTGCTGTAACTGTTCCTGTTTGGTCTTTGCTAAGCAGATGGCCTTTTTAACCAGGGATGTTAGGTATGTGATTTTGCTCTCTGATTTCTACACCTAAGATTAATTTTTTCTGTAGATAAGTAGCATAGATTTTAGTGGTTTGCCAACCCGGCTCCATATAAAAACTGCTGGCCAGTTAAAAAAATACAGAGTGTAGGGCAGTCCTAGGACACTTGATTTAGCAAGAGTGTCAGTCTTGGGTTTTTTAAATGTCTCCTGCATGATTGGTCTACAAATGTCATTTGGAAACCATCGGTCTGAGGATTGGGGTGTTATATTATGATTTGAAAACTCTGCATTCTGTTCTTTCTTTTGCCAGTGAATTGCTTGCAAGGTGGCATTGCGCAAGTCACTTCATGGTTCCTAATGTGATAGTTTAGCTTCTTTTACTCCACTGGAATGAAGAAAATATAGACAGCTAATAGTCAGAGAGTAGAGTATTTCATGTGAAGGACGTTTGGACAGCACTAGCAAAGAAGCTTGGAATCCCTGGCCTGGTGAAGGTCTGCCTCTGTGCATTGAAGTAGTAGTCAATGCCATCATTCTTTGAAATGCAAACCTATTCACGTCATGGTTTCAAAGTGCCTCTTAACTCTTGATTCATAACACCTTATGTGAAGGAGTTGAACCACAGTAAATAAACCAGTTTTCTTCATTAATGATTTTAAAAGGCTCAGAGGACACTCTTTAACACTAAACTTAGAAGAGGGAGAGCTGTGGCATCCCTGGAGGTTGAAGTCTTGCCATTGCTACAGGCTTTAGTCCCCTTCAAGGGTCCTTTGTGGAAACCAAATTTCCTGGAGCTAAGAGGAATCCAGGACACTGAATTCTTGCCGCAATCACAGTCTCTTATGGCCAGAACCTGCCCCTGGCACTCAAGTGCTAGGCTCTATAACATGGGATCTTAAGGTTAGTGCCATCAACAGGGATTCACAGGCATTGACATGGCACCAGTGACACAAGGCTTGCTATTGGGCCTTGAGGAACTGACCAATCAAATGGGTTGTGAGCAGTCTGAGGGTAGAACTTGAAGTGGATCATCTGATAAGAGTGCCATGTAGAAGCTGTAAGAGTTGTATGGAGAGATGGCCATACGAGGCCATCCCCATACAAGGGAGAAGAAACTGGGAAGGCGAATCCATGAAGTTGAGGAGGCATAGGGACTCCTATAGAAAGGAAATGCCATGTCCTAGGGAATGAGGTCTGCCTCCCAGCCTCCTCTCATTCCTGCCTATAGTGTCTCCTGTGGAATTCATAGGTATCAGTGGGAGCTGTGCTGCTTTCCCTTCTGCCTTCCAGCATTCTCCCTCTCTCTGTTTCACTGATATTGCTGGTGGTTTGCATCACAGGGCCTGTCCTATTGTTTAGCTACCACCTACAATGGGCAACTCACTCTTCCCTGTGCAAGTTTGATATATCTACCTTCACCACTGAGGTTATTAAACTGGCAAGGAAATATATGAAATTGGCATTCTTGAATAGCTCTTCATGCTGGGCAAGAAAAGGGAGGGCTATTTCCATGTTGAAGAGTTCCAAGCAATTCAGAGAAAAATACTACATGAAGTCAAAATATTATCGTTTTGGCCAAGCAAGGGTTTTCCTTTATAACCATGCTGACATGCAAGGTTTTACAGCTTTGCCTCTCCCCTGGTGTCAGTAGTATTGCCTGCTCTCTCCAGCTGGAGGATGTCAGTTCAGCAGAGGTAGGGGAAGGATTTCATCTGTGGGAGGTAGTAGAAGGAAGAGAGTCCCTGGGAGGATATAAACTCTGTAATGTGAAAGAAGAGTAGAATATTCAGTCTATAAGAGGGACAAAAAAGAGTTTAGTTATAATCAAAAGAACTACAAACCTTTCATTGAAAATAGATTTGAGAAGATATTTTTAAGTGGCATCTTCCTTTAGGGAAAGAAGGCATATACTTAATAGTACATAGTGTGTGATTTTATTTATATAAATTTCAAGAACAGGCAAACACAATCTATGCTGATGAAAGACAGAATAGTATGTATTGCAAGGCTGTGGGAAGGTTTAACTGTAAGGAACACCAGGGAAATTCTGGGACACTGGAAATGCTCTATATCTTGATCTGCATGATTACCCAGGTGTATTCACATGTAAAAATTATTTGAGCTGTATACTAAGATTTGTGTAATATTCTATATGTAATTTATTACTCAATACAGAAACTTAAAATGAATCATCTTCTCCTTTTTTGCCAGACTTATAAATATGGTATCAGGATAAAGGACATCTGGGATATTGAATACGATAGAGATGTTATTAATATTCAAAGTGGGCTATAGAGAATGAAAAGAACAGTTAAATTGGACACAGTGGAAGGACCACAGGCTTTGGCAGCTACTCACCTAGGCCCTGGTCCTAATATACTTTTTACTGTGGATCTTTGAGCTAGCTTTAAATTTCTCTCATGCTCAGTTCCATTCTATACACGGTTAATAATATATTTACCTTAACTGCCATTTGGAGGATTCAGTGAAATAATGTATATAGATATTTTGCCAAACATCTAAAATATAACTCAAAATAGTATTTATTATTAACAGATCATAGATGTATGTTCATAAACCATGATGCTTAAGAATTCTAATCATAAAATCAAACTTCTACCCTGAAATATTCCAGGGAATAAAAGTATGAATCTCAATAACTGTTTAGCATCATACTAAAGAGTAAAAAGCTGAAAGCTTTTCCTCTAAGATTAGGAACATGATAAAGATGCCCACTCTTGCCGCTTTTATTCAACATAGTATTGGAAGTCCTAGCCACAGCAATTAGGCAAGAAAAAGAAATAAAAAACATCCAAATTGGAAAGAAGTAACACTGTCACAATCAGCAGATGATATGATTTATATAGATAAAACCCTAAAGATTTCACAAAAAAAGTAATTAGAACTAATAAATGAATTCAGCAAAATTGTATTTAATAGTTCAGTGAAGAACTAATAAGTGAAATCAATAAAATTGTTTCTATATACTAATAACAAACTACTACAGAAATTAAGAAAACAACCCCATGTAAAATTGCATCAGAAGGAATAAAATGCCTAGGAATAATTTTAACCAAGGAGGTAAAACACCTGTATACTGAAACTCAAAGACATTGATGAAAGGAATTGAAGAAGACAAAAATAAATGGAAAGACATTCCATACTCTTGGATTGGAGAATGAATATTGTTAATAAATATCGTTAATTGAATCTACAGATTCACTGCAATCCCTATTAAAATCCCAGTGGTGTTTTTCACAGAACTAGAAGAAACAGTTCTAAAATTTGTGTGGGGCCAAAAGACTGAATAGCTGAAGAAATCTTGAGAAAGAAGAGTAAAGCTAGAGGTGTCACACTCCCTGATTTCAACCTATACTACAAAGCTATAGTAAAAAAAAATATGGCATTGTTATAGAAACAGACATTTCTATCAATAAAACAGAATAGAGATCCCAGCAATAAACCCACAAATATATGGTCAATTAATTTACAACAAAGGAGCCAAGAATATTCAAGGGGGAAGGGACAATAAGTGGGGTTGGGAAAAACTGGTCAGCCACATGTGAAACAGTGAAACTAGACCGCTGTCTTACATCCTACACAAAAATTGACCCCCCGTGGATCAAAGATGTGAATGTAAGACCTGAAACCATTAAACTCTTAGAAGAAAACATAGGAGATAAATTCTTCAGCATTGGTCTTGGCTTTGGATTTTTGGATTTGGTTCCAAAATCAGAGGCCACAAAAATAAACAATTGGGACTATATGAAACTAAAAAGCTTCACAGCAAAGGAAACCATCAAGAAAATGAAATGGCAACCTACTGAATAGGAGATAATGCTTGCAAATCATATAACCAGTAAGGGGTTAATATCCAAAATATATAAAGAACTCATACAACTCAATAGCAAAAAAGCCAAACAACCCCATTAAATAATGGGCAGAGGATCTAAATAGACATTTTTCCAAAGAAGACATACAGATGGCCAACAGACATGTGAAAAGATGTTCAAAGTCACTAATTGTCAGGTAAATGCAAATCCAAACCACAGGGAGATATTCTTTGAAACCTGTTAGAATGGCTCTTAACCAAAAGAGAAGAAATAATAGTGTTGAAGAGGACGTGGAGAAAAAGGAACCTTTGTATATATTTGTGGATGTAAATTAGTGTTGCCACCATGGAAAACAGTATGGAAGATCCTCAAATAACAAAGAATAGAACTACAGTATGATCCAGTTACTCCATTTTTTATCCAAAAAATAAAAATAAAAACATTAATATGAAAGGATATAGGCACCCCTATGTTAATTGCACCATTATTTACAATAGCCAAGATATGGAAACAACCAAGTTCCTATCAGTGGATGAATGGATAAAGAAAATGTAGTGTATATACTTATTCCATAGCGGAATACTACTCAGCCATTAAAAAGAAGGAAATTTTGCCATTTGTGACAACATGGATAGATCTTAAGGATATTAAGTTAAGAGAAATAAGTCAGGGAAAGACAAATGCCACATGTTTTACTTACATGGAATTAAAAAACCCAAAACAAATGAACAAATAAAACTCATGGATACAGAGAACAGATAGATGGTTATCAGAGGGGAAGGGAGTTGGGAATAGATGAAGTGGGTGAAGGAGGTCAAATGCGTGCTGAAAATGGTAACTGGAGTTACTGTGGTGATCACTTTGTATGTATATAAATATCAAATTGTCATGTTGCATATCTGAAACTAATGTTATATAATAATTTTGCCTCAATAAAAACTAACACTCCTTCACTTATTTCTAAGTGGAGACTGTTCAAATTATGTTAAACTATTAAAATTTATTTAAATTAGTTGATATTTTGAAAGATATTATTTATTTGAGAGAGAGAGAGTGCACAAGCAGGAGGAGCAGGAAAGGGAGAAGTAGACTCCCCCCTGAACAGGGAGCCTGACACTGGGCTTGATCCCAGGACTCTGAGATTGTGACCTGAGCTGAAGGCAGATGCTTAACTGACTGAGCCACCCAGGTGCCCCTATTTAAATTATTTGAAATCAAATGCAGTCTGTGCTATAGGACCTAGGGCAAATTATTTCACATTTCTGAGTATGTTTCTTTTAGGAATAATAATACTATTTCATCAGGACTATTCTGATCATTCAGTTTGTTACCATGTGTAATGTGCTATGCAATATGCCTAACACACTGTGAATTTTGGTTCGATTATTCTACTTGAAATATACTTAACTAATGCCAGATGTAAGCCAGATATTATTTAGGGATTATTATGAGGAATTAAAAACAGGAATTAAGAACAAGAATAAGGCACAATCCTTGCCTTCAGCAAGTTTCTACCTTACTGGGAAAGAGAGACATGTGCACACTTATAAAACGATGTGATAAATATTTAACTCAGTATAACATTGGAATACTGGAGAAGTACACAGGAGGCATTGTATAATGATGTGACAGTCATGAAAAGTTGTGGGCATATTGAAATTTAAAAAGAGCATCATGGCCCTGGAAAATAATAATTCAAGGCCACCATATGGTTGAGTCCATGGCCAAGGAATTATTTCTGTTTTAGAATCACAAGCTGGTAACCAGGATTGCTCTGAATCAGAAGTGGATGCATTAAAACAGAAACATGGAAAGCTCCTTCAAATTGGCAGTGAATCAGAAGGGGAATGGAATGGAATTCACAGTACCAAGACCTAATTCTGTTGACGTCTGTCTACCTCGAGGCAGCTTCTCTGGTTGGAGGCCATGTTCGTGCACGAGAAGGAAAAGCAGTTCTTTCAGGACAGTGTTGAGTCATGCCTACTTTGAGAATCTGACAAAAGCCATGAAAGCTGTCCAAGGAAAAGATGGACTTGGAAACAAACAAAATGGCCGTAGTAATCTCTAATGAGGTTCTTGCCCTTCTAAAGTTCAGGCTAAGAGTCTCTCTTTTAAAAGAAAATCTCTATGCTGCACCTTCTCCCCTCTCTGGAGAACTGAGGAATATTGGCAACTTCCTCAATTACATTACCATATGAACACTGATGATCCCCACATCACTTCTGAGTAGTCTCCCGAGTGTGTGATGACTTTTTCTTTCCTTCATCCCACCTAGCATTTCCCAGTGCACTTAGGTGTGAGGCTTCTCTGAGATAAAAGGCTTAAATAAAACCCAACTGTAAACAATCTAGACTCTGCACTGATATTTATCAAGCTCTGTTGAGAGTCAGATATCAAATATTACAGGTATCCCTTGTTTTATTGTGTTTCGCTTTATTGTGCTGTGAAGATATTGCAGGGTTTTTTTGGTTTGTTTTTTTGTTTTTTGTTTTTTTAACAAATTGAAGGTCTGTGACAACCCAGCACTGAGCAAATCTATTGGTACCATCTTTCCAACAGCATTTACTCACCTCAAGTCTCTGTGTCATATTTTGGTAATTCTCGCAATATCTCAGACTTTTTCATTATTACTGTATTTGTTATGGTGATCTGTGATCAGTATTCTTTGATGTTATTATTGTAATTGTTTGGGGGCACCATGAACCATAACCATATGACAGCAAACTTAATCAACAAATGTATGTGTTCTGACTGTTTCACGGACCGACTGTTGTTCTCCCACCTCCCTCCCTCTCCGTGGGCTGCTATATTCCTTGAGAAACAACAAAACTGGAATTAGTCCGTTTAATAACACTACAATGTTCTCTAAGTGTTTGAGTAAAAGGAAGAGTCACGTGTCTCTCAGTTTAAAAAAAAATCTAGATGTGATTAAGCTTTCATTGTTTTGCATACTTTCATGCTATTGCACACTTAATAGACTACAGTATAGTGCAAACATAAGTTTTATATGCACTGGGGGCCAAAAATTTCATTTGATTCTCATTATTGCGAGATATCCCATCATGGTGGTCTGGAACGGAGCCTGCCATGTCTCCAAGGTGTGCCGATACCATACGATAGCTGTTGCTATCACTGCTAAGTGTACACTACGATTTTTACATCCATGACTTAGAAGTTAGACTGGTGAGGTAGGACCTCTGGTTAACCAGAACCAGCTGTTCCTACCTATTTGCTAATCCTTATCCCATATCACTGAGAACCCAGTCTTCTCCCATGACCTCCTTGTGGGAGTCTAATGGGCTATTTTGTTTCATGTCTCATCAGCAATTTCCTGAAGATACAGTGCCTGGAAGGTGGAATCTGGGAGCAAGGCAGCTGTGTCCCAGTGGTGTGTGAGCCCCCTTCTCCTGTCTTTGAAGGCATGTATGAATGTACCAATGGCTTTGAGCTCAACAGCCAGTGCATGCTCAACTGTAACCAAGAAAGTGGAAGGGTAAGATGACTTGAACTTGGTTTTGGATCAGACTGTGCTCTAATCTTGATGACCAATCCAAGAATGTTGACTAGAAATGATCAGAGCGAATCCCAATAGGCAGGGGCTTACTAAGTTGGGATTCTAAGCAGCTGTGTTGATATTATTCGATAGAAAATTCAGAAGATAACCCCATTTTTGGAATAGTTTAAAACTTCCTCTTGGATAAAAGGAAAAGGAAAAACCTGAAGGGTTGGGTACCTGGGTAAATTCCAAAAAATGACGGGCTTTTTATTTGGCAATGTGATTATCTTCCATGGATGGCCACTGACCTAACCTGGCTCTGAAAGCTGATGTTGTATTTTTCAATAGAACAAAGTCCTGAACAGAAACACAAATTTCTCGGCAAAGGCAAAGCTGAAAACACTATTTGACTACCATTCTCCCTAGTATTTTGGTGTGAGAGGTCTCAAATGAAAACCACAGTCTTATCATGGTTATGTGATTAAAATCAATTTTAGTTTTGACTCTTTTCAAGCACCACACACACACATGAGACAGGAAGTTAAGCCAACTTCCTAGGCAGAAATCAATGACCTTGACTGCTCTCCTGGCACATGTCTGTCTCAGTGTCCAGCACTCCAAGGTAAGCACTGCTGGACAGATGTGAAAAGAACATGCCATGAAATGAGACTCCTGAGAAATCAAACACATCCGTTTGCACTGATTGTTTAAGGCCTCAAGGAATTGGCCCCAGATGAAGGGAGAGTTATCTACAGTTTCTAAAATCTTGCTTTCTTGGGTTTTGTGAGTTAACACTGTTCTCTCTGTGAACTGCGTACAGTATCCTTTGTGATTATTGGGGATGTGGAGCCAAGAGTCACACAAACCAGCACACATATGGAGAAAGGGAATAAAATTTTGGTGAGATCAAAAGCAACTATGATGTGTCTATTTAAGCAGAAAGTAAAAATACCTTTGGAAAAATTATGAATTGGTTTCACCAGATCATACCCCCTTGAAAAAAATGTCTGACATTTGCTACAAGCAGCGTTTGTGTGCTAGTATGGATGAATCCATGCAAACAACACCATCTGTGAAAAAAATTCCAAAAATATCTCCAAATATGTGGGCTACAGTTAACAGCTCACAGAATCCGTATATCCAACACATTGTTAATAAATTTCATTAATGACAAAATTGTTCATGATTTCTTCACATCCAAACATCAAAAGATTGTCTTGACTTTTTTTTTTTTTTTTTTTTTGGTCAGTAACAACATGGTTTATTATTTCAAAAGTATCTTTTAGTCCAGGTTCTAAGAGTTGGAGAACACTACCATTTTATCAGACCACTTTTTTTCCCTGCTCTAAATGAAGTTAACAAAACAAGCATGGACATGTTTACCTTTGATATTCTAGCGTCCCATCCTCTGCACTAAGGAGGGACTATGGACTGAGGAGTTCAAGTTGTGTGAGAACCTGCAAGGGGAATGCCCACCACCCCCCTCGGAGCTGAATTTTGTGGAGTACAAGTGTGAACAGGGATACGGAATTGGTAAGTTTGGGAAGAGGTTGTAAATTCTGCTTTCAAATAATCCTTTTATTAGGCCTGGCTGGAGTTTGAGTCCGAGCCATTGTTCTCTCTGAGGAGTAGATGGAAATGCAAGTTGACTTTTAGGTGGTTCAGCAAAAAATAAAATTTATGTCAAACTCCTTCTTTTTACCCTTCCACATGCATGTGACATTGGTGTGGCTGCTGAGCTCTTTGTGGAATGTCTGGTCATGTTCCCCACTCGCTGCAGGCAGGAGGTGGAGTTATTTGTGGCAGGAGTTGAGTTTAGTCCAAGAGGAAGGGTGGGAATGTGTAGCCAAGCACCGTGCATGTGCTGGGCCCCTTCTCCGTTCTTCCGGCAGTTGTTACTGGAGCAGACAGTTCCTGAAAGGAATGATTTGAGATTGCATTTGCTCGTGTTGCTCTTCAACCACTCTTTCCCTACAGGGGACCAGGCTCCAGAACCTATGGGCAAATTCTTAATCAAGTAATGGCAACTAAGGGTCTCTGTGGTCGGAGCTGATTTATAGTGATGTTAATTCAACTTGGCCCTGGCTGGACCTAAGCATCACAGAAAAGAGATGCTGTTTATGGAAAACTTTGTAAGATTAACCCTGAGTTCTGAACTGCATAAGCAAGGAATATTTTTTTAAGATTTTATTTATTTATTTATTTTAGAGAGCAAGAGAGAGAGAGAGGACACACATAAGCAGAGGGAGGGGCAGAGAGTGAGGGGACGCAGAGAATCTCAGGCAGACTCTGTACCGAGCATGGAGCCCAACATGGGGCTTGATCTCATGACTCTGAGCCAAAAATCAAGAGTTGGATGCTCAGCTGACTGAGATACCCAGGCTTCTCAGGTCAGGAGTAATTTCATGCCATTCTAACTGTATAGTGCCAGTGGGCATAATTTGAGTGAATAAGAAAGTTCGTTAGTTTCAGAGATGGTTCTCTACCATCTTTAGGTTGTTCTTTGCCCCAAGATATCTCATGACCAGGCATGGAGTAGTGGGGTGCTGGGACAGGGCCTCTTGAGTGGTGTTTCATGAACAAAGTCTCATCTCCCCACTCTCTAATTTCTGCATTAAAATGTCACGCACTCACATATATAAAGCTCTTAGGAGTCATGTAGCATTTTGAATTATTTTACAAGTTTGCAAAAAAAACATAGAAGTAGAGACAGTGAGAGCCAAAAAGAAGCTTGGAGATTAACAAATCTGTAGATGAGGAAACAGAGAACCCTGGGAGTATGTCATCTTTGGATAGAGTTTTAGAAGACACTTGGGCCCCACATACAAGGCAACAGAGCAGGATTTTCCTTCAGAAGGCTAACACATGACCAAAGTCTGCTTCTAATTTCCTGTTGCTTCCTCTTTTAATCACATAGGTTTCTTGGCTGCCAGCATAATGAACTTCAGTGAAACAATAGACATTATAAATCTGCCTTCATAATTTCTGGGCCATTTTTTTTTTCTCCAGCCGGTAAATTCCTTAGGTAGTGACTACTATGATTATAAGTCTTCCAGAGATCATATAAGCAGGAATCATATTGAATGTACTTAAAAGGCATCAGTCAATCAGCTTAGTCTTGGGCTGGCCAGAGTCCTAGAGTAGGGTCTTGGAGGTCTGCAGGACAAGGAGTTAAACTTTTAACGGCTGGATCATGCAGGGATTCAGTATCCAGAGGAGGGGCCATGCTGCACCAGAAAGAGGAGTGGGCATCATGTCAAGGGAAGGTAACTTGGGGTAGTGGATCTTTAGCAATGAGTGTAGAATTATCCTTACAGGTGCATAGTACATGAATATCAGCCCTGCCTATAACCATGATAATGTGGTGACCCAAAATGTGGACAGTAATTGCTCTTAAAAAAAAAATCAAAGTTATTTATTCCAGGATAAAAAGACAGAGATCTAAGAAGTTCAAGTCTCTGCTGTAAATTTCTGTTCTTTCAGGTGCAGTGTGTTCCCCGACGTGCGTAATTCCCCCTAGTGATCCTGTAATTCTGCCTGAGAACATCACTGCTGACACTCTGGAGCACTGGATGGAACCTGTCAAAGTCCAGGTGAGGAAAGGGACACTTTTTATGTGTTAAGGATGTAAGACTACTGAGAAATTCTCAACTGACAGCATATTCCCTGGAGTAATTTCCGAGGCTTTCAAAGCATCCTTAAAGCAAACAACCACATGAATCATTCCCAGAGAAAAGAATTAAATATCAGGAAGAGAAAAGAGGAAACTTGATTTTTAAAAAAATGGCCCCTATCCAAAGGACACTTAAAAAGATAATCTAGAAAGAAGACTTAGAGTCATAAAGAATGGTAATTCAGGAAGGAAATGGAAAAAGAAGATTACTACTAATGAAAAATAGGACAGGAGAACTTAGAAGAACACAAAGAAATGAAGGAAGTTGAAAGAAGAATGAAGAGGGAAAGATAATTTGGAAAAGATGAAGATGAAACTGAAAACAGGGAAAGAATGACCAAAGAGAGTAAGAGAGAGCTGCCTTTCCTGCCTACTCTTTCTGAACCCTGAGATCTTCTCCCCGGGCCCCCTGGAAATCAGTCAGTTGTAGGCAGGACCCACTACCTTGACAGCCTCTTCTCTGGGCTATCCTTTGGTTTGTATTCTCCACTGAAACCCTGAGGGTTCCCCTCCCTGCTTTCTCCCCTGGGCCCAGGAGAGGGGCACCTGCCCTCCTGTCTCCTCAGTGCCACTTCCAAACCATTATCCCTGTCTCCTCCCTGGAGTTCCCCACATTTGAATCTAATGCCAACAGAGCAAACATCATCTTTTGACATCTTCTAACTCCTGGGTCACTTCCCCCCATTTATTTCTTAAATACTTTGGCTCCTGGGTCATGTTGTATTAGCTGATACTCCTGCAGGATTCACTGATTTCAATTTCCATACCCCTGACACATCCAAAACCTGGGTTCTCAGTTCTGTGGCCTCCTTTCCTCCAATGATCATGTTTACCTTTCTGACTTCATCCCTTATAGGCTTTCTTTGGCCCATTCTGATCTTGACACAATGGTTTCATGGTTGATTCTTAGAAAGCCACGCACATTCCTACCACAGTACCTTTGCTCTGTGGTTCCCTCTGCTTAGGATGCTCTTCTCCGAGGCTTCCTCATGTCTTGCTCCTTGGCTTTCTTCAGAATTTTACTCAAATGTCAGGGGCCCTGTTTGACTATTTATCTAAAATGTTAACTCCCCTAAAACCTTTGTCCCCTTGCCCCTTTTTAATTTTTTTTCTCGTGAGGACTTACCATTACCAGGCATGCTATATATTTTCCTTATTTATCTTATTTTGTACCCCTTTCTGCTGCTAGAATTAAAAGCCCATGGAGGGAATATTGTCTGTTCCATTCACTACTATGTCCCCTGATGCTTTAACTGTTCCTAGGAGGCAGAAAGTGCTCAATGAATATTTGAGAATAAATACATGAAAATGAGGAAGTCTGTACAAGATCTGGATGGAGAAGATCGTGTGCCAAGTTAGTTATTTCTCCTTAGAGTGGAGAGGGTTGGGATAACACAGAGCCTGGGAGCTCAGTTTCTTTATTAGACTCTCTAACAAAGAAAATCCTTGGAAGACTGTTCTTATAGGGTCACCTAGAGATGGAGTCTAGAGATGTCCAACTTTTCATTTGGAAACCATCTTCAGATTGCTTCTTTTTTCTCACAGGCTAATTGTGCTGTATTAGCAGGGATTTGTGTCAAAGCAGGAGGATCAAAAAAAACTACTCCAAGTACGATTCAGGAGAGGGGGATAGGGGAGTAGCGTACCCCTATTAATTCAGTCCATTCTTCATTGAACAAACAGTTGTTGGGACTTTCTGTGTGCCCTGGAATGGGGCTAAGTGCTGGGAATATGGAGATGAGAAAATGATAGTCCTTCTAGTTATGAGACTTACAATCTGGCCATGAAAACATTTATAAGAATGCAACACAAGAAGTGGTTTGGTTGTGGTAGAAGTGCTGTGGGAACACCCAGGAGGAAGCAACCAATTCTTCTGCTCAGGAGCTTCAAGAAGAATCCAAGGACCAGGAGGCTTTTCTTCTGGGTCATAAACAATGATCATGAGGAATGTTCTAGAGGGTTAGGAATGGTAAGAAGTTCTCTGTGGCTGAAACCACGGGTATGTGTGGTGGTAAGGGAGAGGAAAGATGGGTACTGGAAGGATGAGACAGGGGAGAGGCAGGTGGGTGAGATCCCACAGAACAGGCCATGCCCCTCCTAGGACAAAGAACTGAAGGAGGACACTGAGCAGGGTAGAGCAAACCAGGAGCCTGAGGGCAGGGTGAAGACTGGATTGGGGTGGGAAGGAGAGAGCCAGAGAAACACCTTGCCTGGTTCTCCAACCCCTGGCCTTTCTAGACTTTATGTCCCACTTCTAGCTGGAATTACAGCACCCGGAGGAAGAGTCCTGGAAGAGCTCCTGCCTCCTGTTTCATGGAGTGCCAGATGGTCTAGACCTTCTCCTTCAGTCCCTTAAATTCTTCTTCCCCTGGGAAAAGACTTCTCTTTCTCCATTAGAAGCCAAAGGGGGAAAGGCTTAGGATATTTCAGACCCTTTTCTTCCTCTTGAGACATAACCTGCTTAAGGAACTCTTCTCCACCCATTTCCCTGTAAAGGCATCCAGTGGGAACCATTGGTGGGGTTTTGGGAGGCCAGAGTGCAGGCCTTCCAGTGTTTGGGGGTCTCCCATTTCTGTTTTCCAAGTGGCGCATTCAAAGAAGAGAAGTTCGGTTGTCTCCATGAAGATAGCAGGGGTACCAATACCGTAGGTGTTGACTGTTTCCAAACTAGAAAACGATATTTTCTATTTTCTGAAAGCCTCCTTTTTCTTAACTGTCCTTCAGGGGAGTCATTATTATTTATTTGCCCTTATTCCATAGATTTTTCTTTACATTTATATTCCTAGTGACTTTTCCAGTACTGGGAACCTCATTGGTGTCTTATAAAAATTGATTGAGCAAGCAAAGAAATTGTTGCACCATTTTCTACTTTCAAAGTGAATGTCTGCTTCCTAGACAAACTGGGCTATTTTGGCAGCTCTGCACGACTGTGTAATCACATCCTTGTCACTTTCAAGTTGCCCACCCCAGAGAGAAAATGCAGAGTACCTTTTTCTCCTTAAGCCAAACATTAAGTGTTATTGTCTGTATCATTGCATGTGTCATGACCCTGGTCTAGTCAGTAAATCCAGGTTTCGAAACAGGTTATTCAGGCATGATTTTGAGGCTGATAGCATCACAGAAATGTTGTAGACCTTAGAATCAAAAATGTATCCTTAAAAAACCTGAGTTTTAACTCATAATCTCTGTTATTCATCAGGTGGATAATTTTAGGCAATTTTACTGTTCTGTACCTCCATCCCTTTGTCTGTAAGATAGACATAATAGCTATTTCATAAGGTTAGCATGAGTATCAGATGAGGAACATGGATAGAAATTAACTCTGTCCTTGATGAGGAACTGTTTCTTGATTAGTTGCCATTCTTCCTAGAGACAGGATGCTTTCCCTCACGTCTGTCTGCTCTTCCCATCATCAATGATACTGCCCTTCTTTGTGATTTGGGGATACAGTTATCCTGATCCTAATTTGCATAATTTTAGAGGCACTCTCACTTTATTGGAGCTTTTGAGACTTGTGTCCTATTTCTGTGTGAAAACAAAGAGAAGTAATTAGCTCCTTCTCCTAACATGGAGGAAGAAATGTAAGAACTCACAAAATGAGCCTCATCCTTACTTTGCAAGAGTAATTTGTTCCTGAGAAAACATCCAAAGGTCAGAATTTTAAAAGTTGAATACATAATTGATAACATAACCCAAATCGAGATTCTTTATGCCCAAAGAAAGCCCAGTGTTAATTCAGTAGTTAATATGAATTATCAGAGTGTCCAAAGAAGCTGTCATCTGCGACTCTCTCAACAATTCCATAGATATAATGAAATAGAGGAGCCTTGCTTACCAAAAAAAAAAGAAAAAAAAAAGCTTACATGGGATGCTTTGTTTTTAGGAAATCAATATTTTATCATAACAGAAAACAAGAGAAAGGAGTCAGTGGAAGCAACAGGAATGGCGATGAGGTTACTCTTGTGTTCCCAGGTCCTCAGAGATAAGATTATGCACCAGCCATAAATGATTTCATGACGTCTGCTATTCCATGGCATCCAGCAGCTCCTGAGCAGCGGGAAATCTAACCTTGTCCTCATAAATAAGAGGAAATGCCTTATAAGCCAAAGCAGTTGTGTTAAATGAAACTCTTCATTAAAATCCTTATAACTTACATTGATTTATCTTGAGGGTTGTTCCGTATTGCGCTCGATCTTAAATTTTGGTGTCCTTAAGAATCACTTGGGCAGTTTGTAAGAGAGACAAAGCTGGGTTCCACCCTTCAGAGAGGCTGGTGATGCCACAAAGCACACCCAGCATTCCACTGTAATGCTTTGAAAGACAATGCTATTGGGGCGCCTGGGTGGCTCAGTGGGTTAAGCCGCTGCCTTCGGCTCAGGTCATGATCTCAGAGTCCTGGGATCGAGCCCCGCATCGGGCTCTCTGCTCTCTAGGGGAGCCTGCTTCCTCCTCTCTCTCTGCCCGCCTCTCTGCCTGCTTGTGATCTCTCTGTCAAATAAATAAATAAAATCTTTAAAAAAAAAAAAAAAGAAAGAAAGACAATGCTATTACCAAATAAAATGCTGGCAACAGCAGTATTTTAAATACAACCACGTCTGTTTGGAGCCTGGCTGCTTTGTTTGGTAAATGGTGATCTCCTTATTTCGTGCGAATCCCTATCTCCCATACTTCAAATACCTTTATATCTGGCAAGACTACAGAGCAAACGAATTCAGTTGCATCATTTTCTCTAGTCTGCTTCCAATGACTTCATTCTTTGTAATAAAAATGGTATCTTACAGTTGGATAACATTTTACTGTTTTCAAAGTTGTATATATATAAAATATATATTTTTCTGTATTTACAATTTCATTTTAATCTTATCACAAACCAATACACCAGGAAAGCAGGATTTAATTATCCTCGTTTTGACCAATAAAGTTGACATTGGATGATCTGTTCAAGCTTGATGTTGGAAGTGGAGAAAGAAGTGCAATCAACTTCTCTGATCCCAAGTCCAATGTCATCTCTCCAGAATCACCCTATTTGCCATAGTTGTTTCTTCCCCCTGCAGTGTACTTGGATTAGTTTGCTCATCAAATAGAAAAGAAGACACTCTTCTCAATTATAAGAACCCCCTCATTCCTACACTTCTCTTATTTCCTTTCTTCCTTCTCTAACAAAAATAATTTAGTGCTCTCTTCGGCAGCTCATATTCTAACAAAAATAATTTAGAGAGACAGTTTTCTATAATTCTACTTTTCCCTATTGTGAAAGAGATTGTTTCTAAAGAACCAACAAGTATACTTCTGAGATGTCCACAAACCTTATTTTTCTTCCCCTGGGGTTCTGCAGGTTCTTATCCCTGCAAATGATACCTGACTTCTAGAATAATATACTTTCTATTAAAGAGAGAATTTCAGAGAACTTAGGTAACCTGGGGTTTTGATGAAAAACAACTCGAAGTAGTGACTGGCATAAAGAAAAGTGAGGTCCCCCCTGAATTCAAATACTTACCCTTTGGTGGCCTCTGCCTCTTCAGCAGCAAGGGCCAGGATTAGAATATTAGAAATTAGAAAATTAGAAATTAGAATATGAATTCTCTATCTTGCAGGGCTGTTGTGAAAATTAAAAAGAACACTTCTGAGATGTCTTACCCGGTTTTTAGCCTATAGTTCTGAAGTGAGTAAAAATGAAATTTCGGTTCATTTAGTACAAATCTTACCTTTGGAAGTTTCCTTCCTCTCTGAACAGAGATCACCAGTTATCTTTATGAAAGAGAAAACATAAAATCCTCTGGGTTGTATACTCTGCTCACTGGTGCGCACCCACGAGTGTAGACAGAAACATGTAGATCATGTGTTTCTTTTTCTGCCCCTTTTACAAATGGGGCTGGGAAGGGAATTAATGGCCATTCAGTGTTTCCTATTTGAACACTGACTAAAGTGGCAACATCTAACCGCTTCGGTTGTGAGACTTAGAGTCCAGATGAAAATGACTGTTATTTCTAATGACTCAAGGGCATACTGGCTGTGGGAGACAAGAGGTAAGGATCTGAAATGCTCAGGTGGACGTGCTGGGCCTTTTGTTTTTGTAATGGTGTCTTTATCCTTCACCTACTGTACACAGAGATCTAGACATTTCTATGGTGATGACATCTGCCGCGAAATACCTGGCAGAAAGGACACCAAACAAAAGGGCTTCTTGGCACTCAAATAAAGGCCTGCCAGTCTATGTGACTGAGCAATGGAATCTGGCAGTTGGGATACAGAAGACAGCCACATGCCCAGTCGGCAGCATTGCTCACACCCAGAAGCAAGAGCTTTTGCCCCACAGCCTTCCACAACTCTCTGGCAGTACCCAGACACCTGATGATCTGGGGAGCCTGAGCTGAGGGCGTGGGAGGAGCTCCCCTCGGACTTCTGTTGGGAGAACTCTGTGCTTTTCTCATCCCTGTATTTCCTCTGCTTCGTTTTTCCCTTCCTTTTTCTTCTTTTCTGTCCTTCTACCTCTAAACTGGAAGATTCTTGAGGGTAGGAATGATGTCTTATTTTCATCCCCAGATCTCCTCAGCGGATGACTCATTTAGTCCCTTGCTCAAAACAGGGTGCCAAAACCAGAGCCCATAGAAGAGAGTAGCTCCTGCCTCCACAGAGCTCTTTCCCAAGGCAAACGTTTTGATTTTTCCAAAGGCCTATGTAAAGTTGAATTTTTATGGCTTTCTTTAACCACTGTGTTGAGGGAATTTTTATTATGTTTTGAGATTTACCACTTAAATGGGAAAATTAACATTTTTGACTTATGTTGGAAAGACGTGGTCCTTCAAGACTCTGATTTCATGGGGAGGTGATTTTTTTTTATACATAATGTGGCAATTGTTTGCACGTAATTATACTTGAAAGTGTTCCGTTCTGAAGTACAAAAGCATCCATCATAACATCTCATTTCCTCTATTAGTTTGCTTCGTAAATTCGTTTTTCACAGACTGAACAATGCTTTTCTTTTCTTTTTTTAGTATATCACAATTAGGAATTAGTGAAGTCCAAACTAATGAGATTTTCCTGTGGCTCCAAATGGGAGGTTTGTAAGATGCTCAGCACTGCAGGGAAGCCCTCCCCCCCACCCCCCGCCCCGCCCAGCTCTTCACTGGAATCGCTCAGTCAAAACAAATCTTGTAATTTCTGACTTTGTTTTCCCAAATTGGTCCCCAGAGGATTAGTAATTCCTTAAGCAAAAACAAAACGTTTTAAGAGGAAGAGAGAAGCAGGAAGAGAAAAAGAAGACAGTGCCCCCCCAGGAGCCATAGTGTCCCACTAGCTGGTCTCACCCTCTCATCTGTCTTCTTGTCTCCTCATCCTTGCCCTCTTCCCTCAGAGTGTCCTCTTGATGAGCGCAGTTGTGTAACAGCCCCAGTGACACTTGCCACACACACACATCAGTGGGAGAACAAATCCCTCAGACATGAGTCATGAAAAAGCCTTCTTTTTCGTCAGTTTCAAGTATGGAAGTGTCTGCTTTTGGTTTGAGTAAGTCTCGAAGCATCGAGTCCAAGACCGTCTTGGAAGATGGGGGAAGAAGAACTGAAAAGCAAACTGCAGGGTAATGTGCAACTGTCCAAATACATACGCAAAAACAGGGCTGTATTTTATTTAGGGTTGCATACACATGTAGTAAGAAGGAAATTGTCACAAACCTGGGCAGCAGCAGAACTTTGTGGTCTGTTGTGATTAGCAGCCCATTCTGTCAAGTAACTATTCCTGATTAAAAAAAACAATTGAGCAATTCTGTGTTAGACCTTAGTGTTGGCTAACCATCAGTCTTGTGACCTTTAGTGAGACATTTAACCAAGCAATAGCCTTCAATTGCCTTATGACCTTCCCCTTCTTCTCCTCCCTTCCTTCTCTCTCTTTCTTTCTGTCTCTCTCTCTTTCCCCCTCCCACCTTCATTTTGTTCTTCCCTTCTTCCCTTTTTACTTTTAAAAGATTTGTAAATGGCCCAACCAAGAGGAAATCTTTAAACTGGTATTCTCATAAACGTTTTCCTTTTGGAGACTTCAAAACAAATCTTTGTTCACAATCAATTCACCTGCAAAGTGGCTTATTAGTAGTATAATAACAATAGTTACATAAAACTGTATAGAAATAATAATTTTAAAATTCAGAATAGTTGTTACCAGTAAGGAGGAAGGAAGGAGAGTGAGGGGACATTAATTGCATCTCTAGTGACTTAAATCCTGAAAGCAGATGCCATCAATTTGTTAAGATTTGATAAAGCTGGAAAGAGGATATAAGGTTGTTCTTTCAATTATTTCTTATAGTTTTTCAAATATAATATACACTATAATAATTTGTCAAAAATATTCCAGAAAATAAGAAAGCTATAGTGAATTCTTAAAAAATAAGTTGAAGCATATTAAAAATTTTAAGGGCTTATTTGACCAAAAATCTGTTTGAGTCAGGCAGCATCAAACCAAAAGTGGTTAGGAGTGCTCCAACAAGAGGAGCTCAGGACAGACTCTACGGTAGAGAAAAAAAACAAAAAAAAAAACAGAAGGAAAGTAAGGAAATTATTGACTGGCTATAGCTTAAAGCCTAGTTGAGTCTTTGTGACTGGTTGTCCATAGTTTTCAGTTTCGTAACCTTGAAACATTCACAGGCTTAGATGTTGGGTTGCTTACATGGGCCACCATGGATCAGAGCCACCTCAGTCTAATGGCCTCCTTGTTGAATTAATTTAACTAATGTCACCAGTAGCTAGCCCTTCCCATTGGTTTTTTTTCCTGTTTCACTCTCCTCTTTTACCTCACCACCACAAATATGCCCCTAAAATTTTGGGCTTGAAACACATTTGAAATTCTCTGTTTTGATCTATAAGTAGTAGTTCAATTAATGACATAAGCGTGTCTTTTCTTATGGGATGAATGTCGTTCAGAGGCCAGAAGATTGTGGAGAATTCTGGAGCTCCAACATCATATTTAGTGGTTGACAAAGGCTTATAAAACTTCATCCCTAAGTCACTGAGATAAGATATATGAATGGGAAACAATTGCTATTCTCAAGGATTTCACAATCTAGGAAGGCATATCACCCAGGTACCAGAAGCTTTTGCAATTTTCTAGAGATTAAGGAAGGATGCCAGTTTGAATCCATTTCATGTCTGAATGACAGAACATTAAAGAATCATTGAGATGAATATTCTCAGTTCTACTATCATGAATTTATTCTACAGATATAGTTGCCCATATATGAAATGTTTTATGCATAGCATTGTTTGTTGGAGCACAAGACTGAATAACCCAAATATCCATCAATATGGGTCTGGGTAAGTAAATGGGGGTTCATACATGCAATGAAATACTATGCAATCAATAGAATGCAACACTCCAGATAACATAAAATGGACAGAACCCAAAGGAACACTGTGAAGTGAAATAAAGACAAACAAGCAAACAACAGCAGACCAAAGTACACAATAAAATTACGGTATTTTATCATTCGTACGTGGCAATAGTTCCATATGTATATGTGTGCCTAGGCATAGACTATCTCCGCAATGATACAAAATACAGAAAATCAAATGGAGGAACTTGGGTGGCTGGGGGTCAGGAGTAGAAGGGAGATTGTGCACCCTTCTACCTTTTATATCCTGGGAATCTGTATAACACGGTAATAAAATTATATAAATATACAAAGATAGAAAACATCATTTGGAGATGATAGGACAAAATAGCGAAAAAAATCTCAAGTAAAGACAGATTCTTTTCCTTTCTTTCTCCCCCTGCCCTTTGCAATATAGCCTTAGAATTTCTAAAGTGTTAGCAAACCCATACTCCTATGTTTATAAAAGACGTGGATGAGGTAGAAGGTTTAGAGGGCATAGAGAAGCTGGTACAGTCAGTTAAAATGTTCTAGAGAGTTCTGGCCATGGACACCCTGTGAGAGTGCCAAGGTTAAATATCCCCTTATGTGGAAGAATTGACCTCTTTAAGGGCACCAGCTAGATTTGTGAATATTCAGACCCCTCTTGCTGACTGGAGAATCTGGCTCAGAGTGCTGGAGGCCTGTATACCTTTGAGAGTCTGACTGATAGGGATGGGGAAAGGGGATCCTTAGGGAATGTGGTGCCCTGAGAAGGAATAAGATTGCTATGTATTTACATCTCCAGGGTGAAACTTCCTGTTACATGCTAGTACCATTATCTGGTGACAACAAGAAAGCATAAAACGTGGATATTTTAAATAATAGTAGTCAAGACCATCGCTAGCTAAATAGAGTTCCACTGATACTGGTTTTAAAAGATAAACAAGGATCCTTTCCAGGTAGCTGAGCCATTGTTTATATGCAAATGGTCTTCTTAAGTGGCCTTTTGTGCAGAATACCTCAGTTTTTAGTAGGCTGAACACCCCTATTGTGTTTACCTTATGTAGTTGTATAATTCTGTATAGATTTGATAATCGTTTCTTTTTTTTCCAGTGCAATGAAAACTTAAAACCAAGTCACTTTCTATGCTATTACAATGTGGAATTTTGAGTATTGGAATTTATTAGGATATATGGTATTTATCCCCTCTTTAGAGAAGTGATGAAAGAAGAGTTTTAGATTATAGTGATTAACTCCAGGAAAATCTTGCAGACTCCCATTCTCATAACTATGAGGTTCATATACATGTACCTACATATTAATATATGCAAATGTCTCCAATCTGATTATTGCACAGTCTTAGCATTCTAGAATGTATGATTTCCAGTTACCGGAAGTACTGTCCTGTGTAAAGCTCATATCCGACAGTGTATTATTTTTCTTCTGATTGCACCATATTCCTCGCGCACTGAATTAAAACGCGCGTATGAAAGTCGACAAATGACTGGGTTGATAGCAGGCTCCGGAGACAATCTCCTTTTCTCCCTGAAGCCTCCTGTGGGACTTTCTCTTCTCCTGAAGTGCATCTTTCGAAATTTTGAAATACAAAAATTAAAAGGAAAAAGCTCAGTGACAAGCATCATTCAAGCAAGAGTAGATGACTGTTTGTTGAAATGCACATCTGGAAATGACCATTGGGACCGAGACAATCACCAGTGTTTAACACGAACGTGGTCTTGCGCTCTCCGGCTTGACGCACATGCCATTTTGAGCCCGTGGTGTCACGTTAACCCTGCTTGACCAACGCGTAGACCTTCTTTCATTTCCCATGAGGATGGGATAAGTGTGCTAACAAGAGCTACCGATCGTGCAGCGTCTCCTCCGGTCTTTGCTCGACACTCACATCTTACCGTCTAGGATTCTTGATATCCGTTTTTAGTTCAACCCTCAGCCTTTTCTCAGTCCTTAAAAATTCTCGGTGCTTCCTGGTCAACCCAGGCAGCTCACAATTTCTTGTAATGTTATTGAAAACTTCAAAACAAATGGAAACAATCTTATGCCTAGAGCCAAATTAAACTCATTACAACATAGAGGATGCTTTCTTAAAATTATACCTACAGCTCTCTGGAAATTCTGATATCTCGGGAGAGAGGAGCGAAGGAGGATGAAGAGGATGAGCGCTCCACCCTGGTACCAGCTGGCAGGATTAGCAGCTCTGGAGGAAAGACCAGCCGGCCCCGGCCTCGGCTGTCTCAATGGGGCACAGCCAGGGTCTCCCTCCTCAGGAAATGGGGTTGGACTGGCACGGGGAGCTCAGGGTCTGCCCCTTCTCTTACTGACCAGGGCTCTCTGTTTTTGTTTTCTGTTCTTTCATCTCCCCCTTCAGAGCATCGTGTGCACTGGGCGGCGTCAATGGCACCCAGACCCTGTCCTGGTCCACTGCATTCAGTCATGTGAGGTAAGCTGCACACGCCCCTCCCCCAACCCAGACTAGAGTTCTTAAGTCTGCTTAACTCACAGGGAGTTGAGCCTTTCTAATTCAAGATCTTGCTCCTGTGCCCTTTGGTTAATCACTTAAATTTAGCTCTCCAATCCCCAAATTACAGATACTAGGATTTCTCTTCTTCCTTTTTTCTTTTTTCTTCTTCCTCCTTCCTTCTTCTGTCATTGTCTTCTTCTCCTTCTTCCTCTTCCTCCTCTTCTTCTTTTTAGCAAAATCTCTAGGGTCACATTTTAAATGACCTAATAAAAAATAAGTTAAAAGCAAATCAGAATTTTTTATGGTCTTGGGATTCTGTAATTGGACCTTACTTGCACTTAGTTAGATCAGGGCTTTGCGGACTCATGGCCTATAGACGGGTTTGTCTGGCCAGCACCATGTCTGACAACAATTTTGTTTTGATTGCCAATATTTAAAAATTGGGCTTTCACATAAAACTTGTACATGTACATATAATATCGCACACACACATACACACATACTCCCAGTAAAAATCAGTATGAAACACTTTGTGCAGATTTGTCTCCTGAAAAACAAGACTATCTGGCAACCATGGCAACGATTAGCTGGCTCTAAGTAACAGCTACAACTCCAGAAGGGCAGCTGCTCTGGGGTGAGCAAGATGCTCCCCTCTCCCTATGGCTTCTTACCTAGTGCGCATCCCTCCTTGGCATCAACTGCCTGGGTCACGCAGGCGTTTATATGCTCAACCTCTGAGGTAGACCTGTAATCCACCGTTGACTAACTTGAATCAGACCTTTACCTCCTCAGGGAATCCTGTGTACTTCTTCACACAGGGGAGTTTCTTCTTTCTAGTAGGGGATTTAGCATGCTGTGAATTCCTTAGTTAGATTAACAGGAGTTATTGTGAAGAAGAGTCAAGAATGAGGCAGAGCCTTACTGAGGGAGACTGACGCAGGAATCCTGGAATCCAGACTTGGGGAGGTGGTAGGGGTGGGGGGATGGGGGGCAGGCACTTCTCACACACACATACACGATTTAAACCCTCTCACCCTGGGGATAGCCCCTCAGTCACAATAGGTTTTGCCATCCAAATCTCTCACTGCAAGTAATGAAGCCACTTAGCGGTGACACTTGGGTAATTCTGGCTGCTCCCTGTGTGCTAGCAAGAGCTGTTGCACTGCCACTGATTTCCAGCACCCTCCCCCCAACACACACCCAACCCACATGCTTGTCTGTCCCTCGGTTCTTCTGTATCCCTGTTTCTCTTTATCGAATTCTGGGAAACTGGGATCTACATGAGGCCAAAGAGGGGGAAAGGGTGGGGTTTGAGACAAAGAGAAAACTGGGTGGGGGAAATGACACCAATAAAATAGCGCTCTGAGAGTCAGTCCATCAGGGAAAATGCTAGCATGGAGTATGCTTTGTTACCGTTCGGGCCAACAAAACAGCTCATCTTCTGCCATCATTAGAAAAACAGATGGCAGTGGGGTGGGGAGGAGGGGCAGTGACTCATCCACTGGGCAGGGTGTAAAAAGAAGGAAGAGGAGGCCAGGCAAGGAGGGAGATAAACAGACAAGAGGACTCAGAACTGGGAAGAGATCAAAGGGATCCTGAGAATTCCCTTCTGCTGCTTCTATGTGTGATGGCAAGAGGGAGGGTGGGTGACGGGGCTTGGAACTGGCTTCCGTGTTTCCCAGAAGGTTACAACGCAGAGCTTTCCTCGTGTACTCCCTCCTCACTGAACCCCCAGCATGTCCTCTAGATCTCTTAACCAGAGCTTCCTAGGCTTCCCTCCTTCCTAGCCTTTGTTGATGTGACAAGGAAATACTCCACTCCCTCCTGTGACTATCCTGCCCAATGGCTTCCATGTACAGCTGAGTCTTGACCAGCTGACAGCTGTTGGTGCCCCGGCTCCAGGGGTTCTCAAGGTCTGGCCCGTGGGGTGAAAGGAAGAGGGCGGGGGGGGGGGGGGGGGGGGAAGAGCATCAATATGCACCAGAAAGGAAAGGAATCAGACACGGGAGGAGAAAGAGGAGAAACTCTGAAGATGTAAGTAGTAAGAAATGCAGAGAGGGTCAGAACAGGAGAAGAAAGGACGAGAGAGGCTGGAACTGGCCACTTGGCAGACACCTAATTCTTTACTGGAAAAAGTCAGCTAAATATATTAGGGGCAACTGAAGAGCATCAAGGATAAAGGGAGGGAAAACAGACCCCGAGGCAAGATAAGCCAAAGAGGGCTCAGTGGATGAGAGGAAGTCTTGAAAGTTCTGCACAGAAATCTGAGCTCAAATTAGACATTTGTTCCCCGGTATCTAAAAGGAGTTTTCTTTTTTTGCTTTCCAGTACTGAATATAACTCTAAGATGTCCCCGTGAGACATCCAGCCTTGTAAAAGTCAAGTAGCTCATTCCTCTGAGCTCAAGACAGTGAATCCATCACCCGCTATCCCCCATCCGTGTCCTGCTTCCTGTCAGTTCTGCTCTTTTGTGTCCTACCCCCTTGGCCACCGAGTTTTCACCTTCAATGCTCCATCATTCTATGCCTCTTGCTTTCTTCAAGAGACAGCTCTAAGGTGTTCTCTACAACATCTTGTGTAAATAACTTCACCTTCTCATTGTCACCTGCATTGGCCTTGTCTCAGCTGTCCAAACTTGTTCATACCTGAAATTCTATTTTTCTAGGTGTTTCTCAAAACTTAACCTGACACTCCTCCTATTTGTCCTGACCCGCCCCTCCTCATGTTGTCTATTTCTTTTGTAAGTTGCAAATGCACAGGGAATGGTAGCTTGGTTGGTGGAAAAGTTTTGGGGTCACACAAATGGAAATTCAAATCCAAGGTCAACTGAGTGGTGTGAGCCTTGTGTCTTATTCTGTACTGGGGGCAACAAAGTAGAGGTGACAAAATGATTTTAAGGAGTGTGTTACGGCATTATCGTGATAATGTCCATGAAGTGTTTAAGTACCATGCTATGTCTGGTCCATGGCTGATGGGTACAAAGTAGTGGCAGTCGTGGTGAACTGTTAGGCACTTTGTAAATGCTTACTGAGTGAGTAATGCAGAAAGCAGGAGTCCAAACTGTTCTTGTGGCCTCAAGGTGAGGTGAGTAGGTACAAACCCTGAGGATGGGAAAAGGGAAAGAATAAGAGAAGAAAGGGGAAACAGGCCATTCCTAGGGAAGCCCCCTGAGATCCATAATTCACAGATCTCATGGAGAGAGCTGCCAGGTCCAGTCAGTCACCAGGCCAGTTGGTCACCAGATCATTCCATGAGTAGCTTTCTTCATTCCTACCATTGTGTCCCTTCTTGGCGCCTCAGCATTTCCCACTTGGGCTACTGCGTTGGTTTCCTGATTGTTCTTCCTCTTCCTAGACCTGTGCTCATTAAAATTATAGACAAGTATACAAATGGTCTAAGATAACTGTGCAGGAAACAAACACTTATTCTGCCAAATGCTTGTCCGAGAAAGCGTACTCCTTTCCCAACACGGCAAGAGAAAGAGAGACACCAGGAGGCATCTTCATTCTGTGGGGCAATGATTGAAGTGAGTGTCTGTTCAATCCATGAACACTATGAGACTGTCAGGTCACATGTATTGCCCTCTCTGGGTTTTTTTCCCCCCTCCGTTCCTTCCTTTTTCCTTCATAAAGTCGTATTTATGAATTCTGCCAAAGTCCACAGCCCTAGGTTCCACTTAAACTAAGAACACCTTGTTCTCCAGGGAATGCAGCTGGGAATAAAGACCACACTTACAGCCTCCTTTTGGAGAGAAAAGATTAATTTCCCTCCTGCCGGATGATTAAACTTGAGGTCCCACTGACCTCACGTTTGGTGCTACTTTTTCTATGACCACGCATTGTGTCCTTCTCAGCAGACTCCATTTTGGATTACAGTTTCTCACACTCTCTCTTTACCCCTTCTCTGTTCTGTAGAGCCATGCCCTTCCTTTTTCAAAAGTGGGAGCTGTGAAGGAGATCAGAAGCAGAATTATATTCAAATAATTAGGACCAAATACAAATCAAAAACATCTACCCTTGTTCACTATGTGGAGATAGGGTCTTATCGAAACAATGATATGTATTAAGAAGGCAGAAATAGTCAACTTATACCCAGTTTATATCCTCATGAGTGTTTATTATATAGTATAGGTAGCCATGGTTAACTGACATTCTTCAGTTCCCAGTAAAACTTAGAAAGCCTTTTAAGATATTGTGGGAATTTCAAGGAAGTCTTTCTGGGCATTAGCTGCCATTTCTCATGTAAATTCTTATGCATACCCTTACAGATGCCTATCACCTTACTTACCGCATTATTTCAAGATTATTGGATAGATCCATCCTTCCCACGGACTGCAGGCTCCCAAGTGTCAGATGTGTGTTTTATTTATTTTTGTATCCCTATTGGGAAAAAAAGCCTAATTCTTCAGTGACACTTGTTTTCATTCCCCCAAAGGGAGGGACAGAGTTGAAGGTAGAACTTGGAGAGTCTTAAATTTGAAAAAGATTGGATCAGTTTTCTGAGAATCAGCACCGTGGAAATAAACGCAGGGCAGGAATAGAAGAAGTAAAGACTAGAAACTCTGACATGCACAGAATCAGAAGGCCTAGCAGCAGGTACAGTGAGGGCTGCATGGAATAGCGGAAGAAAGGCTGTCTGACACATAGAGGCAGGCTTGAAGTTCACTTCCATTCTTTAGATTTATCTTTTAACCGTGGCACACCTGGGTGACTCAGTTGGTTAAGTGTCTGCCTTTGTCTCAGGTCATGATCCCAGGGTCCTGGGATCAAGTCCCACATTGGGCTCTGTGCTCAGCAGGGACCCTGCTTCTTCCTTTGACTACTGCTCTTCCTGCTTAAGCTCTCTCTCTCTCTCTTTATGACAAATAAATAAATAAATACAATCTTTAAAAAAAAAATAAACTTGTTGGTCAGATAACCAGCTTCAGAAAACGAGGGAGACACACCCATGGGATACAGCTTGGGGCCTTCAGAGAGGTTGCACGCCAATAATGTGTAGGTCATGCTAATTTTTCAGGAATGACTACAAACCTCCCTTGTTTCTGAGGATTTTTTATCTTAATCAAAAGATTAAAGATTTTTTTTAAGATTTTATTTATTTGACAGAGATTACAAGTAGGCAGAGAGGCAGTCAGAGAGAGGAGGAAGCAGGCTCCCTGCTGAGCAGAGAGCCCGATGCGGGGCTCGATCCCAGGACCCTGGGATCATGACCTGAACCGAAGGCAGAGGCTTTAACCCACTGAGCCACCCAGGCACCCCAAAAGATTAAAGATTTTGATTAGATTTTGAACTTAATTATACCCGTGATTCCTTCTCTTAAAGGGCCACTGGTCAGATTTGTGGCCATCTCGGTTAGCCTTCCCATTTCTTAGTCCCTGGATGGGTTGCATTTTGGAAATCTGTTGGCACTGTTCTTTCTTGGCATCTGTTCAAGACCAGTCCTGCTTTTGGTTTTACTGCTTCCATCCTGGTACTAGCTGGCAAGAGAAAACTCAGACTAAGATAGGATAGATAGGAGAGTCAGAACATGATAAAGGACATACAAGCACCTCTTGTATGAATGTTCATTAAACATTAGTTGAGCGTGTGATAAACATTAATTGAATTTCATTTATCAGTAATACCAAGTGGCTTCTGTTACAAAATAAAAGTTATGCTCCTTGGCCACTATTCATCCTCATACAATGGGCAATACCCATGTTTGTGTGTATACCCTGAGGAGAAAAGAGGCCAGGCTGATCTGGAGGGAGATATAGGGTCAAGGATTGCTTAATACAACTCTGGCGCCCTATCTGATCCAGTTTGGTGTTCCGAAGGAATGAGGTGCCCTCCGAAAACTGGAGGGAAGCTGTGCAGTATACACTATTTTATTTTTTTTAAGATTTTTATTTATTTATTTGACAGAGAGATCACAAGTAGGCAGAGAGGCAGGCAGAGAGAGAAGGGGAAGCAGCCTCCCGCCCAGCAGAGAGCCCAATGCGGTACTCGATCCCAGGACCCTGAGTTCATTTGAGCCGAAGGCAGAGGCTTAACCCACTGAGCCAACCAGGTGCCCCCAGTATACACTATTTTAAAAGGCAAAGGGGATTGAGCAATAATGTCTGCATGCCTGCAAGTTTGAGTTTTCTATGAGAAACAAGTCTAGGGCAGTTTCTCTTTGTCCAAGTCCTATCCTTCTAAGGAACAAGTCCTTCCTTACCACCTCCATGTTTTGTGTCAGAACGACTGATTAGAGAGATAAAGGAGAAATCACTTTTTAAACTTAGCAGGTGTGCCCTTCTAGTCCAGAGGAGAGAGCCCCCAATTTAAGATGGCAGCTAAGGGGTTTGACGCAAGGTGGGTCATTACTGGAGATTGTGCAGGACAGGACGGCCTGACCAGTGGAACACTCAAGACCTGTTCTGGCCACACCCGGATCTTGGCTCATTTCACACGGGCAAGGGAGTCAGCGGGTCATTTTTATAAAAAGTGAGCTAAAGAATTACTTGTATTCTTATTTTTTTTGGGGGGGGAGATTTTATTTATTTGAGAGAGAGAGAGAGAGAGCAGGGGTGAGGAGCAGAGGGAGAGAGGAAATCCCAAGCAGACTCCCGTGTTGAGCATGGAGCCGACAAGGGGCTCCGTCTCATGACCCTGAGATCATGACCTGAGCTGAAATCAAGAGTCAGATGCTCAGCCAACTGAGTCCCCCAGTTGCCCCTGGGCTTCTTATTTTTAAAGTGATTATTCTTAGGTGCTGCCTCTTCTTCCCCATTCTGATATGTCAAGTCTGGGGTGAGGTCCAAGAATTTGCTTTGGGGTGCTGCTAATCCAGAGGGTTGTTAACTGCACTTTGAGAAACACTGAGCAGGGATAAGAGAACACGCCCCTCTATGAGGGCACATGGAAGCACCTTGCATCTGGGGAGCGAAGGATCCATCTTCCAGTAGTTTTTGGAAAAAAATAAATAAATCACCTGAAATAGAATGTAGAATTAGAGGTCAAGGACAGAGGTAGAAACATCTGGCAGAGAGTAGTAAAAGTAAAATTCTTAGAAGCCAGGAAACACTGGTTTGCTTTAAAATTGTAGTGAAAATTTTTAGCAATCATGTTTCATCATGGGTAAACAGCAGTGTGCCTCTTCTTAAAACAAGCTACGTGGCAATGAGTGTACTTGGGACCAAGAAAAAACTCGAGTATTTCTCTGTTTTTCATTCTTCTCACCAGTAGTCTACTCCTGTTTTCTCTTTAGATCTAGCCTCCATAGCCATTAGAAATACAGACCATTTTGGGGGCCCCTGGGTGGCTCAGTGGGTTAAAGCCTCTGCCTTTAGCTCAGGTCATGATCTCAGGGTCCTGGGATCGAGCCCCATAAGCCCATATCGGGCTCTCTGCTCAGCAGGGAGCCTGCTTCCTCTTCTCTCTCTGCCTGCCTCACTGCCTACTTGTGATCTCTGTCTGTCAAATAAATAAAATTTTAAAAAAAAAAGACCATTTTAAAAAAATTAACATATAATGTATTATTTGCTTTAGGGGTACAGGTCTGAAATACAGACCTTGTTGAAGGTAGCAAGAATAATCTCCAAAGCTGATAATTCATTTGGGGTCAAAAATCAAAAGCAACTGGGATTTTTAAGCCAAAGAAGAGCAGAATGAAGATGAATGTAGTAAATATTTTCAGGTCGTAGATACTTTACCTACAGAAGAGTTAACAGTCACCATCCCCCGATAAGAACAGAACAGAAAACAATGGGCTTAAAAACTGAAAGAACTATTTAAATCTGTGTGAAATATCCTGGCAGTGTTAGACTTTATACAAGGTTCCAAAGAGATGGGTTTAAAAGTCATATTAGCCTTCAGAACATTTTAAGGGGGTGTGTATTGTCCTCTCTCTGCACGGTTGAATACTTTCTGCTGTGTCAAACACAGAAAATGTTTTGGTGTTCCCTTTCCCTGTAGATGTAGCATGCCGTGGATTTAAATGTAAATATATTTGTGCGTTTTCTTAAAGCAACTGGTAGAGATATCTGTATGTATCCTTGCCATAGGAGTACTCCCTTCATAGGAATTTGTATACGAGGGAACTGGGCTTGGAAAGACCAGGTGAGGAGGAGTTGGGGAACAAATTTAGCTTCAGCGGAGTGGCTGCATTTACTTAAATGTAGGTGGGCAGTTGTATTTTCTTACACATTTAGTAGCTGATACCAACAATGCTCCCATCCCTAATTCGTTCCATCTGCTCCACCATTCCTTGGATTCTTTCTTCTGTGTTGTCTTGGACCTCTCTCTGCCTCCCTTTTATTATTTATATTCCAGATGGTAGCCCTGTTAGCTGGGCTTCTTGATGGCTCACGGGCACTGCCTCGGCAACTGCTCTAAGTCAATGGGATGCAGGGGCCAGTATATAATTCATGAGGTAGAAATGACAGCAGGGAAATCAACTTTTATTATACCTTTTTTTTTTTTTCTTGCCCAGAGCTTGAGCCAAGAGAGAGGGGCTAGAGTCAGACCGAAAAGTCCTGTTCTAAGTGGTGTGCTTTATTCTGGGGCACAGACTGTCTACAGATCTGAATGAGATGATCTGAGCTCAGGGAAGGGAGAGGCTGGCGGGGTGCGGGCTTATGCGTGTGTATGTATTTGACCATGTGAAACTCCAGTGCTGGATGGAAAAACACATCAACACCATCATAAATCAGAGGGATCTTTATTCTTCAAGGTGAAATGCAATGCACGAGCATCTAGGAGACTCCAGTGCCGAAGTCCTGCCTTCCCCGTGGCAGCTAAACTGTCTGGCCCTCCTCCAGGAAAGCAGGAAGGAACATTTTCTCCCAAGTGAAATATTCGAAGACCCAAGTGAGTCAGACAGGGTCATAATTCACCCCTAGGGCTGGCTGAGCCTCAAGTGAGAGCAGGGACACTTGGGCCCGCACCTGCGGAGATCCAGGACGCACCAGGGCGATGGACGGCCCTGGCCGCCACCGCGGCACCAGACCACCTGTGAGCAGTACAGATTCTCCGGTCCGGGCTTCAAGTCAGAGGCCCTTGGGGGCGCTGGTGGGGGCACAGAACACAGTTGTGCAGATCCTCTGGGTAGCTCCAGTGTACTCCCGGGTTTGCGGTCTTCAGAGCTGCAGGAAAACACCGCACTAGTGACAGTTGTCCCCGGGGGACTGGAAAAAGGCATGCATATGAAGATACTGTGTCTGGTTTGAAATCTGTTCTTTCTCTCCCCCTCCGTGTCAGTGCAACCTGTCCAGCCATTCTTTTCTCAGTCTTTTCTCATTTCTGCCCTTAAGGTTGACCTCTATGACTATGCTTCAGAAAACCATTCCATCCTCAGAGTCACAAATTACTTTTAATAAATGCCCGAGGCTTGAACTTTGAAGTATGACCAGGTGGGATTGTGACTAGTTCTTAAAAACAAAAACAAAAACAAAAACAAAAAAGAAAACCTCTCACCTGAGTATGTCTTTGTAAGTGCCTTAGTGAAAAGAGAAAAATGAATCCTTTTTATGATAGCTGTATTCCGGAAACCAAACATTCTATCCTGACTTTATCGCTCGTGCACTGTGTGATTATGAATATGATATGAATAATAGCCAGTAATTAAACTTCTCTTTGCCACATTTTAGCTGTTTACAGATCAGATATAATAACTGTTCCTTCCCTGCTGATTCTTGAAGGACAGATCATATGGTCTTACTTTTTCTTTTACATTCTTGCCAAGTTCTTTAGGATCCATGGGTGAAGAGGGGCCATAAAAACGCTAATAGTAGGAGTAATAAGGTCGCAGATGCCGGTGAAGGGGACAGCTACTCCGCTTCTGGTAGGGATGGTGTAGGTTCTTACAAATCTAAATCTGCATACGTCTTAGCCGTGTTAGAAATCCAGAGAAAAATGGAAAATTAGCTTAAGTTGGAGCTGTCTTCCAGGCTCACTGCCTGCCAAATTCCAATCCCCTCGAGATTTGTTTGTGAATTTCTCTGCCAGTTTTGTGCAATCTCTGCACCAGGCTGAAAAATCCGGGCATGTCTTTCCGCTTGTCCGGAGTCCCTTTCGGTTCAGGGCTCTACTTTAGATCCTCCAGCTGGAATCTCTGAAAATCAGACTCCAAATGTTAATTAGGACTAGGTTTTCGTTTTGAAAGCTAAAACCATTGTTTCCCGCCCCCTCCTCATTTTTTAAAAAAGTGAAACCCTGAAAGCACAACCATGCAAATTGTAAAACCTCATCTAGATTACCAACATTCATGAGAATTTATGCCTCCCTTAACCTCCTGTGGAGCCACGCTGCGCATCCTGGGGGGCTTTCTAACTGGCTGCATTTGGCCTTCTTTGTCTTCTCTGCTTCCTGGGTGGGCCACTTTCTCACTCTGCTAATTCTCTTTATGGAATGGGCTGTCCCTTTTCCTCCTCCCACCGCACCCTTTTTCTGATTACTCTGTGCTTTTCCTTATTTTTCAGTTCTTTTTCTTTATCATTTCCTGCCTAGGCTTGAAGACAATTTATATTACCCTCCTGCAAAATTGGCATCACAGAACTGCTACCTTCTTTTCTTCAACCTGCTGGACCTTCCAGATGCTTTCCCATGACTATAATGAGGTTAGGATTAGCAGTGGGCAAATGCAGTCAGGTTCTACCCATAAGTAACTTGATTCCTTTTCTCTTTTCACCGGGACATTGGTCCCCTATGATGTCTAACTAGCTTCTAAAATGTGTTTTAAACACATTTAAGCACAACTCAAATACATTCACTGAGACTCTTCAGGAACCTATAGAGCATCGGTTAATGTACTATTTAGCACATCATTGGCACAATGCCTTTATTAAATAGTCATAGAAGCAAGGTCTTTTCAGGAAGTGCGCATAGTTTGAGTCATTTCTGATTCATTCTACTAAAGTTGGTATCTCTTTAAGTGCAATGATTTGATTATATACTTTATTATAATGACTGAGTGGTAACACGGTACCCTAGGAAAACTTTTACCTTATTTCTTAGTCTCTAAAGTACAGGCGTCTGTCTATACACATATTGTGAGTGTGTTTGTGTGTCTCTTCTTCTGACTAACCCAGCAGTGACTGATGACAAAGAAAAGGGTGACACTCCCAAGTAAATTGTGATTCTTTGCAAATTGTGACGAACAAGATGTGTAGAAGAAAGGCTGTACATTTTGACCCCAGACTGATGGATTTAAATCTCAGCTCCACGCTTATTATATTGTTGTGTAATCTTTTCTAAACTGAATTTTAATTCTTTTTTTTTTTAAATATTTATTTGACAGAGATCACAAGTAGGCAGAGAGGCAGACAGAGAGAGAGGAGAAGCAGGCTCCCCCACTGAGCAGAGAGCCTGATGCAGGACTCGATCCCAGGACCCTGAAATCATGACCTGAGCTGAGGGCAGAGGCTTAATCCACTGAGCAACCCAGGTGCCCCTGAATTTTAATTCTATAGAAGTCATACATGGACCTAGTTTAGAAAACCAGTTGGCCAGGCTCTCTGGACAGAGACGATCCCTCCGTGTCTTCTTTTCTTCTTCTGTTTTACTTCTTTTATTTCTTCTGGAAATTATATCTATAAATATCTGCATCCATACACACATATCTATTTAATGATTCTTCTGCTAATTTGGATTTTTTTTTCATTTAGGACATTACTTACTGATGTCCTAGTAGAGAAGATGGGGTTTGAGCTCCCTGATACCATCCCTTACACACACACACACACACACACACACACACACGTACTGCTGCCTGTAGAGGCACCTGACACTTCTAATTCTTGAGTTTTGGGGGGGTACTGTTGCATTTCAGACACTTAAGTTTCTGTTTTCTCAAATTTTCTGTGTCAGTTGCTACTCATCCCATCTATTTCTCACCGTCCTAATTGCTGAATTCTCTACTGACCGTCTTTCTCTCTCATATTCTCTTTTCTCTTGTGATTTCATACCTTTTTTATTCCTTGACAGTCATTTTAGTGGGGTTTGCAGAGGGAACAGATAGAAAAACAAATTTGATTCCTGTTTTACCTGTACTGAGCCTGGCATATAATACATGCTCAGTGAGCAGTGTACTGTTACTAACACTTCCTCTGACAGAGTGTATGCCTCTATGGAAGAAACAAAAGACACTGGACAGAGACAATGTACCCTATTTTCATTTTTTCCCCTCCATTGTCTTTTCTAACTTATTTTATCCTGAAGCCAAGCAAAAATCTTTTCAAGTAGCAAGCTCCTGAAAGTCTAAGTTTTAGGTAAAGAAGCATTTATTCATGAACTAGATGTTGTCCATTAGTAGGAAAAGACTCTATGTGAAGGGAAACAAGACAAAAACCCTGTCTCCTGTGAACCCCCAGTCTGATTTGGGGGAAAGGTGTGTTCAAATTGCCGTGGAAATAGTGAAAACAAAGTGATTGTATTTGCTTACAGAGCAGGCAAGAAGTATGTGTGGGACATCAAATTTGGAAAAAATTATATAGCAAAATGGCACTCATGGGGGACCTTGAAGGACATAAACATTCCACTAGTTGGCAATAAAGGAAAGCCCTGCGGGCAGGGAGGAGAGTATGGGCACAAGGCACAGGGGTTTGACAATGCATAGGATGTCTGGAGAACTGCCAGAGGACAGGGTAGGTGGAGACTACAGGTGATGTTAGAGAGGCCCAGGCTAGATTAGAGTCTTGAATGCTGCCATGCTTGGGATACAAGCTTTATTCTGGAGGCACTGAAAAGCCTCACTTTTTTTTTTTTTAAACTGGTAACAATATCATATTGATGTACTCTTGGAGATGAAGCCCATGGAGAAGAGATAGGTGATCAGTAGAATGTTTACGTTAGGATGTCTGTATTTTAAGAGAGTAGGTGAGAACACAGACTTGACCCCTGCTAATAGAGATGGAAAGAAGTAACCATTGAGGGGTTTTCTTTTAAGATATCAGACTGATTCTAGAATCACATCTCATGGGGAAGATGAGGTTCTGAAACTAATTCACTGGTGGCTGGATGGATAGTGAGTGCCACTGAGCTCTGCAAAGAAGAAATATCCTTGTAGGAGGACATAATGGGATAGGCTTTAGACTGGGTGAGTTTAGTGAAATTGGAAATAGAAGTTCAGGAACAGTGACTTGGGTTGAGAAATGAGGCAAGATGAAAGAAATAAGGATGATGATTGAGGGTGGCGAGTCGATGAGATCACTCAAGGCATGTGAATGGGGAGAAAAGAGGAAAAGAACCGGCAGGAGGCAGGTGATGTAAGGGAAGAAAAGAGGAAGTGAAACTAGTTGAGGGGATAGAGAGCAAATGATTGGAAAGTGGAAGGAAATGAGGGAGAGAGTGGTCTCAGGAAAACCATGACAGAAGAGAGACTTCAGGGAGAGAGATGGTGAATGGCAGTAAGTGCTACAGAGTAGACAAACAAGATGGGCATTGGCAAGAGAAAAGTAGGTTTGTGATTTAAGCACTCACTGAAATCCCTGACACACGTGTAGCCGTGAAGTTGGGGAGAGGGTGATAGGTTGAGAAATAGATAAGAAAGTTGATGCAGCAAATAAAAAATAGTGTTTCCAAAAGTTGGCCAGTAGAAGAAGTGGAAGTAGAAGTAGAAGTAGAAGAAGTGGGATGGGCAGTAATTTAAGTGGATATGGATGAGACTTGAATATATCTATGGGCTGTGAGTAATCTGGAGTAATCTGGAGGCCCAAGGTAAAGAGGGTAGACAGGATTACAAGCACTGTTGGCTCTGAGTCAGGCGAGAAGGAAGTAACCATGATCAAAGACAAAGTCTGAAGGGTAGCAGATGGAATTCAAGAACCCAGGGATTTTACAGGCACCAGTTGCTCATTTCTTTGTGCGGACTCTCCCATCTCAATGGATGGCAACTTCATACTTGCAGTTGCTCGGACAAAATCTTTGGTGTCGTCTTTAATTCCTCTCTTTCTGTCACCCTCCACAACCAGTTCATCAGGGTAGCCTCATAGCTTGACCTTGAAAATATGTCTGCGATCCAGCCACTTGTCAGGGTCCCAGCTACTACCCTCTGGTTTGAGCTATCACCATCCGCTGCTTGAATTGGAACAACTGCCTCTTGGCTGGTCATACCACCACCCTGTGGCCTCTTACCCGCTCAGCAGCCAAAAGCTGCTGGTAGAATATAAGTTAAAGCTAAGCAGTCCTCTGCTAATGCCTTCCAACCATCCTCCTTTCACTCAGAGTAAAAGCCGGAGTCCTTACAAATGGTTTGCACAATCCCCCAAATATTCCTTCTCTGACCGTCTGATTGAAAATGACAACCGTTCTTACTCCCTCCTTCTCTGCCTATTGCCCAACACATAGACCTCCTGCTTCCTTTATGCGGCACCCCCCTTTTTTTTTTAAATAAGACTGTGACTTTCTAATTCACTAAATAAGTACTTATTTGTTATATTTAATGTCTATTTTCCCCACTGGGATTTGAGCTTCACAGGGCAGGACTTTTTATTTCTTTGATTCACTGTCATATCTCAAGTCCTTAATAAAGTGGTACAGTGGCTGGCACATGGTCAGTGCTCAGTAAATATCTTTTGCGTGGATGGTCAAGGTAGGAACTTAAAGGCAGCCCCAGGGTTGGGAGAGACTTGCAGTGGGATAACAACCTTAAGCAACTTGATTCCTTTGGAGAATAGGAATATTTTGCTAACTTGTAAAGAGTGAGAGGACTGCCAAAAGACCCTGATTTTAGTCCTGTAAGAGTCTTTTTTTTTTAAAAGATTTTATTTATTAATTTGACAGAGAGAGATCACAAGTAGGCAGAGAGGCAGGCAGAAAGGGTGGGGGGGGTGGGACGCAGGCTCCCCGCTGAGCCGAGAGCCCGATGCGGGGCTCGATCCCAGGACTCTGCGATCATGACCTGAGCTGAAGGCAGAGACTTTAACCTACTGAGCCACTGAGCCACCCAGGTGCCCCTGTAAGAGTCTTTTCTACTGAATACTTTTTGGTGTTAAGACTGCAGTGAGCATGGCTTTTCCAAGTGTAGGCACCCAACATGGGCATCGGAACCTTGTCTAAGGAGCTAACGGAAGCTCGGGTCTGAGGCTTGCAGCAGCGTTCCCCACACCAGCCCGAGAGCTTAGGGACTTTTCTCCAGAAGCTCCCCCTTCAGAGGATGCCCACTGTCCATAGAGGATACACGCCCTCCACCTTAGTTTTCCTCTACTTCATTGAACAGAGAAACAAGAATAAGTGAGGAAAAATGAGTCTCTGAATGCTTAACCAAGCTGGAAAAAAATTGGCAAAATAAAACCATATACCTATTTTGCAAACAGATTTATTACCTCTTCCTTGTCCCAGCACCCCTAACCCAGCAGGCCTGTGTAAGCCTTTCTCCCCCCATAAGTTCTCCATAGCCTCTTCAGCCTTATACACTGTTTTCCTTCCTATTTAAGATCAGTAATGAGAACTTGGCAGGAGAAAAATTCAAATGGGTCAGGAGGCCCTTGTGGCTTTTCTCGGGCTTGTTTTCCACAACCCATTCTAGCCTGCAACATACTTCGCAAGAATAAGTTGGCGGGAGATCTAACCCATGGTAAGAGGCCACCGCTGAGGGCCGCATTTCAGACCCAGTGAGGCTGGAGCCACGAGCAGGCTTCCTGAAGCACGGAGCCTGGGTGTTTCCTTACACACGCACATGCACACACACGTGCACACAGCAATGCACACCGGGGATCCTCATGGGGAACAGATGTTGCTGCCCTCTGTGCCAGCCACGTGTCAGGCATGGCATTTTCTTCTGCTGAGCTCCTGGCGAGTATGTTTTTCCTTTCTTCTCCCCTCCCTCCACCTTCCTCCCCCTCTTCCCACCCCCTACGTCCACTGCATGAACAAATTCTCTCCTGATTCATATTGGGCCAACCTCATATTTTTGTTGTTGTTATTGTTATTGCAAACATGAAATGCTTCCAAAGCTGGGGAAAAAAAAGAAAAGAAAAAAGAAAAGAGAAAGAAACCACAACAACCCCCAAAGAAAACATGTTCTAACCCAGGAATGTACAATACTTCATGCATGGGAAGCATCTTCCCACCTCTCCAAGCTTAGCTACAGAATCTAGGGCTCCAAATTCCAGCACATGAAAAAAAACCCCAAATCTATCCAGCTTTTTTTGTGCGAGCTTCATACCATTTCTCAATCTAAAAGCTTGCTGCTCCCCCCGATGGCTAGGATTTGCAGAAGAATCATAGCCTCCTTTCCCAACTTATACCATGGTCATTAAATAATGCCCACTGCTTTATACCCATTTACTCATTTCTTCCCTTAAAATAATATTTCTGGGTGCCTATTACATGCTGAGATTATGAAAGTGATTAAGTTCCTAATACCATCTATGCAATAGAAGTAAAAGACCAATTGCTACCCAATGAGTATAATATGAACAAAAAGTCACATGGGAGCACAGAGGATAAAGTAAATAACTTGTCCCAATTACATGGAGACCCTACAGAGGGGTAACTGTTTGAAGGATAAATAGGAGCATGCGGAAAGGCAAAGATGTGAAAGAAAGGGGTACATTGCAGTCATCAAATTTGTCTGTAATAATGTTGCCTAACAAATAATCCCCAAATATCAGCAAAGAAATGCCAACACGTTCAAAACCTCTAGTCAAATGTAGCATATACGTTACACCCATTCACATTACATTGGTCACGACAACCCACATCTCTAGGTCCAAAATTAGTGGGAAGAAGAACTATACTCTGTGGATAGTGAAGTCCTAGCAAAGGAGGAATGAAATGAACTCTAGACATATAATACCATCTGCCAATCAGCCTTTGTAGTCACAAACATTTTTTACATTCAGACTCATTCCACCTGATCCCAAAACACTCCAATCATGGTGGACTTACCCAGTCCATTTGACTTACCCCTATGACTTACCAGTCACAGCATCAGGCTTGAAAATCTACACTATTATGATTTACTATCAGGTTATGATGTGCTTCTCTGAATCTAGAGCCTGGTGTACTAAAATCACAAGTTCTCTGCCTTCCACACCTGATGGACAAAGTAAAGCAGAGACAAGACACCTACAGTGAACACCCCCTTTCAAGGAGAGTGATGAGAGGAACATAACAGTTACTGGTCCACAACAATTCTGAAATCCCTCTGAGAAAAGTGGCAAAAAAATCTCTGCTCTAAGAATAGGGACAGCTTCTTATTATGAGCTTTTGATTACTCCCTGGATATAGCTCTCAAGTCCATTGTTCTTCATGCCTCTGGACTCTGCTGACTTGGAACTCCTTCCTTTTCCATTATCCTCTTGGGCCACAAAAAGAAACCCTGGAGAACATCCTTCTATTGGATGTTGAGTAGCTTTCTCTGCCTGCTTTGATGTAGTAGAATATGGGGGACCCGAAAATCTTTTTATGTTCTCCAAAATCTCTTTTAATCCAAGCCGATGATGCTTTTAGCACCTCAACTCACAGACATTATAGGTTTTGTATATATTTAATTTTAGTCAAATCCATATACCAAGAGCTATCCTTACAAGTCTTTCCCAGATATGCATCTCTCAGTAGATTTAATCAAAGGTATTCTGAGCTTAGGAGGCTTCTCTGAGACAAAGTCCTGAGTCTGTTCTCTATGAAGCATTTTGTTCAGTTGCAAGGATCCTGTAGGTGCCACTTTAATCCAATTAAAAGTCTTAACAAAGTTAAGTTCCACCCTTTGATCGTAAGGGTGTAAAGGGTGTAAAGTTCCACCCTTTGATTTGGTCTTTGAGGTTAAGTCTTAAATCTCTAAAGGTATAATTCTTCAAAGCAACCCATTCGTCTCTTCCATCTTATTTCTCTGTTCTCTCAAAATGTGGTCTCCATGGTTGCCTCCAAAGAGATGGAAAAGAAACAGGGAGGCCAGTAACTTTTGAGTCCTTTGGACCAGAAGTGACACATCATTTCTGCTTGCCTTTCCATTTACTAGGACATGGTTATATGGCCTCAAGCCCACCTCGGGAGAGTAGGGAAACAGGGGAATACACAGATATCAGGTGAGCATTAAATATCTCTGGTGCAGAGAAGAGATGATAGGATTTATACTTTAGGTAGAAAGTCGTGGTGTCATATTTTTGACCATGGAGGTCAGAAACTTATCATCTCTAACCTGAGCTAATGGAACAGCCTCCTCACTGAACTGAGGAATTAAAAAGAGAAGAAAGAAAAGGGGCTGAATACAAAACTATTTCTGCAGTAGAACTGGTAAACATTTGGATGTTGGTTGTGAATAGAGAGGGGTTGAAGATGGAGTTAATTGGGTTGCAAGGGGGTGGGTGATTATTCTGTAAATTTGCCTCTCACACTGATATCTCAGTTTATTCTGAGAAAAGCTCAGCTAATAGTTTACCAACATATAATGCCTGGCCATATACTGTGGGGATCAAAGAAAACTTGGTTCCTGCCTATGTGGTTGGAGGTGTATGCTATTTGTGTTTTTGTTGATGTACTTATTTTTCATTTCCCGTTAAACCAGCTTCTGGAGGGCAGGGGGCACATGTCATTCCTCTGTGTTTATATCCACCCCCCACCACACACACTGTGGTTTATTATTAAACATTCCATAAATAGTCAATAAATATTCACATGTGGTTAAGTAGTGCTCATTTTATCCTCTTTTTTGGCTTCTCCTGGCATATATTATTTGGAAAATTCCTTATGCATTGAATATGGAATTTTGGGGTTCAGAAGTGGAATTAGTATTTTATTTTTTAATATATTTTTAATTAGATAAATGGAGTAATAAATTGAATATGCATTATCCAGATGTGAATGATCCTGAACAAATGGAGATGAAAGCTACTCCCCAGTGTCCTCTCCCTTGTGTGCTGGTTTGAAAGTTTAAAATGCTTAAGTTTAATTTTCACTTCTATTGCTCATTCCCCAAGTGACCTTGGGGCATGGCTCTTTGTCTCATTTTCCCCATCAGTGAAATATGGATAATCATATTAATCTGTCTCACCAGGCGATGTGAGGACTAATTAAAAACGAGATTAGATTCAACTGAAGTCTTTCTAATGTGAGAAATATTAAACTTGGTGGTGCATGTCTGCCGTGCTGTTAGGTTTCTGGGAACAGTCTCTGGCCTTGGAACCGCTTATGACCCTAATGACACGGTAGCTGAGTCACGAGTGCCTGCAGCCTGCCCGGCCTTTTGGCCATACTACCTGTCATCTTCCCATGCCCTGTGTGCCCAGCCTGATGGCCACATCTATCCAGATTGCCTGGTAACTGAATAGCAGCTGGTGATCTTTTTACTTCTTTGGGCTCCCTCTGAGAACTGCTTCCTGCCTGTTCTCTCTTACTTTCTTTTCATGCTCCCTTTTTTCAGATGGGACCTCTGAATATTCTTTGTATTGACAAATCGGTGAAAATAGCTGAATCAATAAATTCACTAAATAAGGCATATGTGTTGGTCTGCTTGGGCTGCTGTAACAAAATACCATAGAATGGGTCACTTCCACAACAGACATTTATTTCTCAGACTTCTGGAGGATGGAACATCCCAGTTCAAGGTGCTGGATGATTCAGTTTCCCAGTGAGGGCTCTCTTTCTGGTGTGCTGATGGCTGCCTTCTTGCTATGTCTTCACAGGGAATAGAGAGAGAGGAAGTGCTGGTATGTCTTCTTTAGGAGAATTGATCCCATCACGGTACCATCTAAACCCAATGACCTGTCAGAGGCCTCACCTCAGATACCACCATATTGACAATTGGGGCTTGAATATATGCTTTGTTCCTAATAGCATTGCTCATGCTCACGTCCCCTAAGCAGAAGATGTTCTGATACATAGAACTAAGTTTCCCAGTTTTCTTTAAGAGGTGGCTACCTGCACTGTGTAATTTTAGGGGTGCTATACATGCTTCTATGGTCTCTCCCAAATGTTTGTCTCCCACATAGGACTCAGAAAGTCTCCAACTTTCCTAAATTAAAGTCACTTTTTGCCTGTACATATTCTATTTTATCAAGCTGCAAATGTGTATTTGTCATTGGCCCCTTAGTATGTCAGCTCTTTCCAGAGGGGTAGAGGAATAGGCAGATGCAATGGTAGAGATGGATACACTGGTCATGGGGGTTGTCAGACCAAGCAGGGTCCAGCAAGGAAGTGGGGATGATGGGGGAAGAAAGAGAGCAGGGACTAACGGCAGATTTAACACAATATTGCTGCTATGTCTGTATCTCAGCTCTCTACAGTAGAACGTAAGAGAGAGGGTGAGTATCAGACATCTTGATTTAAGTATTTTCCTGCCTTCAGGCCATATTATATGTGGTCGTTCTATTCCCATAGTTGGAAAAGGTAAATATAAGATCTGGGACTACAGGCCATAGTTAAAAGAGAGGAAGAATGACCAGATTCTCTTTGGGAAGGCTACTGCCCACCTTCACAGACAGGAAACCATCAATTCCTGGAATATCCAGGCTCATTGCACACAGAAAACAAACAGACAAGAAATAGCTCCTGGTTGCATGGTATACTTATTAACATTAATGAGCGTTTATCGTACACCAGGTGCATACCAAGGAATCATTACCCTTATTATCATTCCTGTTCAGTAAACAGGAAAGTGAGGGGCTGAGAACTCAGTTACCTTTCCCAAGCTCCAGAGGTAGTAAATGTGCGATAAGTACAGGAACAGACAGGCAGTCTGATTCCAGAGTCCCCATTCTTAACTGGTAGGAAGATTAAAAACAAATAAACAACACATAAACTGGGGACTTAGGACTTACAGAATACCCAACTAAGAGATGAACCCGGGGTACTGGTCACCTGTTGGGACACTTTCCCTGGGTTTGCAAGCTTTAAGCTGGAGGAAGAGGTGGCGGGCATGTGCCACTGAACCCTGTTGAGCGAGGATCGGAGACCCAGGAAATGAGCATGGGGAACATGTGAAACAGCCGATCAGTGGTGAGTGAGTAAGATACACGAGACCCTTGCACAGAGACTAGGTTCCATATGGGGGAAAGGGAGACTGGACTCATCTACCAATTAACGGAGAACAGAACAGCCAGATGGATGACCCGGAATGGCGTGACAGGGTGAGCTTGAGAACCACGATAATCAGCCACACGAATTGAGCTGGTCATAGACACAGGAACTAAACATTAGACCGGGGCTAAAAGAAACAAGACTATTGGCAAGAAAATATTCTAGAATAAATATGACACCTCCCTCCTGCCATTCCTTAACTCAGCTGGACTTGAGTATTTTAGGGGGTGATAAAACAGTCATGTCTAAGTTGTGGAGAGAGCCTGGCAGAAATCAGGCAGGAGAGAAAATGGGCCGGGCCCCCTCTAGGCGTGTGTTTATATGGAAAAAGAAAACAATTAGAGCTTCTCACTGTGAGCTGGGACAGGGTTTGCTGACTGATCAGGCTCTATTTCTTAAGACTTGGGCCTTAGATTTTCTAAGTGTTCTTTCCAGCTATTTTTTCAATGAGCAAACTTTTTGAGAAAAGTTTAGCAAAATTTGAATAGTCAAAGGGTCATAGAAAAACCTTCATCTCCATTCGTCTTCTACCCAAATACAACCATTTTCCAAATCCTGGCAATTTTCCTTCTCAATACTCCTGTTTGCTTTTTTCTTTCTTTTTTTTTTTCCTGGTTCCATATTACAACCAGTCAGTTCTGTTCTTCTCAGTTCAGATCTGTTTTAGGTAAATTTCCACCTTCTCTGAACCCTTCCACTTCTGTCCCGAACATCTCCCACACGGTCCCCAGATCCAACCTCTGAAACACAACTTCTATCGTGTTCTTCTTCTGCTCAGAACAACAACAACAACAAAAAAAAAACAAAAAACCAACAAAGCAAACCTTCCAGTGCCTCCTGATTGTCTTTAGAACAAGGACCAGCTAGATTCCTCTGAATGGAGATTTTGACCTAGTTCCAAATGTGGGCCATTAGTTCTTGAGGCAGAAAACCACAGATGCATCTTTAATTTTTTATTGCCCTCTTGCTAGGATTTTTCTCTGAACAAATCCCATCTGTGCTCAAAGATTAAATCTAATCCTATATATTTCATAAAGCCTTTCTGAAATGTCCCAGCCCCTTTCCCATTCTGAACCTATAGCTCTTATTGGTGCCATTAATTACTTTGGGAATCAATCCTCCACCAGCCTTGAATTCTTCTCTATTGTCTCAGATGCTGTTCAGATTCTGCCTTATTCAGTGCTGATGATAACAAAACTTCTCTAATGCAGACTTTGTCATCCATAGAACCTACTGTGGGGCCTTGTGCCTAGAAGACACACTAAGTATGTATTGATTCAAAATCCCAGGATTTCAGCAGCTGGCCTCAAGCCTGGTTCATAGTATATGTTTTGAACATAATATCCCAGATTATACATTTTTCATGGATTTCTATAGCATTGACTTTTCCTCAGAGAGTGGCTTTGCATGCCCATAGTTGTGGCAACAGATTGGACTGAGATGTGGTGTGGTGTGTCATTACTATTTGATAACGATGCTGGAGGCAGCATGAACGTGTCAGGATAATGACAGCATGAGCCTGGGCAGCAACAGTGGCTCTGTGTCTTTTCTTCAGACGTGTTCTTCAGCGGCTCAAGTCCTTGGTGTTTTAACTGGTCATATGGGTATGATAATAATACCTCCCTCACTGAGCTGTTGTGAGGGTTCAGTAAGATCAGGCATACAATCCTTGTAGCACAGTGCCTTATGCACAGAAAATGCCATATATAAGATAAAAATAGTGTCTGGTTTCTCTATGACGGCTTGTAGTTTGTAAAAATATTTTTACCTTCAGGTTCATTCTTTATGCCAGGAGAAATTGTATATGTCTGTGTGTGTGTGCATGCATGTGTATATAGAATAAAAACACATATTTTAATGTCATATCTATAATATACATATTGTATGTTATTATGACACATCTATCTTACATATGAGTACTGCGTATAGCAAATGTAAAATATTTATGTGTATGTGTTTATCTGTATGGAATATATGTGTATTTTATGTGTATATTACATGTATGTAATCATGTGTATATACACATATATCAAAGAGAGAGAGAATGGAAGAGAAAACAAGTGCTGTTATATCCCAGGAACACTTGGAAACGCTCAGAATCATGTGATTTAGATTTGCCCCAAAGTGCACCCTCTTTGTGAGGAGCTGGGCATGGTACTGGAATGGCAAAAGGTTTGGTCAATTGCTTTGATTTCTTTCAACAGCTCCTTCCACCCTAAGAGTGTCTGCTTTCTCCTCGAAATTTCTCCCAGTGTGCTTGATTGCTAAGGAGAGAGAAAGAGAGAGAGAGGGGAGAGATGTAGGAAGGGAGGGAGAAGAGAAGGAATGAGAGAATGGGGAAAGAAAAAAATAAAACGCTCAGCAAACAGCGGGAGGGCCAAGAAAAATATTTAATCCAAACAATGAATATTGTCGTTTCCTCCCACAGTCTGCATTCCCAGTCATCTTCCACAGGCAGGCATGGGGAGCCAAGAAATGCCGAGCTGCCTGGCATGGGCGTGCGTGTGGCAGGGCGCCGGAGGGCGAGCATGCGTGGCGAGATGTGGTAGAACATTCCCCTCGCCAGCCCAGGCCGGCCTCAACCTCCCATGAACTGCAGGCTGGCCAAGGAACCAGAAGACAGGGACAGAGGGAAGCAGAGGCTCAAAGTCAGGGCAGGGCCCCGGCCTTCTTCCCTGGGCCCTCCTCCAGGTGCTTCTCTGGCCATTTGTCCCTGCTACAGATTCTCCACTTCTGACTTCAGTCCGGTTCCTAAGCCTTTGTCCCCTTCGCCTTCCAAAGCTACTATGTCAGCTCTCGAATGGACTATGCACAGTGTAAGGTGCCCCTCCGGGGGGTGCAGACCTGGCACCACAGCTGGCAGAGGGCCAAGAGAGGGGGAGCTCTGTGAGTGACCACTAACCGCGGTGACGGGAGCCAGCCGGGCCCCACATGCCCAGCAAGGTGGCTGCAGCGGCCTGAACTTTTGCTCCCAGTTTCATTCTTCTGAATCTTCAAGTCTGCTTCTCTAAGGGTCTGCTGTTACTGAGTCTGTACCTGGCAGGTCATGCCTAGCCATTTTCAGGGGATGTTGTAGACAGAGTAATTGATAGCGAGCACAGATTACCTGGGGAGGCGAGGGAACAGGACAGAGGAAAGGCACCTTATCTTGGAGGAAGGCAAGAGGAGTGCAAAGCAGAAAATATTCTTCATTTAGAAAGTCTCTTCTAGAGGAGAATCCATGAATCTCACTCACCAAACATTCATTGAGAACCGACTGTGCTGGGTGTTGGGCTTTGTGCTGCTGTGGGGTCCTGTGGCTCATGGAACGAAGGAACATGTCCCTGCCCCGTGGTCCTTACAGAGTTCAAAACTCTTATGTTCGAGGTTTCTATCTCTAACCTTGAAACACAGTAGGCTGGCTCCAATTAGCAGGAGAGGAGACAGGAAATTCCCCTGCACCAACTATTGCCCATCCAAGAAAGCCAAATGCAGGCCACCTCTGCCCCTACCATCTTCCCCCACCCCCATCAAAACAAGAAAAACAAAGTCACAAGAATCAGTGGGCCCACCAGCCTGGCCGTGGAGAGGTGAATGAAGTCCGATGGTGTTGCATTATTAGTTCTTGCTGGGAGCCCAAGCCCAGCTTTTGCTGCATCATAAATATCAGGATTCTGGGAACACCACATTTTAGAAGCGTTGTTGCGTGATTCAAGAAGGAAGGAAGGGCAATGGCACAGTCATCATTGACAGAAGATCTGGACCAGCTGACTACTTACATCAGTGGCTCCAAAAACAAGGGCAAGCGTGGAGGACAGGAGTCAGACCACTGGAGGAGGAGAAGAAAGGTTTGGGGTTTCTTTGTTTAGGACATGGAGACAAGCAATGGCCTACAGGGGCCTGGCAGTAACCTTGCGATTTTGGAGATGTGATGAAGGATTAAGGATGGTTGTTGGGAACAGCGTGCTGGGCACTGTCACGGTCATCTCATGCGGTTTGGCAGAAGGGAGCAGGAGATAAGGGCCAGAGGCACTAAGTGTCTTAACATGGGTAAGGCCTCCATGTCAGTGAGGGCCAGGACACACTCCCATCGGTCGCAGTGCCTCACTACTGGGGCATTTCCCAACAAATGCCACCAAATCAGGAGGGCCGCCTCATTTGTTTTTTGAACCTCTAAGATAGCATAACCTGTGGAGGGATATCCTCTTCTGTTTCTGTCCTTTGGGAAAAAGAGGTCTAATTTCAAGCCAACATTTTTCTGGCACAGATCAGTGCAGACTCTACCTGAATGCTCCCCTGCCTCGTCTTCACCCGTCGGGGATCTCACCCTGCCCCCTGCCCCCTTCCTTGGAGTGGGGGTGTAGAAGCACCTGGCTGGGTCGGGCCCAGAGCAAGGGCTAGTGGGGGAGCAGGCCGGCGTCTGTTGGTCGGTGAGGTGGAAGAGTCTGTACCACTGGGTCTTTATTTGCAGCGAAATGAAAGGGGCTGCTGGGAGGTTGTTTTTGGCTAAAAAGTAAGTCAGAGAGTCTTCTCACTTTCCTGTTTTCCTGTGGTGCACGTCAGGGAAGAGGTGTCTGTGATGGTTTGGGGTTTTTCAGAGGCTAAGACACTCAAGTCACCGCTCTGGTTTTGAGGAGAGTCCTGGTTTCCAGAAGCCAGTCAGGCTTCTCCTACTCTGTTTTTATAATTTCCAGAGCCATTTCCCTCGTCACCTGACTCCTTTATGACTCAGATGGTACATTTGTGGTGGCAGTGAGTGGGGCAGGAGGCTCAGGGATGAGAGCAGCCATGGCTTTGACTCTAAAGTGTTGCTGGTAGGCTCTTGAAGCTTTTCTGACCAGAGTCTCTGTGGAGGGATCTCAGACAGCAACGCACAGCAGTAAAAGCAATGGGAGTGTTCCTGCTGCCTTCATAAAAGTAGGATTCCTTGAGTACTTACTGTGGACCAGGGACTGGGCTAGTTTTTCTCCTCCATTTGCTCATTTACCCCTCACAACAGTCTGTGAGGATGGTGTTATTCTCACTCACCAACAAGGATACTGCTACTTAAAGAAGTCCAGTAATCTGCTCCGATCTATGAGTTGGTAAGGATAGAGCTGGGGATCTGGGCACAGGTTTATCAAACACCATATCCCATGCTCCTTATCACCGGACTGTACAGCCTTCATCATTTTCCAGAGCAGGAGGTCTTGAGCCCTTGTGTACCTGGAAGCTGATGAAAAGTGTACAGGAAAAAGAAGTCATCTGACCTTATTTTGTTTGCTTTTCTTTTTCCATCTCGATATATCCCAGCCATTTCTCTCAGAAGAACTGGTTTTTGCACTATTTGATCATTTCCATTCCAAGGCTGTGCTTTGGTTTTGGTGTCGGATGGAAATAAAGTGGCTATAATCGGGCTTTCGTTTTGGACCCCATAAAGTTGCACATTGGTTTTTCCTTTTTTGAGAGTCTGGTGGATTGCTCTGGCGGAGAGCTTTGAAGCCCTACGCCAAGGCTATATGACCTCATGTAGACCACAGGACTACACCCCAACTTTGGATCCCTCTCTCAGGGACACAAATGGGATGCTTCCCTCTGCCCATCCAACAGAATGTGTGTCTTCGTGGCCTTTCTTTGAATTACATCTTACTTGTCTGTTGTTTGTAAAGCAGACCCTTGGCATTCCAGGGTCTACTCTACATTTCAACTTCTATCTGGTAACCCAGCAAATCCTTAATATCTTAGTGATTAGTGGGTTTGCATCATCTTGTCTTCAGGGCTGGTAGGTAGGAACAAATCTCCCAGTTCTAACTGGGCCAGGTTACCTGTATGGCACTGCTGTGTGATTGTGTCATTCCCTATCAGTCCTCACAAACACAGCCTTCTTATTAAAATACTAATGGTGTCACTTACACATTCCCCACCTTACAGAGGCCCAAAACCTGGGCCCCTATTCCCAATCAGCTGTGAAAACCTAACAGCTGGATTACAGATTATTTGCCAACATCCCAAAGACGGTCATGTTTTCCCCACCTTCTTCCTGCTCTGGTATTGAGTTTCTTTTTGCTTTGAGGCCATGGTAATTTTTCTTCTTTTTTTTATTACCCCAGCTCTGGAGTTGAGAGGATATTGTTAAATTTTATTCAACATTTTTAGGTTGTTTATAGCAAGAGAACTTTCCGATGGTATATTCTGCTGTCTCTTCCCACTCTTAAATAAACATATACCAATGCTCTATACATAGTAGGAGAGGAATAATGGAAAGGAGGGATCTGTTCACAAAATACGCTAAGGAAATGTTGTTAACCACCCTCATATTTGTTCATTTATTAAGAACCTCCTGTAGCATCAGGCATTGAACTAGAGGCTGGTTCTATAAAGATGGTTAGACCCTGAGCCCTTGGTAGTACAGAGTGTTACGTCCTACATAATGCCCATATGGGTAAAATATACCATAATAATGCACAGACAGGAAGGACTCTCTGGGCCCAGGAAGCCAGACGAGATTTTCCAGAGGCGGTTGTATGTAAGAAACTCTTCCTGTAGAATCCATCTCAGGGTATCTATTTTAATTTTACATTTTCCAAGAAGATTGTTGCAAACCCACAAATGTGAGATCATTGGCACCCTCCCACCCCAAGGGGTGAACACTGGAGGAGGGGAACAGCTCCATTTCCTCTTTCCGTCAGATGACGGCAGAGAGCAGAGAAATAATCTGGCTTGAGCATTCTGGGACCCAGAAATAAATGTTTCTGGGTTGCAGGCATCTGCCGATGGGATGGGAGTGTAGTGCTGCTTCCTCCTGGGGAAATCAGCCTCTAGGGAAATAGGAGAAGACCAAGCCCCGAGGCCAGAAGGAGTGATGGTGCCAGGCAGCTTATTCGGGATAAACTTTGTCCTACAACTGAAAAAAGCAGAAGTGAAGTTGTTGGGGCTCCGGGGCATTGACATACGTACAGCCCTTTTTGCTTTTGTGTTGGATCGTTGGGCTCACTTTTTTGTCAATTCTCCTGTAACTGAACCTGTATTATAGAGGTGCCAAAGGAATTTAAATTACTCTGCATTCCCAATAAATTAAAAGATGAATGAAATCATCAGATAGTGGCAGCATGCTATAGTAGAAAGAACATCAGATCAAGAATTCAGAGACTCTGCCTTATTCCCAGGATGGCCACCAACTTGCCTTACAAATAAGACATTTCTCTTTTTTTAAGGCTCCATTTCATCATTTGTACAATAGGGGTTTGGTACTAAATAGTCTTCAAGACTCCATCCACTTCTTAAGCAAGGTGGTCTTTAGCTTCCAGGTGTTTGAGTTCCTTCTGAACTTTTCCTTGTGATTGAGCTCCAGTTTCAAAGCATTGTGATCTGAGAATATGCATCCAACCTTAGAATGTCATGTATCTATGATCCTTTAAAAAAACAAAAAACAAAAAACAAAAAGCAAGTCGTGTTCTGGTCATTACTCAAAGACCTTGTAAGTTTTTTGCCTGTGAAATTCTAAGAGCAGCCTTGCAGTGAAGCCCAGCCAGTATGGACATGGTACATAGAGCTTTGGGTTCAGTGGAGGAGAATCAGGCTGGAGAATCAAGCGAAGCATTCATTGGAAATCCAGAGAAAAAGAGAAAACGAGCACCCCTTCTTATATATACTTATAAGAGTTTCCATTTACTTCAAGGACTCCACTGGCCTGGCACATCTTTGGGGCCTCGTGCAGCCCGCCCAATAAGAAGATACAGATGTGGGTCCAATTTGTCATTCACATGACTAGAGGGTTCTGATGGAAAAGGATGTGGGGGAAAGAAACTAGTGTTAAGCTTTAGACACAAATGTGATTAGCATCTTCTGGTCTGAAACACTCCTCAGGATGAAAAATCAGGATTCTGCCCTGTGCCTCACCTATAGGGAGATAGTCACTTTTGGCTGAGACCCCAACCTATAGGGCATCAGAGCAGACCACCTAAAGTACAAAACTAACCTTTCTAAAACGTCAGCGTGGTCATGAGTTCTGTTGCAAGCTATAGCAGAAGAATGTTCCTAATGTAGTTGAAGTAAGAGAAGCGTTATCAGCCAATCAGGCAATGTTTATGGAGCTCTTCCTGGGGTTGGGCCCTGTGACAGGCAGTCTGAGACCACCCGGATGTCTATTTTCATTTTCTCAGGCTTCCCCTCTGAATCATCTAGCCCTAATCTCTCCTCCTAGAGGCTAGATGTAGCAAGCCAGCCCATGAAAGCTCTTAAAAATCTCCCCAGCGAAAATCTGACTTGTCTCCTGTCTGCTTCCCTATGCTAGCACTTAATTGTCATAAGTTATACTTGTTTACGGTGGATTCTCTCAGGGGCTGAAACTGTGTTTTAGTTATCTTTGCATCCCCATAACAATGCCTGGCACATAGAGGTTTGGAATCAAGGATGTTGAATGACTGAATGAATGACTATATCCATAGAAAACAGACAGGGCCCACCATCCCCATGCCTAGCTTTGCAGAACAACCTTAAACAGAAAATAACACAAAGAATATAGATAACATAAAGAAGGAATTATTTTTACTTTGAGAAGTTTCCAAAGTTGTCCAGTTTCCATAGTCATATAGGTGTATGGGCTGACAGCCCTTCTGATTTCATCACTGACCCACAACCATTTCTATAGCTAACTCATCTGCCTGCAACACAGCTAGCCAGCCATAGATATCCTCAAGTTCATGCATCATGAGAAGAGAAAACTAGCCTCTCTCTCAGATCTAGGTATTTACTTCAGGTATAATTTAAGAAGCTTGATTCATGAAGTTATGGGGTGTGTGTGTGTGTGTGTGTGTGTGTGTGTGTGTGTGTGTGTTTTAGAGGAGACTCACTTAATGCAAAGGTAAGCAGCCCACTACAGAGTCTTCCTGTACAAAAAAAATGAAAATGAAAAATGTTCATGTTGATGACTTCTTATTCTATTAGTTATTAAAAGGCAGAGTGAGAGGAATTTTGTAGGTTTTTTTTTTCTTTCATCAAAATGGTTAAGATGGAAAATGAAAACATGTCTCCTAAAGAAATAGGCTATAGGTATTTGAAAAATTCACTTACGTGAAGCACTTTGTTTGCTAATGTTACAGGGTAAGTGAGGTCTATGTATGGTTAGTAAAAATTCACCTGTGGACACATTGTGCAGAGAAACCCAACACTTGCACCCTCTGTTAGGGGACGTTTCCTGGAGCAGAAGTGATGTACTCAGTCTGACACCTCTCCGTTATTGAGATTTTGATCTAATCTACATTCAGTCTTCAGATGCTTTAAAAACTTTGGATCAATTAGTCATTTTTCCCTTTCTATTTTTTCCATTGTAACTTTGGACTCAAGCTGTCAGGCTTCCCAGGCACATGTTGCCATAGGAGACTCTGTTTGTTTAGGGTGGAGTAGCTGTTTTTGGCAGGTTAGGGGAGGAACAATTAATTCTAATAGGTATATAGTAAATTAAATATTTGGGTCTTTCCAACCTTTTCTCTGATTTTCTGCCCCTTTTTATAAATTTCCTTTTCTTCCCAGATGACCCTTTAAGAGCAGAAAAGAAGCTTCTAGAAAGAAGTTTCTAGAAATCACGTTCAGGCTCTAACAGTAGACACCCACTGGGAGCTAGAGATGGTCACCTAGACCATTTCTGCTCTTTTCAACCTATCTTCCCTAGTGATCCTGAGAAGCCATCCTTGGGGAAGACTTTGGAAAGACTGATTCTCTTGGATCCTTGAATAATCCATTCAAAAGTTTAAGCTATTCTTATGAAAAGGAAGCTCTCCCTTTAATCCTCCATACTGAAGACCACACTTTTACATGTAAGAGAAGTATTTTGGGTGCTTTTTGGATTTTTATAGACAATACCATGAAAAATAAAGAAGGAACAGATTAAGTTTTGCCAATGAGTCAGTCAGGGTTGGAGACAAAGTAACAGATGCAGTGTTAGAGGAGGAAAATATACTCCACCAAACACTTGAAAAAGAAAACTCTGGTAGGGGTGGGAGATCTCAGGAGACGTATCTGGTCCTCCTGGGAGGACCCAAGAGTATTTATGGGTGTTAAGGATATCGCCAGCCGTATTTTGACTCCGATTATCTGGCTGCAATTGTAGCCCCAAGTCCTGATTGTATAGTCATCCCAGGAGCTACAGAGCCAGTGTCACTTGCTCTGGTGTTAGAGACACATGCACATCTCACAGTCTTTGTCTCTTATCCCAGTGAGGCCCGTGTTGAAAACAGAATTCATTTTTACTTCCTGCTCTCAACTGCCTTTGCCATGCAGCTGTGGAACAGCTGTTGAGTTCCACCCCACAAGTAGCAACTTTTCAGTGATCGGAATGCTGGTATACATCTGGAATGATGTTCAAATGACCTCAGGACCCCATAGAATAAATCAAAACATTGAAGTAATAATTTGGATGAGCTCGTTCTGATGTAATTCAATTGCCGAAAATTATTTAACGCCCCCCCTTTTTTTAGTTTAGTTATCTATCTATCTCATCAAAGCACAGTGAAATAGGGAACAGTCCCATTATTTGATATTTAAGGAGGGTGGGGGGAGAGAAAGTGATTTAAACATGCAACCTGGAAGGTGACCTCAGAACTCAGAAGTCTACTGACTGTCTTGTGGTCCAAAGAGTTTGGCCACAAAATGTTTCCTGAGGCTTCTCAATTAGGCATCCACTCAGGAGGGGAAGCAGCCAATGTGATTGAGTAGGTGGGCTGGCTGGCATGGCCTCCAGAATACTGTGGGACACTGTTTTTCTCCAGGAGTGGTTCTAGGGAAACAGCACATTGGGCTTTTTTAACCGCTTGTTGCTGTTCTTATCATACATTCCCTTTTGGGGAGAAACACTCCATTAACTCTGGTTTGGCCTGGGCCCCTTTCCCATTTTGGTTTCTGTTAACTTGTAGCTATAACAGGACTGAAGGGAAACAGCTTCACTTCCTCTGCTCTCACCCTGCATCTAGCTGCTGTGTATTAGGTAGCTGTATGTCTGAGAGTATTTCTGTTCCAACACTGGTGTCCCAAACCCTAGGACCCCTGCATTCTGGACAAACATCATTTGAATCTTCATAGCATGCCAGGACTACCAGGGTCTCTGAATACAAGTACCAGGAGAAAGGGTGGAAATTATAGTTCTTAATCCAGGAGAAGAAGTAGAAAATCAAGATCTAGGACTTCTAATTCCAAAGTCGGCTTGACCCTAGCTATGCGACCCAGGGAAGTTTTCGTTATTTCTATGCATCTCCATTAAAGCCAACCTTGCCTGCACCATAGGCTTTTCCGGATGATCAACAGAGTTAAAATGTGTGAAAATATTTGGTAACCTACTTTATATAAAGACGTGTTATTTAACAAGAAGGTAAAAAATTTGACCAAGGAATTTAAATGAACCATTCTGGACCCTAGAGTTGGTCAGAAGCAGGTATTGCCGGTGAACTTTGACAAATCTTTGGGTCCAGTGGTCTTGAGACTTTTCAACTTCTTAAGGATGTTAGGTCAGTTGGTATCCTGCCTCTCGGGTGCTCTCCCCTAATATCTCTTGAGTTCCATGTGTTATGATGGAGATGGGTGGGAGAGTAGGGCAAAGCCCAGTGAAGCTGTTCATAGACACTGACCTCTCATGTCCTCACCAGCCTTTCCAAGCAGATGGATGGTGTGATACCATCAACAACCGGGCCTACTGCCACTATGATGGGGGAGACTGCTGCTCTTCCACGCTCTCCTCCAAGAAGGTAAGTGAGCACACCTGTAGGTAACAGGCAGGGCAGGGACTCCAGAAATAAGTTTGGCTGGTTCTCCTTCATTCTGTATCATTTTTATTCCCTAGTCAAGAGGGAGTTATAGTGAATAAACATTTAAGCTTCTATGGTGACAGGATTAAAGGCAGTGATTTTAGGTAAGGTTGTTAGAAAACACTAGTTTTCCAGTGGTTGGTTTTGGAACTCCTTCGGAAAAGCCATGGCTTTGGCTTCTCAGTGACTCACATCTGCTTATCGTTGTCCAGGATACACCTCTGTTGGCAGGGAATTATGGCCTTTACCTCCTGGGGAGGCATGATTACCAATGAAGTGACGTTTGGTTATTGTTAATCCTCATTATTAAATTAATAATCCTATATAGTGTATTATAAGCATATTTTAAGTTTAAGTTGACTGGCCACCACAAGCTACTTAGACCATACCCTGAGTAGTAATTTTTTCTCAATTCCTTTTATCTCTATTTCTCTGGGCTCTATTAAATTGACAGATATGCTCAAGCTAAACCTGTGAAATCGAATAGGCTGAAATTTTATGATAATTTGGATAAAAAGCCAAGTGCTCCAAAGATATTTGATGCTAACTGTCCAATCTGATGAATCAGAAATATGCAAGAGACAGTATTTCTTTCCTTGTACCTGTCTTCACAATAAGTCATACCTACATGATCACCTCTACAGAGCTGAAACTCTGGCACCTAATGGCTGATATGACTGACTGTTCACTCTACGCCAGAAACTGTTGTCACCAGTTATGTGAATTAACTTATTTATTGCAGAATGCTCAGGGGCTCATCGGATCACTGTTCAATTTGTCTCTCTTTTGCTCTAAAAAAATAATAAATCCCAAACCAAGAGAAACAGATCAACAGCTTGGAAACAGGTCAGAAATCGTATCAACTAGTTATTGTTCTCACTTACAGACCGTAACTGGTCACGGATCCCATCTCTACCCAGGAAGGTATGACCACTTCAGAAGAAGACAAGCATTTCTCGCCTCATCTCCATCTCATACTCAGTAAATCTAGGGTTTGTCTTCAATGGATTTCAGTGCCTGTAGCCAGCATATACTAGAATCAGAATTGAAAAGGCACTTCAGGATGCTTTTTCTCATCCTAGTGGATAAGGTAGGGAGCAGGTCCTGGAATGGACCTCTCCTTTAAAAAAAAAAAAAAAAAGAAAAGAAAAGAAAAGGCACTTCATTTTGGAACACTGAAAAAAATAAATTAAATTATATTTTTAAAAAAGAAAAAAGAAAAAAGAAATAAAAGGCACATCATGGAGCACTTGTGTGTCTCAGTCCGTTGACTATCCAAGTCTTGATTTCAGCTCAGATCATGATCTCAGATTCAAACTCTACAGTTCAAAACTCTATATAGAGTTCAAACTCTATATTGGCTCCACGCTCAGCATGGAGTCCACTTGACATTCTCTCTCTCCCTCCCCCTTTGCCCCTTCCCCTTGCTCTCTCTCCTTCAAATAAATAAAATCTTTAAAAAAAAGAATGAAAGAAAAGGCACTTTAATCCCCCTAAATCACATTTTACCTCCTTTGTGAAAATATGCTGGAAAATTTCCCCAAATAATACCACCCATTTTCCAACTCCCTTGCCCAATCACTAAGCCCATCTTTTCAGTGTGCTGTGAACTATTACATGCTATGCCTATTTTACCTCACTTGATTGTCTATGGTCAAAGGGTAGAATCCTTTCTAATTTTTACATCATGTCTCCCAACATGCCCAATTCTCTCTGACACTGGTTATGGACACTTAAAAAGTGTCTTTGTCTGCTGATGCTGTAGTGAGAACAGGTAGAGAGCAACTTTTGCAGGATCGTTTTCGGCGCAGAGTAGGGATAATTATATAGCAGGAAGGCAATCCAGCCACAAACAGTGGGTGCAGAGATGCATTGTTTCACCAAGTCCAAGTGCATCCTGGGTTCAAGGTGGGCAAAACCTCATGCTTACAAGATGCCAAAGATGATTGTATGGCTCTAAGAACACCAAGAAGTAGGAGCCATAGAGTTAGGCTGTAGAGCCTTGGTTTTCCAGATAGTAGTGCCATGACCTTAAGTTAAGTCATCCAATCTCTCTTGGCCTTCCCGATAAAAAGAAAATGCTAACATCCATCTTACCTACTTTACAGGGATTTTGTGAAGAGGATAATGGCGATGAAAACATTAGCAGTGGTTCTTGACATTAATGATTATATTAGAAGTAGTAGTAACAAGCATTACAGATGCCTGGAAATGTGTGTTTTATATCCATCATTTTATTTAAATCACATTACCACCGCCTAGGGGAATTACTATTGTCTTTCCACTGTGTACACACACACACACACACACACACACACACACACACACACACGTAAGTGAAGCAAGGAAGATTTACCATGATGTGTAAGTGCAAGAACTGAGTGTTAGTTTCGGCTCTGTGGTATTAACACACTTCCTCTGGGACCAAGTGAGAAAAGCAGAAGCTGGTTGAGAAGTATGAAGCTTGGCAAGAAAATGGGTTATTTCAACTTCTCATTGATTTCCCCTAGGTCATTCCATTTGCTGCTGACTGTGACCTGGATGAATGCACCTGCCGAGACCCCAAGGCTGAAGAAAATCAGTAACTGTGGGATCGAGCCCCTCCTTCCACTGCCCTGGAGGCAGAAAGAAAGAGAGGCCTCTGTAAGAGAAAACAAAAGGTGAACAAAGAAGAAAGGGTATGAACTGAAGGATGGAGGAAGAGCTTGAGGTTCTTATAGACATGCAAGGGAACGTTTATAGGTGCCAACTGTTCCACCAAGTACCCCAAGTAGGGAAGAGTCACAGGCAAAAAGTTTCTTCAAAGAGGCAGTTGATTAAAAGTGGAAGGAGAGATATGATAGCTATACAAGGACCCTCCTCCCCCACTTATATTCTATTCACCCCCATCCTCAACTCTTGTCCTATTCCCCACTCTGCACCCTGCCAACTATTCAGCCCCACCCAACTTGTAAACCAATACCAAAATACTAGAAGAGAAGTCACCAGGGATGCTCTGTTAACACCCGTTTTGAATGGATTGCCATCTTTCGGGGCTCATCTACTCTAAACTGGCTCCCTTTCTTTTGTGTAGTCTCCTTTAGTCATAATGAGGTTAGTTATTAATTCCTTATAAGTATTTAAACATAATTATATAAATATATTATATATATTATATTTTTTGCTGTCTACTAAGCTAAAAATTATACATTGTTCCACACATGCTGCTGTGAAGTTCACATCCCAAATGAATCCTGAGGGTTTGAGTACAGCAAGACAAGTCATTCTGCCATTTTTCTATTGATGGGGGTTGGCAGGTGGAAAAGGAAGTGGCGATGGAGAAAGAGAGAGAAATTAGATGAACTTTTTGAAACTAACATGTCAGCTAATCATCTTTTCATGAGCAGGAAGCTGGGCCCAGTTTAAGGCGATGAAGGGTTGGGATGATAACAGTAAGAGGCGTGGCAAGTTGGGTGGGAGTACCCATTGGTGCTGGGGCCAGAAGAACCAGACCGTGGTTCTTGTGTATCTATCCAGAAGGAACGTATTCACTACTTTTCACTTCTCAGAACTCTTAGTTGGAGTTATTGAGCCCCAGGATCCTCTACACTCCCACACCTGCCTATCTCAAGGGTGGCTCTCGCCTGCCAGTCAGTGAGCAAGTTAGTACTGGGGCTTGTTCTCTGAATGACAGGATTACAGGAACTCACACATTCCTCATGGCTGGCTGGCCTGTACCCTCTCTCCTTCTAAGTCCCCAGACCTAGCTGTCACTCACAGACACAGGACCAATTGCTGATTTTTTGGAGGGAAAAATGTTATGGACATGACATAGGGGGAGAATGGGAGGAGATGGAAGAACAGTCAGAGATGGAGAAGCCAAGCAAAGCCATGGAAATGGGAGAGGCCAGTAGTAAATCAGAGCCCCAGATAGGAGGATGACATGAGGCAAAGAGACTTGGCCTTGTTCCAAATCTCCAGAACAGAGAGGAGGGGAATCCTTGAAGCAACGCGGGATCTGAGGTAAATTCTGTTCGAGTACAAGATATCATATCCCTGACCTAGAGTTTTTGATTTGAGAAAGCTATGGAAACACGTGGAGCAAGGGTGACACTCTGTGGGAAGAGAGAAGAATTTCAACTATTTAGGGTCCGTTATGTTGTCATTATCCTTTCTTGTTCAATAGACGGACTGTGGGTAAAATGACCACTTTAACCGGCCTCTGTTTACCACCCAGGCTTCCTCTTTTTGCGCACGGTCTGTTGCAGTTGTTTTTGGTAACAACTTCTGGGGAAAGCCTTGGGGAAAGAGAGTTAACTTCTTGCTCAACACTTCAGTTTGTTATCTCAAGAAGGGCTGGGAGGCTTGCTTCTCCCTCAGAGCCTCCTCTCCAATGGAAGCGAAGAACGGGCCAAAATGAGAGTGCAACCTTGGTCTCTCTGAATCATCTGCTCTTTGGCTCTGACCACAAGTTTTCTACTCTTCCCACCAACACTGAGGCAATGGCTTTGCAAACTGGAAGAGGAAATATTCCCCACCACTATCTTGAGGAAAGAAAAATATCCTGGAATGGGGAAAAAAAGAAGGGGGTATACATATATTTATCTTTAGGGATATAAAATGGGGGTGACACCATCACTGAGGAAAGAAAGGAGCAGAGGTTGCCATCCAAAAAGCCCTTGTTCTCTTATGTTTCTAGCCATAAGGGAAATCTGGATACCTACTGTTTGTTGTCTGGGTTCACATTTAGTACCCCAGAAAGAGAATAAATCTTCCTAGGATTGTAGTAGGCTTCAATATGGAAAGGACAGTGGAAAAAGTTTATTTTATATTGCCGATTTTTTTTTTAATGGAGTTGTAAAATTGTTTTCTTGGGGAGAGTATCCAGATTCTTGGAAGTGCATCAAGCTCTGCATCAGGGAATCCTGCCTTGTCTGAGACTAAGGCCGCAGAATAGGTATCTTGGGCCTTGCCTAGCTCAGGAAGGCTTCAGCTCCCCCACAAGGTTGCAAGCTTGTGGTTCGCAGCAGTGTGGGTCTGTGCTCAGTCTCTTCACGGAAGGAACAGTGAGAACATTTCTCTGTCATACTTCATTTACAAATATTTTATTCTCCATTGGCAACATCTACAATCCACGACTGCCCTGAGAAGGCAAGAGGGCAGTTTCTGTAGTGCGTGGAAAGCACTTCTGGCTGAAGGTTGCCCAGCCCATGTCAGCTCAGGCCATTCATAGGTGGCAGGCTCTTCAGGCCATTTTCTTTGGGGCCTGGTGTGTTTTAACTCTCATGTCCTTAATAAAGTGGAAGGACTTTATTCCCAGGCGATATCAACTCCCACTCACTCCATGTGATGGTCTGCGTTTGGCTGCTCTTACCCATCCATGGGGTCATGGAGGACCTCTCCCACAGGCCCTTCTTTGTCCTGAAAGTCACTTCTCTGCCTTTTTTTTTTTTTTCCTACTAACTAGGGGCTCTGGTTGTCTAGGTGACCCAGGACTAGCTGACTCTAATGGTTAGTGTGACAGTCTGCAACCAGAGAGATGAGAGGACAGAATAAGGAGAATGGGCAGCTGGCAAACCTGTACATGAAAGTGAAGAGTTATTCTTGATTCTCTCCTTTCCTTCCCTCCATTACAAGGCATTGGACTTGGCACTTCCTCTCCTCTGTGAGATAGCTATTCAGTGCATCAGTTAGCACCCCAAAAGGATGGCTGGATTGGGAACACAGTGAAAGGAGCTGATCTACTGTATTGTAATGTAAAACAGCTATAGCCAGTTATTTTGTAAGATTATAAGATGTTCATTAAAAAATCAGCACAGAAAATGTGAAGTGTCTTTGGTGTCTTATTTTTTGCTTAAATCAACCATCACTTCCAAATGGCTTTCCATTTGCTTATGCCAGATGCAAACATCATCATCAATTAATTGATTGATCCTTCCTTTCAGTGACTTAGAAGTGATTTTGTTAAGTAAATGGCATGTGCAGAGAAAATACACATGAACCCTTATGAGAAGAGATGACATGTGCCAAAGTACAGCACACAATTGTGGTGTCAAGTGTCTCATGAGTTGTAGAAATAAAGCCCAAGAATCATTTATGGTTCAGAGGGAGTAGGTGTCACACCTGGAGGTCAAAGGTACAAAGATGGTCTGATAAGGAAGCATATAAGTATGGTGGACAGAAATGGGAAGGTGGGAGAGGTTAGTCCAGGCTGAAAATGTGGAGGTAGGTTTGGGGAGAGGCTGGGTGATATTGGACATCACTGGGGCATCTAGTTCAGCTAGAAAGTAAAATTTAGTTAACATGTGCTATGCATTCGGCAAACACCACCTTTTTAATTTTATGTTCAGTTAGCCAACATACAACATAATTAGTGTTTTTTTGTTAACATATAACATATTATTTGTTTCAGGGGTACAGGTCTGTGAATCATCAGTCTTACACTCACCATAATATATTCCCTCCCCAATGTCCATAAACCAGCCACCCTATCCCTCCCCTGCCCCACACCAACCCTCAGTTTGCTTCCTGAGATTAAGAATCTCCTACGGTTTGTCTCCCTCCCCAGTACCATCTTGTTTCATTTTTTCCCCTCCCTTTCTCCAACGACCTCCTGCCTTGCCTCTCAAACTCCGCATATAAGAGAGATCATATGATAATTGTCTTTCTCTGATTGACTTATATCGCTTAGTATAATACCCTCTAGTTCTATCCATGTCCTTGCAAATGACAAGATTTCAGGTTTTCTGATGGCTGCATAGTATTCCACTATATCTATCTATCTATCTATCTATCTATCTATCTATCTATATCTCACTTTATCCATTCATCTGTTCATGGACATCTAGGTTTTCCCATAGTTTGGCTATTGTGCACATTGCTGCTATAAACATTTGGGTGCACGTGCCCCTTCAGATCCCTACATTTATATCGTTAGGGTAAATACCCAGTAGTGCAATTGTTGGGTCGTAGAGTAGCTCTACTTTCAACTTTTTGAGGAACTTCTATACTGTCGCCCAGAGTGGCTTCACCACCTTGCATACATCCTCGCCAACATCTGTCGTTTCCTGACTTGTTGATTTTAGCCATTCTGGCTGGTATGAGGAGGTATCTCACTGTGGTTTTGATTTGTATTTCCATGATCCCATGTGATGTTTAGTACTTTTTCATGTGTCTGTTGGCCATCTGGATGTCTTCTTTACAGAACTGTTCATGTCTTCTGCTCATTTCTTGATTGGATTATTTGTTCTTTGGGGGTTGAGTTTGATAAGTTCTTTATAGATTTTGGATACTAGACTTTTATCTGATATGTCATTTGAAAATATCTTCTCCCATTCTGTCAGTTGTCTTTTGGTTTTGCTGCATGTTTCCTTTGCTGTGCAAAAGCTTTTGATCTTGATGAAGTCACAGTAGTTCATTTTTGCCCTTGCTTCCCTTGCCTTTGGTGATGTTCCTAGGAAGAAGTTGCTGTGGCTGAGGTTGAAGAGGTTGCTTCCTGTGTTGTCCTCAAGGATTTGGATGGATTCCTGTCTCACCTTGATGTTTTTCATCATTTTGAGTGTATTTTTGTGTGTGGTGTAAGGAAATGGTCCAGTTTCATTCTTCTGCATGTGGCTGTCCAATTTTGCCAACACCATTTGTTGAAGAGACTGTCTTTTTTCCATTGGGCATTCTTTCCTGCTTTGCTGAACATTAGTTGACCATAGAGTTTCTGGGCTCTCTCTTTGTTCCATTAATCTATATGTCTGTTTTTGTGCCACTACAATACTGTCTTCACATTTACAGCTTTGGAATAGAGCTTGAAGTCTGGAATTGTGAGGCCACTGACTTTGGTTTTGTTTTTGGAGATTCCTCTGGCTATTGGGGGGTCTTTTCTGGTTCCATATAAATTTTAGGATTATTTGTTCCATTTCCTTGAAAAAATTTGATGGGATTTTGATAGGGATTGCATTAAATGTGTAGATTGCTTTAGGTAGCATAGACATTTTCACATTATTTTTTCTTCTAATCCATAAGCATGGAATGTTTTTCCATTTCTTTGTGTCTTTCTCAATTTCTTTCATGAGTACTTTATAGCTTCCTGAGTACAGATTCTTTGCCTCTTTCGTTAGGTTTATTCCTAGGTATCTTATGGTTTTGGGTGCAATTGTAAATGGATCAACTCCTTAATTTCTCTTTCTTCTTTATCTTGCAGTTGGTGTATGGAAATGCAACTGATTGCTGTGCATTGGTTTTATATTCCAACAGTTTACTGAATTCCTGTGTGCGTTCTAGCAGTTTTGGAGTGGAGTCTTTTGGGTTTTCCACATAAACTATCATATCATCTGCAAAGAGTGAGAGTTTGACTTCTTCTTTGCTGATTCAGATGCCTCTTATTTCTTTTTGTTGTCTGATTGCTGAGGCTAGGACTTCTAGTACTATGTTGAATAGCAGTGGTGTTCAACAGGCTAGTTAACTATTAACTATTCAACAGGCTAGTCAACAGATAGTGGACAGCCTTGCCCTGTTCCTGACCGTAGGGGGAAAGCTCTCAGTTTTTCCCAATTGAGAACGGTATTTGCTGTGGGTTTTTCATAGATGGCTTTGATGATATTGAAGTATGTACCCTCTGCCCCTACAACGTGAAGAGTTTTGATGAAGAAAGGATGCTGTACTTTGTCAAATGCTTTTTCAGCATCTATTGAGAGGATCATATGGTTCTTATCCTTTCTTTCATTAATGTATTCTATCACATTGATTGATTTGCAGATACTGAATCAACCTTGTAACGCAGGAATAAATCCCACTTGGTCGTAGTGAATAATCCTTTTAATGTACTGTTGGATCCTATTGGCTAGTTTTTTGGTGAGAATTTTTGCATCCATGTTCATCAAGGATATTGGTCTGTAATTCTCCTTTTGATGAGGTCTTTTCTGGTTTTGGGATCAAGGTCATGCTGGCCTCATAAAAGGAGTTTGGAAGTTTCCTTCCATTTCTGTTTTTTGGACCGGTTTCAGGAGAATAGGTATGAACTCTTTTTCAAATGTTTGGTAGAATTCCCCTGGGAAGCCGTCTGGCCCTGGGCCCCCAACAAGAGTTTGTTGGGAGATTTTTGATGACTGCTTCAATCTCCTTACTGGTTATGGGTCTGTTCAGGTTTTCTATTTCTTCCTGGTTCAGTTTTGGTAGTTTTTATGTCTCTAGGAATGCATCCATTTCTCCCAGATTGTCAAATTTGCTGGTGGATAGTTGCTCATAATATGTTCTTATAATTGTTTGTGTTTCTTTGGTGTTGGTTGTGCTCTCTCTTCTTTCATTCATGATTTTCTTAGTTTGGGTCCTTTCTCTTTTCTTTTTGATAAGTCTGGCCAGGGGTTTATCCATCTTATTGATTCTTTCAAAGAACCAGCTCCTAGTTTTGTTGATCCATTCTACTGTTCTTTTGGTTTCTATTTCATGGATATCTGCTCTGATCTTTATGATTTCTCTTCTCTTACTGGGTTTAGGCTTTCTTTGCTATTCTTTCTCCAGCTCCTTTAGATGTAGGGTTAGGTTGTGTACTTGAGACCTTTTTTGTTTCTTGAGAAAGGCTTGTATTGCTCTATACTTTTCTCTCAGAATCACCTTTGCTTCTGAACAGTTGTGTTTTCATTTTCATTTGCTTCCATTAATTTTTTCAATTCTTCTTTAATTTCCTGGTTGACCCATTCATTCTTTAGTAGGATGCTGTTTGGCCTCCATGTATTTGAGTTCTTTCCAACTTTCCTCTTGTGGTTGAGTTCTAGTTTCAAAGCATTATGGTCTGAAAATATGTAAGGAATTATCCCAATCTTTTGGTACCAGTTGAAATCTGATTTGTGACCCAGGATGTAATCTATTCTGGAGAATGTTCCATGAGAACTAGAGAAAAATGTGTATCCTGTTGCTTTGGGGTGGAATGTTCTGAATATATCTGTGATGTCCATCTGGTCCAGTGTGTCATTTAAAGCCTTATTTCCTTGTTGATCTTTTGCTTAGATATCTTTTTCAGTGAGAAGGTATTAAAGTCCCTTACTATTATTGCATTATTGTCAATGTGTTTGATTTTGTTTTTGACTGGTTTATATAATTGGCAGTTCCCATGTTAGGGGCATAAATATTTAAGATTGTTAGATCTTCTTGTTGGACAGACCCTTTAAGTATGATATAGTGTCCTTCCTCATCTCTTATTATAGTCTTTGGCTTAAAATCTAATTTATAATCTAAATTATAAATAATGTAAAATTATTTATAATTATAAATAAATGTAAAATTATTTATAATTTATAATAAGAATTGCCACCCCAGCTTTCTTTTGATGTCCATTAGCATGGTGAATGGCTTCCCAGCTCCTCACTTGAGATCTGGAGGTGTCTCTTTGGGTCTAAAATAAGTTTCTTGCAGACAGCATATCATTGAGTCTTATATTTTTATCCATTCTGATACCCTGTGTCTTTTGATTAGGGCATTTAGCCCATTTACTTTCAGGGTAACTATTGAAAGATATTAATTTAGTGCCATTGTATTGCTTGTAAGGTGACTGTTACTGTCTGTTGTCTCTGTTCCTTTCTGGTCTGTTACTTTTAGCCTCTCTCTTTGCTTAGAGGACCCTTTTCACTATTTCCTGGAGGGTGGTTTGCAAGTTCTTTTAGTTTTTGTTTGTCCCAGAAGCTTTTTATCTCTCCTTCTACTTTCAAGGACAGCCTAGCTGGATATAGTATTCTTGGCTGAATATTTTCTCGTTTAGTGCTCTGAATATATCATGCAAGTCCTTTCTGGCCTGCCAGCTCTCTGTGAATAGGTCTGCTGTCAATCTAATATTTCTACCCTTGTATGTTACAGCCATCTTGTCCCAAACTGCTTTCAGGATTTTCTCTTTGTCACTGAGACTTGAAAGTTTTACTATTAGGCGATGGGGTGTAGACCTATTTTAATTGATTTTTGAGGGTGTTCTCTGCTTCCTGGATTTTGATGCTTCTTCCCTTCGCCAAATTAGGAAAATTCTCTGGTATAATTTGCTCCAATATACCTTCTGCCCCTCTCTGTCTTTCTTCTTCTTCTGTGACCCCAGTTATTCTAATACTGTTTTGTCTTATGGTATCATTTATCTTTCGAATTGTCTCCTTGTGGTCCAGTAGTTGTTTATCTCTCTCTTTTTCTCAGCTTCTTTATTCTCCATCATTTAGTCTTCTATATCACTAATTCCCTTTTCTGCTTCATTTATCCTAGCAGTAAGAGCCTCCATTTTTGATGGCACCTCACTGATAGCTTTTTGGATTTCAACTTGGTTAGATTTTAGTTCTTTTATTTCTTCCGAAAGGGATTTTATTTCTCCAGAGAGGGATTCTCTAGTATCTCCCATGATCTTTTTGAGTCCAGCCAGCACCTTGATAATCATCATTCTGAACTCTAGTTCTGACATCTTACTAATGTCTATATTGATTAGGTCCCTAGCTGTTTATACCGCCTCTTGTTCTTTTTTTTGGAGGTGAGTTTTTCTGTATTGTCCTTTTATCCAGATAATAATAGATAAATGAGAGAGCAAAATACTAAAAGAGTAACAACGACCCCCCCCAAAACATACACTAACCAAATCAGAAGAAACCTGAAACCAGGGGAAGAAGAAAGGGGAGGAATATGTATTTATATTAGACTGGTGAATAGAATATATATACTAGACTGGTGAATAGAACAGAGCCACACACTTGATTTCGGGTATATTTTGGTCTGTTTGAAGAAACTGCCTCCTAAAATTTTGAAGAAAGAAAAACATATATATAAAAAATAAGGGTAAACATGATGAAGGGATGGAATATGACTGTAAAGATGAAAATTTAAAAAGATTCTAAAAATGGAATTGATAAGAAGTTGGTTGAAAAAGGAAAAATAAAAGAGGAAAGAATGTGGTCAGGGTGGAGACTAGAACAAAGCCATGTGCTAGATTTAGGGCATATTTTGATCTGTTAGAAGAAACTGTATCCCCAAATTTTAAATAAGGGAAAACCTATATATATACAAAAAATAAGATTACATACAATGAAGGGATAGAATATGACTAATAACAACGAAAATTTTTAAAGATTTTTTAAAAAGTATTGATAAGATAAAATAGTTTAAAAAGTTAAAATAAGAGGAAAGATTAAAAAATAGAATAAGGAAAAATTTTATTTTTAATTTAACTTTGAGGGACGCCTGGGTGGCTCAGTTGGTTAGTCGACTGCTTTCGGTTCAGGTCATGATTCCGGAGTCCCGGGATCAAGTCCCGCATCAGGCTCCCAGCTCCACGGGGAGTCTGCTTCTCCCTCTGACCTTCTCCTCGCTCATGCTCTCTCTCACTGCCTCTCTCTCAAATAAATAAATAAAATCTTTAAAAAAAAATTTTAACTTTGAAAGACCAAGGAATCATGAGAAAAAGCCATGAATTCTATGTGCTGTATTCCATAGCTCTGACGTTTTGCAGTTGTCATTGATCAGTGAACTTGGTCTTGGCTGGTTGTTCTTGCTGATCTCTGGGGTAGTGGCCTGTTGCAGTGATTCTCAAATGCCTTTGCCCCAGGTGGAATTACACTGCCCTTGCCAGGGGCTGGACTAAATAATCTGCTTGGGGTCGCTCTCCAGAGCTTTTGTTCCTTCAATGCTTTCCGTACAGCTTTGGAAGAGGAGAATAAAAATGGCAGCCTCTCAATCTCTGGTCCCAGAGGAGCCGAGAGTTCAGGGTCCCACTCCTCTGTGCGCTCTCAAGAAAAGCGCTCAATCACTCCTGTCTCCCTGGCTTCTAGCTGCGCTCCGAGCTCACCCGGCCTGTGACCGAGCATTTCTATCTCTGGCCCCTGGCCCCATTTGGAGTCTCCAAACCCAGCAGATTCCTGCTGCATGCTCCCAGTCCTCCCCCCAGGGAAGGAAGGTGAATCGCCTGAATCTGCCGCTTGTGGGATCCCTGCTTGAAGAGTAGTTGCCCAAGGATCATGTTTAAGGTAAGCCCGAGCTGAGAGCCCCCTCCTCGGCTCTGTCTCTGCAGCAGTCTTCTCTGCTCTGATCCCTGAGAGCTCTGCCACACTCAGACACCCCTGGTCTTTCTGTGACCCTGTGGGTCCTGAGATGACACTGTCCCCACAAGGGCTCCACCCCTCCCTCGCGTGGCCCTGGAGTGACATCCCTCAGTGGAACAAACTTCTAAAATTTCTGATTTTGTGCTCCGATGCTCTACAACTTGCCGGGAGCTGGCCCCTCCGTGTATCACCTCGAATTTGCTTCTCCAAACGTCCTACCTTCCAGAAAGTGTTTACTTTTGTCTTCCTAGAATTGCTGTTCTTCTTCTCTTTGATCTCCTGCTGAGTTTGTAGGTTTTCAGAATGGTTTGATAACTATCTGGCTGAATTCCTGGGAACCGGTGATATTAGGTCTCATACTCCTCCCCCATCTTACTCCACCTCATTTCCAAATCCCTAGTTTTTGATGTAGGGTTCAACACAATCTTATTTAATCTTCAAAACAAATCTTCAACTTCCATATTATCATTTCATAGATAAGAAGAGGAAGTGTCAGTCTGGTGAGGAAAGTTCCTTAAGTTCATATGACTGGTCTTAGTTTTAAGCCTGGCTCCATGAGACTTCAAAATACAAGAAGGAAAAGAAAGGGGGAAGAAATGGAGAGAAATATCAAAGATGAGGTCTCTGCATTAAGCCTATAAACCCATGAAGGTTATCATAACTGACAGAAAAGGGAAGGCAGAAAGAGCAAGCTTTTGGAGAAAGAGCATATGTTGCTATTTGATAAAATCAGTTAGAGGGCCAGATAGACAATTAGTTGGAAATTTCCTATAAAGGAGTGTTTATCACACTGGAGGAGGCTTCCGCAGCTGGGGAGACAACTTGGCAAGGTCTCTGGTCATGATGGGCATCATCTGGTGGTCTGAAGGGCTGGGTGGTTGTCTAACACACCTGTTAGCCATTTGGTAAGGCCTACAGAATAGATAGGTAGAAGTGTGTGCTTGGAACTTAGCGGAGAGGCTTGTGACAAGCAACAAACATTTGAGGATAAAACAAAACAACAGCAAAAAGTTACCTGACACTTTCTTTGCAGTTCACAAGTTGCTTTCTTATGCTTTATTGCTACCCATGGCTAGGCAGAGCAAAACCAGTTTTGTCTGTTTCCATTTCACAGATGAAATCACTGAGTGTGATTGAAGTTATTGAAAAATTTAAGTTCATGTAACTAAGTTCAGCTTGGGATGGGAATCCAAGTTTTCTGTTCCCCAAAGGAAATGTGATTTCCACTACATGATGTTCAGCCCAGTAGGCCCAGAGTGAACCCATACCCAGTTGCAATGAGAGAGTTAAATGTCTTTTTACCTATTTATGTTTCAAGGTACTCATTGGTTTCCTTGTGGCTTTGTTAGTAACTGATGGTAGGAAAACTGAGCGCAAAGCTTCTAGAGTACTCTTCCAGAGCTCTCTCCTCATGCCAGGCCCTGAGTATAAGCAGATGCCCCTACACATGCCAGTTAGGCCAGCTGGATTGAGACATCTGGCAAGGCTGCCTTCTCCCTAATAGCTTCCCCAGGGATAGTCCTGGAGAAAGACTTTGGAGCTCTGGTTTCCATTGACTGACAAACTTAAATGACTTGATGAGTCACCCGTCAGCTGGGAGACTCACTACTATTAGATTCAGGCCAACAAGATGATGAGGGGCTTAGCACAGGGAAGAGGGTAATGAGAAGATTTTACACTTCTAGATAGCTCCATGGCATCTCCAGATCTGGCTCAGGGTCTCTTTTTATGTCCCCCCAGGAAGATCACTGATTCTGGATCTATGACATTTCAGGCTGCCCAGTGGTTAGCTGGGGAAAAAAGAATGTGGTGGAGACAATCTTATATCTCTTAATAGTTCACACCCATAAATCCTATATATTCCTTGGGTATTTGGGTCTGGAACAAGGTGTAAGACTAGTTTAGAGAATAGATGGTTATTTTCAAGTCTGCCATAGTCTGAGTCTACCTGGTCTTGAATGCACAATTTCTGGTCAGAATTCAGTCTGGTGATCAACTCATTAGGAAGTGTGTGTGATTGGTTACATTCAGCAACTTGCTGATGATCCCTTTGATTTGTTTGTCTTGATCCCTTTGATTTGTTTTTCTTGATCGTACCACTAGATGTTTGGGTTATGCTGCGTATACTAGTACTAGTAAGAATTGGTGCGACAATGGCAGGGAACATTAAGAGAATCTACAAGTCTGGTTAACATCTCAACTCAGTATAATAAAAACATTTCTAAACCCTGAAAGTTTGTCCAGAATAATTACAATTTGCTCATATTCTTTGAATCAAATTTCCTTCTGAGGATAATGTAATATAGACAAGCTTCTTTGTTTTTGTCCACATGAAAGTCACTTATTCAAATGCAGAAAATTATGAGTATATAAAGGGAGAGTGTTGACTTTTTAATGATTACCAATCATGTATCAATTTTTCTTTCCTCCTCATTAGGTAGCTGCTACCAGAAGGCAATTGCCTTTTAAAAAATGTTTATACACCTACGAGTCATAAATTGAAGTGTCACAAAAGTCTGTAAAAGTTAGAGAATTTCCCCATACAACAACTCCATATGCATAGGTCAGGGTGCTTTCTGAATAGTAAGATAAGTTGTGTTAGGACACAAACGACTTCCAAGGAATAATTTTGTTGGTGGTGAATCAATAACCTTGAGAATGACCTGTAAGAGAGATCCCATAACTTCTTAATATGCCCAAGTAACCTCCACTCTGGGAAATACTGATTATTTACTCAACACTGCTAATGCTTTTTCTACTTTGATAGGTGATCTGCTGCAGAGAGGCTGAGGGGATGGGTGACTGAGCCTGGACATTGATGGGCAATACGATATATTAGTGACTCATAATCTATGAGCAGCAGCAGGTAACTTGCAAAGGGCAAGCTTTTGAGCCTGACAAATCCGAATTTGAATTCTGATTCTACCACTAACTAGATCTGCCTCTAGTTACTTAACCTCTCTGAGCCCTAGTCTCCTATAAATATCTACCTTTGTAGGGCAATGCCCAGCACAGTGCCTGAGCTATGTAGACAGGAAGAAGTTAGTGATTGATAGAAGCAATGTGTATAGGCTACTCTGTCAAGAAGTTTGCCAGTGGAGAAGATGAGGGAACTGCTTTTGAAGTGCTGGTAAAGACCCTCCAAATCCTTGAACACGATGTGTTTGATAAAAACATCAGGTTTGCTCAATGTTTGCCTGTAGACAAACATCTGAGAATCATATTCTCAGACATTAGAGGGTCTCTGAGATGTGCACCATGATTATTATATTCTCAGGACAGGGCAGATAAGAGAATCCTGTGTGGTTTGGCTGTCAGACGTTCTAGCCTACTGATTCAGAATGAAGCGAAATTGATTGTAGGATGATGGTGATAAAGCATGGCACTGAGCAAAAGCTCCAGATATTTGGAATATCTCTGGAAAGTTGAAGTAGCTATGTGGAAAGCTGGTTATTTCTTCAAAAAATCACTGAATTGCTGGATATAAGGAGTTTGTAGAAGAGTACTGTTGATATAATTAAATGCAACTTTCTACAATGATGGAAATGTTCTGTATCTGCATGGTCCAATGTAGCAGCCACTGGCCAGGAGTTGTGATTGAGCCCTGAAGTGTGACCAGCATGACTGAGGAATTAAATTTTAGATTTTACTCAATTCCAATAATTTAAATGTAAATAGCTAAATGTGGTAGACTCCATACTGGACTGCACAGTTCTAGAATATCACAGACAAATTATTCACAATTTGCTTTTAAAATACACTTTGGGCATTTTTTTTTTTAATCATGACACTTATGTCCCATGGTTGAATTAAGGGTATATCATGCTTAGCTGGGTATTTGGATTATATTATTCTACTTTAGGAAAATTTAAATTTAATAAATCATCTACAAATTTATACATTGAGAAACCTCAAACCAGAAATAAAAAGCAAATAAAAACTACTGGCATATAGTTTCCATAAAATCTATGCCATTTTCTAACAGATCAGATAAGAGAATCACTACTTGGACCTTCACTTTGGGAAAGCAGTGACTGAGAAATACTTAACAACAATGAGACACAGGAAGTATTCAGAGACGTACAGAGAGGCCCAAGGCAGCACAGCTAACAAATGGCAGAGTAGGGATTTGGACCCTGGGAGTCTGGCTCCAAGCTGTCTGCATTAACCCACTGTGCTCTAATAGCACACCCCCTCTCTGGGAGAAACCACACACATAAAGCACAAGACTTAGTTTTCTAGGTGCTCAGGCGTGAAAAGATATCCAAAGGACCAGTAATGTACTCTAGCATTTTCCTCCATGAGTTATCCTGCCTCGTCATGAGTCAGTCTAATACTAAAGAATCATCTCCTAGGGCTGTACATTTTGTATTTGGACTGCTATGAACCTAGTGAAGCAAAAAATACTCCTATAGTTGGAGATATTGTTTTATTCAGTAAGTATTAATTGAGCACCTATTCTGTGTCAGGCACTGAGGATACAGGAGTAACAAAACAGTCTCTGCCCTCGTGGAGCTTGGAAAGAAGTGGGAGACAGATGATAAAACCAGAAATACGTATGTCTCCTGGTGAGGAGTGCCACAAAAAAAACAGGCATGGTAAGAGGGCCAGGAGTGGCCAAGGGCAGGGAGGTGCTAGTTCCTGTAGGGAAGGTCCAAGCATGTTTCTCAGAGGCATGAGGAGGTAAGAGAGGAAGCCCACTGATCCCTGGGAAAGACAAGCCCACACAGGGAGCAGTGGTTGTGAGCTGGGACAGAACTGAGCTTGTTTGCAGAAGAGCACTGAGGCCAATGTGCCAGGGCAAAATGAGGGAGAGGGATGGCAACATTGGGAGGGGTCATGGAGGGTCTCCTTGGCCACAATAATGACCCTGGCTGGTCCTCAGAGGGAAAGAACTAACTACACTGGCTTCTCTGTGCTTGCATATAATCCAACCCATCTCTTTGTAACATTCGCACCTATCATCCTCCTTCTCACTGGCCCTGCTTTCTCTAGCTGCCACCACCTGCTCAACAGGCCATGGTGATGTCACCAGGCAAGGTCCTCTCCTACCTCTTCCACTGGCACATGGAGTCCCTTTCATTCCTCAGCTTTCATCAAGTCACCCAGACTCAGCAAAACAACCTCACAGATTCTGCATGTCCTTAATGGTCAAACTGGGTCTCCGCAGAGCCAACCCATGGCACTGACTTCCCACTGTTTCTGAACCAGGGCTTCTCCCTGTGAAAGAGAATACCTCTCTGGCCTCCGAACCTTCTGCTTTTGCTCATGCTGTTCCCTACCCTTGACCACCTTCCTCCTGTCTCCTCATGTCCCAGACTTCATTTCCTCAGTCCTTTTTCCCATTCCCCAGTTTCACAAAGCTCTACTTCATTCCCCTCTTTGATGAGATTTATTGAATCCATGACCCCTTACTGGGGGTCAGTCTAGGTGACTGGTGTTCTGTTGGCTGTGTTCTTGTCTTTCCCCTCAATCAACTGCAAACTCTTTGGAGGCATGTGAGCTTAGCTCCACTAGGTCATGTGGTGACTTTTGTGAGGAGAAAACAGCATCCATTTCGTTGGGGTGAAAGCAAACCCGCATCAGAGACCGTGGTTTGAAAAGGTAGGCTGGCCTTGATTTCTAGCCACATTCACTCCTGGGATCAAGCAACTTTGAGCAGGACACAACTTCACATGTCTTGCATGGTGGTCCAGGAAACATGGTCTTACTCAGGTTTGGATCTCTGGCACTGCTTTGCATAGCGCCCTGCCTGAATAAAACTTTGAAACTTGCTTAGTTGAATTCAACCCTGATTTTTTTGTATGTGAGGACCAAAAAAGAGAGAGATAGAGAGAGAGAAAGAGGATGTTGTGTTTGGGGTTAGCGGTGGGCCTGTAGACACTTGAACTTTATGTTTTGACTCGGTCGTTAGCAATAGTCTGACAAAGTGGTGTTGATACAAGGGAAGCACCAAAGGCTGGGTTGTGAGGGCATAGTGTCAGAAGGACTTATTTTCAAGTTGACTGTTGAATTCAGGGTTTGTCAGTCAGTTTTATGTTGAGGAACACCCAGCTAACAGATATGCACATTTCTGTTGTCCACAGGGATTGGGAAGAAGCAGTAACTACTGAACAGGAAAGATAGAGAATCTAAGAGGCAGCCTGACCTGAGATGGAGTTGAGTGAACTTGAGCAAGTTACTTAATGGCTGTGGAGACTCAATTTTCCCATCTGTGAAATGGAATAAAGAATTATTTTGCAAAAAAAAAAAAAAAAAAAGAATTTTTATGCAGATTGACTGTAATGAACATAGAATATATACCATGGAACCAGCATTTTAGATTATATATGGTGGTTCTAAGTATTATTATTCAAGATAAACAGAGGTGTCCCCTGGACACAAGATGGCAGAAGAAGTGTGACAGCGATTGGCTGGCTTTTGAGTTTCCATGGAATCTCCTGGCCCAGGAGTTATTCTAATGTGAGTTATTCTAATGGGCTGGTTGGTGTTGGTGTTTCTCTCTCTCTCTCCTCTCTCTCTCTCTCTCTCTCTCCTCCCCCTCTACTCTCTCTCCTTGCCCTCCTCTCTTTCTCTCTTCTCTCTCTCTCACACACATACACACACACATGCAATTAAGTGTTCTATAAACCTTTGGCTAGGTTTTAAATATAATTTCATTTAAAGCTATACTGTGTGCCAGTTTGAGGCCCCAGATTAAATAGTTAGAATGTGACCTGATTCCAAGTATTAAGGGAAGGAAAATTAAAACAAAACAAAACAAAACCGACGTCAGCAAGACAATGTAATTTATCTACAATTTCGCAGGGTAGTACTAATGCCAAAGCATGTCCTAGAGCTCTGCCTGGACAGCATGTTCATTAATGAGCAATCTGTATCTACCCATAATAATTTTAGTTAGACAATTTACCTTCATGGGGTAAAGAGGGCCCCAGGCAATGGTCATGGCTAGGGGAGAGTAGCAAGTTTCCCTTGGGTATAAAAGAAGCTCCCAGAGGTACCAGGGCATCTGTGGATTTCAAACCTTGACTCAGTCATCAAAGTGAACTCTGGTAGACATTCTAGGCACTTAGGAATTCATGCTGAGTGCCTGAATTCCTAAGTGCCTTGGGAATTCATGCTAGCTCATGTAGAGTATAGACCTCAGACTTAAGACCTAGTGTGGGCTCCCAGCTCATGGAAAACTTGGATAGTTTACTGAGTCTTCCAAGGCCTAATTGCAAAGTAGGGGATGATTTATATTTGCAGAGTTGTTATGTGCATTTGATTGGGCAACATTTGTAATGCTTGAAAGCACTTGTCATATAAAGTGGTCCATGTGAATTCCTTTCCTATAGCATAAAAACTTGACCTAAGATGAAGGTGAGTGTGAGTGATCTTGAGCAAGTTAGTGGCTTAAGGCTCAATTTTCCCACCTGTAGAATGGAAAGCTAATTCCCAATTCAAGAATTTTTATGCAGATTTACTATAATGAATGTCAAGTATGTGTCATAGAGCCAATTTACCTGAAGTTCAAGAAACAATTACTAAGTATAAATATTTACTAATGAATGAATTTCTTTCTTTTTTAGTGCACTGCCCAATACCACCCTCTTAGCTTTTCGGACACACTTAAAATCTCACCACTTGTCTCTAGTTTCCACTTGTGCTGTACTTTAGATGGGAGTTTCCTCTCAGCTAGTTAAGGCTGAGGGGAAGAATAATTAGGACAGAAAAGAATTGAATCTAGGAAGAGTTGAGTCTGGCAAGACCCAGAGGTGAAGATAAGGTCAGATTCCGGCAAAATCTGTTTTCCAGGCTTTAGTGGGAGCTCTAGGTCTCCTTCCTCAGACCACTTGGCCAGCCAGTGAGCTCACTGTCATAGTCTTATCAGGTTTAACCTGATAAGTCTTATCAGTCTTCATAGTCTTATCAGTTTCTATGAAACTCCTGGCTAGTGAAAGCCTTATCTAACCTTTGGGCCTTGGACACAAGACCTTGCCTTGACCTCAGGCTTTCAGATATTCTAAACCCACTCTTCACGTCCCACCAGCTTCCTCCCCTCACTATCTTTGTGGTCTTGTCTCTCCTGTCTCTCTCCAGACTTGCCCCTTCAATCAAACGCCACCCACCTTCCCATTGCTCACATCGTCCCCAAAACACATTTCCTGTTTGATTAAACTGTGAGGGTCAGAGACCCCAGGTCCACATCCAGAGTGAGAACACCACTTTGGAAGAGAAGGACAGGCAGTGAAAGAAAAGAGAGCAGTGAATTTTTGCAGGGAAGAACTTTCAAAGTGCCTGCTCATACCCTGAAGAATGTCAGCCTCAGAGTTTTTGGGGGAAAAAAAAATTTGTAGATCAAGTCTCCTTTGGCTCTTTGTGGAGTTTTCCAAATTTCTGGAAGGCCCTCGTTCTGTGGCTGGGGATAGGAAAACCCACACCTGGGAGGCCTGCTTGTCTTTTCCATGCCTGTCTTCATCCTGAGCATTCCTGAGAGGTACAGGCAGTCCTCGCTGGTGGCCTGGCCCCAGGCTTTGTGGGGAGGAATGCAGCTACACTCAGACATTCCAGCTGCTGCTCAAACCCAATGGCACTTTGTTAAATCCTGGACCACACCCTCTCTTTTGAGTGTTTGCTGGTGTCACCATGGCAACCAAATGCCCTTCCTCTGTGTTCCCCCTCCTCACTCAGCACCATCACCAACACTTCTGTGGTGGCCTCCTCACATCCCTCCCCTGTTGACAAGACCCATAGAGCCTACAGGGTGAGGATCAAAACCTCTCCCCCCATCTGATACCCAAAAGTGAGGCTGCTTGGAAGGTCCAGAGGTCTGAAGTGCATCAGAATGATCTTTTCAGTCAGGGATGACCATGGTGTAGACACAATAGATAACATGATAGAGACATGGGCCATGGTAGAATGCTTCTGTTCTCTAACCGTCTAGACAGCTGACCAGCCGAAGTGTCTGTGTGAGAACACCACCAAGCTAGAGAGTGGGGATGAGGTTTACACCTTATACCAGTTCGCTCAAAACTTAGACGTCAGAGATGGGAGGAGTTCCATTTCCACAAATGCCAATAAACCCATGTCACAAGGAAGCCTGAAAGTGCGCAGGCCCCGTGCCACAGTCACACCTTCCCCAAGGCAGGGACGAGCCGCGTGCCCATGATCAGAGTGAAGCGGCCAGGTTGGACGTGAATATAGGGCTGTGTCTGGTTTGTCAGTTTCGCTGGATTCAGGAAACTCTGCTCCCCATCAGCAGCAAAACAGCAAAACAACCACCAGACAGGAAAACCCTCATTCGGTCAAATTTTGCTGCTAGTTCAGTTCACTCACCATGGTGACCTAAGACACATTCCAAGTTCCAGGGCTGAGGGAAGGTGACTCGAGTGGGCCCCCTGGCAGTGCCGTAGAGTGGTCAAAGCCATACACCGCGGCTCCCATAATTACCTGCTGTGTGGCCTTGGGCAAGTTACTCAAGACCTCTGAGCTTCCTCGTCAGTTCCATGTATGTAGACAGTAGCAGGATCTGTGCATGGGGTGGCTTGCTGGGGGAATTAGACAAGAGAAGCCATGTCAAGGAGCTCAGATGGTGCCTGGCACATCGTAAGCAATAAGTACACGTTACCTGCTGTTAACCACAACAGCATCTCTAGCAACACAAGAAATCTCACTTAAAATGATAGAAGCTGTTAGAGGAAGTTCCATTTCAAATACATGAAAGGATCTTTGTCACCTAAAAAAAAAAAAAAAGAATGCATAATACAAACTTGTAATATGTGTTCTCGCTACCTTAAGTTGTCAATGTTGTCAAGAAAAAGCTACTGGGAAAGGATAATACCAAGGACAACGTTGGCTCCATTTCAGTGTCTAAGGAGCACTGGAGAGGGCCAGGGAGCACCATTGTTGTTGCTTACTAGGTGAGCTCCAGGCATCGTACTAAGTGCTTTCAAAAGCCTCTTCTCATTCAAGGCTCACGCTGCCTGTGCAGCAATTAAGCTATCATGTCTCAGGTCAAACTCACCCCTGTGTATTCTGCTTTGTAATGCTGCTGTCAGAAGGCTGCAAACACAGCTTCCCTTTTGTCTGTCAACTCCCTGTTAGGTTTGGTCCACAAAGGGGCAGTAGAGGAGATTGGAAGGAAGGCAGAGGGAGAAGGGACTGGTTCCTTCCAGTGCACTTGCTGTTTGTGTCTCTGCCATCCTATCAATGGCTTCTCACCATGCAACAGGCCCTGGTTCCAGTCTCCGTTATCTTTGCATGCTTGAAAACCAGCCTCGGGAGGCTCCCATCAGGAAGTTACAGCACTCGGCAAATAGCCTCTCCTGCTTAAGGGCATCCAATTTCTGTTAAACAAACTTCCCTCACTTTGTTCTTCTGGTCCAAGAGAAAGGGCAGCTTGTATTATTATTGTATTATTTGCTTCAGTGGTACAGGTCTGTGAATCATCAGTCTTACACAATTCACAGCACTCACCATAGCACATACCCTCCCCAGTGTCCATAACACAGCCACCCTATCCCTCCCCCACAACCCTCCAGCAAACCTCAGTTTGTTTCATGACCTTATGAGTCTCATGGTTTGTCTCCCTCCCCGGTCCTATCTTGTTTCATTTTTTCCCTCCCTACTTCCCATGACCCCCGCCTTGCCTCTCAAATTCCTCATATCAGACAGATCATATGATAATTGTCTTTCTCTCATTGACTTATATCACTAAGCATAATACCCTCTAGTTCCATCCACATTGTTGCAAATGGTGAGAGTTCATTTTTTTGAAGGCTGCATAGTATTCCATTGTATGTATTTACACCACATCTTCTTTATGCGTTCATCTGTTGATGGACATCTAGATTCTTTCCATAGTTTGGCTATTGTGGATGTTGCTGCTATGAACGTTCAGGTGTAGGTGCCCCTTTGGATCACTACATTAGTATCTTTAGGGCAAATACCCAGTAGTGCGATTGCTGGGTCATAGGGTAGCTCTGTTTTCAACATTTTGAGGAACCTCCATGCTGTTTTCCAGAGTGGCTACACCAGCTTGCATTCCCACCAACTGTATAGGAGGGTTCCCCTTTCTCCACATCCTTGCCAACATCTGTCGTTTCCAGACTTGTGAATTTTAGCTATTCTGACTGGTGTGAGGTGGTATCTCACTGTGGTTTTGATTTATATTTCCCTGATCCCATGAGATGTTGAGCACTTTTTCATGTGTCTGTTGGCCATCTGGATGTCTTCTTTGCAGAAATGTCTGATGTTCATGTCTTCTGCCCATTTCTTAATTGGATTATTTGTTCTTTGGGGGTTGAGTTTGATAAGTTCTCTATAGATTTTGGATACTAGCCCTTTATCTGATATGTGATTTGCAAACATCTCCCGTTCTGTCGGTTGTCTTTTGGTTTTGCTGCATGTTTCCTTTGCTGTGCAAAAGCTTTTGATCTTGATGAAGTCACAGTAGTTCATTTTTGCCCTTGCTTCCCTTGCCTTTGGTGATGTTCCTAGGAAGAAGTTGTGGCAGCTGGTCGAAGAGGTAGCTGCTTGTGTTGTCCTCCAGGATTTGGATGGATTCCTGTCTCACCTTGATGTCTTTCATCCATTTTGAGTGTATTTTTGTGTGTGGTGTAAGGAAATGGTCCAGTTTCATTCTTCTGCATGTGGCTGTCCAATTTTGCCAACACCATTTGTTGAAGAGACTGTCTTTTTTCCATTGGGCATTCTTTCCTGCTTTGCTGAACATTAGTTGACCATAGAGTTGAGGGTCCATTTCTGGGCTCTCTGTTTTGTTCCATTGATCTGTGTGTCTGTTTTTGTGCCAGCACAATACTGTCTTCACAATTACAGCTTTGGAATAGAGCTTGAAGTCTGAAATTGTGAGGCCCCTGACTTTGGTTTTCTTTTTGGAGATTCCTCTGGCTATTGGGGGGTCTTTTCTGGTTCCATATAAATTTTAGGATTATTTGTTCCATTTCCTTGAAAAAAATTGATGGGATTTTGATAGGGATTGCATTAAATGTGTAGATTGCTTTAGGTAGCATAGACATTTTCACATTATTTTTTCTTCTAATCCATAAGCATGGAATGTTTTTCCATTTCTTTGTGTCTTTCTCAATTTCTTTCATGAGTACTTTATAGCTTCCTGAGTACAGATTCTTTGCCTCTTTCGTTAGGTTTATTCCTAGGTATCTTATGGTTTTGGGTGCAATTGTAAATGGATCGACTCCTTAATTTCTCTTTCTTCTTTATCTTGCAGTTGGTGTATGGAAATGCAACTGATTGCTGTGCATTGGTTTTATATTCCAACAGTTTACTGAATTCCTGTGTGAGTTCTAGCAGTTTTGGAGTGGAGTCTTTTGGGTTTTCCACATAAACTATCATATCATCTGCAAAGAGTGAGAGTTTGACTTCTTCTTTGCTGATTCAGATGCCTCTTATTTCTTTTTGTTGTCTGATTGCTGAGGCTAGGACTTCTAGTACTATGTTGAATAGCAGTGGTGTTCAACAGGCTAGTTAACTATTAACTATTCAACAGGCTAGTCAACAGATAGTGGACAGCCTTGCCCTGTTCCTGACCGTAGGGGGAAAGCTCTCAGTTTTTCCCAATTGAGAACGGTATTTGCTGTGGGTTTTTCATAGATGGCTTTGATGATATTGAAGTATGTACCCTCTGCCCCTACAACGTGAAGAGTTTTGATGAAGAAAGGATGCTGTACTTTGTCAAATGCTTTTTCAGCATCTATTGAGGGGATCATATGGTTCTTGTTCTTTCTTTCATTAATGTATTGTATCACATTGATTGATTTGCGAATGCTGAACCAACCTTGCAGCCCAGGAATAAATCCCATTTGGTCGTGTTGAATAATCCTTTTAATGTACTGTTGGATCCTATTGATTAGTTTCTTGGTGAGAATTTTTGCATCTGTGTTCATCTAGGATATTGGTCTGTAATTCTCCTTTTGATGAGGTCTTTGTCTGGTTTTGGGATCAAGGTCATGCTGGCCTCATAAAAGGAGTTTGGAAGTTTTCCTTCCATTTCTATTTTTTGGACCAGGTTCAGGAGAATACGTGTGAATTCTTCTTCAAATGTTTGGTAGAATTCCCCTGGGAAGCCGTCTGGCCCTGGGCCCCCAACAAGAGCTTGTTGGGAGATTTTTGATGACTGCTTCAATCTCCTTACTGGTTATGGGTCTGTTCAGGTTTTCTATTTCTTCCTGGTTCAGTTTTGGTAGTTTTTAATGCCTCTAGGAATGCATCCATTTCTCCCAGATTGTCAAATTTGCTGGTGGATAGTTGCTCATAATATGTTCTTATAATTGTTTGTGTTTCTTTGGTGTTGGCTGTGATCTCTCCTCTTTCATTCATGATTTTCTTAGTTTGGGTCCTTTCTCTTTTCTTTTTGATAAGTCTGGCCAGGGGTTTATCCATCTTATTGATTCTTTCAAAGAACCAGCTCCTAGTTTTGTTGATCCATTCTACTGTTCCATTGGTTTCTATTTCATGGATATCTGCTCTGATCTTATGATTTCTCTTCTCCTGCTGGGTTTAGGCTTTCTTTGCTATTCTTTCTCCAGCTCCTTTAGATGCAGGGTTAGGTTGTGTACTTGAGACCTTTTTTGTTTCTTGAGAAAGGCTTGTATTGCTCTATACTTTCCTCTCAGAATCACCTTTGCTTTTGAACAGTTGTGTTTTCATTTTCATTTGCTTCCATTAATTTTTTCAATTATTCTTTAATTTCCTGGTTGACCCATTCATTCTTTACTAGGATGCTGTTTGGCCTCCATGTATTTGAGTTCTTTCCAACTTTCCTCTTGTGGTTGAGTTCTAGTTTCAAAGCATTTTGTCTGAAAATATGCAGGGAATGATCCCAATCTTTCAGTACCAATTGAAACCTGATTTGTGACCCAGGATGTGATCTATTCTGGAGAATGTTCCATGAGAACTAGAGAAGAAAGTGTATTCTGTTGCTTTGAGGTGGAATGTTCTGAATATATCTGTGATGTCCATCTGGTCCAGTGTGTCATTGAAAGTCATTATTTCCTTGTTGATCTTTTGCTTAGATGATCTTTCCATTTCATTGAGGGGGGTGTTAAAGTCTCCTACTATTTTCATATTATTGTTGATGTGTTTCTTTGATTTTTGTTATTCTTTGGTTTATATTATGTTTTGTATTGTATATTATGTATATTATATTGGTTTGTGTTATTGATTGGTTTATATAACTGGTTGCTCCCATGTTAGGGGCATAGATATTTAAGATTGTTAGATCTTCTTGTTGGACAGATGCTTTAAGTATGATATGATGTCCTTCCTCAATTCTAATTATAGCCTTTGGCTTAAAATCTTATTTATCTGATATAAGGATTACAACCCCAGCTTTCTTTTGATGTCCATTAGTATGGTAAATGGTTTTCCACCTCCTCACTTGAGATCTGGAGATGTCTTTTTGGGTCTAAAATGAGTTTCTTGCAGACAGCATATCTATGGGTCTTGTTTTTTTTTTTTTTTTTTTTTTATCCATTCTGATACCCTGTGTCTTTTGATTAGGGCATTTAGCCCATTTACATTCAGGGTAACTATTGAAAGATAAGAGTTTAGTGCTACCATGTGGCCTGTAAGGTGACTGTTACTGTCTATTGTCTCTCTTCCTTTCTGGTCTGTTACTTTTAGCTTCTCTGTTTGCTAAGTTATTTCCTGGAGGGCTGGTTTGGTGTTTGCAAGTCCTTTTAGTTTCTGTTTGTCCCAGAAGCTTTTTATCTCCTTCTATTTTCAAGGACAACTTAACTGGATATAGTATTGTTGGCTGCACATTTTTCTTGTTTAGTGCTCTGAATGTACAATGCAAGTCCTTTCTGGTCTGCCAGCTCTCTGTGGATAGGTTTGCTGTCAATCTAATATTTCTACCATTGTATGTTACAGCCATCTTGTCCCAAACTGCTTTCAGGATTTTCTCTTTGTCACTGAGACTTGTAAGTTTTACTATTAGGCAATGGGTATAGACCTATTTTAATTGATTTTTGAGGGGTGTTCTCTGCCTCCTGGATTTTGATGCTTCTTCCCTTCGCCAAATTAGGAAAATTCTCTGGTATAATTTGCTCCAATATACCTTCTGCCCCTCTCTTTCTCTTTCTTCTGGGATCCCAGTTATTCTAATACTGTTTTGTCTTATGGTATCACTTATCTCTCGAATTTTCTCCTTGTGGTCCAGTAGTTGTTTATTTCTCTCTTTTTCTCAGCTTCCTTATTCTCCATCATTTAGTCTTCTGTATCACTAATTCTCTTTTCTGCTTCATTTATCCTAGAAGTAAGAGCCTCCATTTTTGATGGCACCTCATTCATGGCTTTTTGGATTTCAACTTGGTTGGATTTTAGTTCTTTTATTTCTTCCGAAAGGGATTTTATTTCTCCAGAAAGGGATTCTCTAGTATTTTCTATGCTCTTTTTGAGCCCAGCTAGTACCTTGATAATCTTCATTCTGAACTCTTGTTCTGACATCTTACTAATGTCCATAATGATTAGATCCCTAGGTGTTTGTACTGCCTCTTTTTTTTTTTGAAGGTTAGTTTTTCTGCATTGTTATTTTATTCAGATAAGAATAGATTAACAAGAGAACAAAATACTAAAAGGGTAGCAACGAACCCAGAAAAATACACATTAATGAAATCAGAAGATACCTGAAACCAGAGGGAAAAGATTGGAGGGAAAAAATATGTATGTATACACATACACATATGTGTATTTATACATACATACACCATATATATATATATATATATATATATATATATATATATATATATAATGACTGGTGAATAGAACAGAGCCACACACTTGATTTTGGGTGTATTTTGGTCTGTTAGAAGAAACTGCCTACCAAAATTTTAAAGAAATAAAAACTTATATATATACAAAAATAAGGGTAAACATGAAGAAGGAATGGAATATGAATGTAAAGATGAAAATTTAAGAAGATTCTAAAAAATTGATAAGATAAGAAGGTGGTTGAAAAAGAAAAAAAAAGAAGAGGAAAAAAATGTGGTCAGGCTGGAGACTAGAACAAAGCAATGCACTAGATTTAGGGCATTTTTTTTTAAAGATTTTATTTATTTATTTGACAGATAGAAATCACAAGTAGGCAGAGAGGCAGGCAGAGAGAGAGGAGGAAGCAGGCTCCCTGCTGAGCAGAGAGCCCGATGCGGGACTCAATCCCAGGACTCTGAGATCATGATCTGAGCTGAAGTCAGAGGTTTTAACCCACTGAGCCACCCAGGTGCCCGATTTAGGGCATATTTTGATCTGTTAGAAGAAACTGAATCCCAAATTTTAAAGAAAGAAAAACCTATATGTATACAAAAAATAAAGCTAAATATAATGAAGGGATAGAATTTGAGTATAACAATGAAAATTAAAAAAGATATTTAAAAAGGTATTGATAAGGTAAAATAGGTGAAAAACATTAAAATAGGAAAGAGGAAAGATTTAAAAAATAGAATGAGACAAAAGTAAAATAAAAAATTTTAGCATTGAAAGAGTGAAGAATCATGGGGGGAAAAAAACCATGAATTCTATGTGCTGTATTCCCATAGCTTTGAAGTTTTGCGGTTGTCATTGATCAGTGAACTTGGTCTTGGTTGGATATTCTTGTTGATCTTTGGGGGAGGGGCCTGTTGCAGTGATTCTCAAATGTCTTTGCCTGAGGCGGAATTGCAGCACCCTTGCCAGGGCCCAGGCTAAGTAATCTGCTGAGTTTTGCTCTTGGTAGCTGTTCTCTGAAGGCTTTCCATACAGCTTTGGAGGAGGAGAATGGAAATGGCAGCCTATATCCAGCCCCGTAGGAGCTGAGAGCTCAGGGCCCCACTCCTCAATATGCCCTCAGAGAAAAGCGGTCAATCCCTCCCGTCTCCCTGGTCTTTGGCCACACTACGAGCTCACCCGGCCTGTGACTGATCATTTCTATCTCTGGTGCATGGCCCCATTTGGAGCCTCCAAACCCAACAGATTCCTGCAGTGTGCTCCATTGTTGCTCCTTCCAGAAAAGGAAGAAGGGGGGGTCTCCCCAGATACGCCACTTGTGGGGTCCCTGCTCAAAGAGGAGAAGACTGACTGCGCCTTGGATCAAGGTTTATGGCAACCCCGGGCTGAGATCTCACTCCGTGGCTCCATTTCTGCAGCCGGCTTTCCTGCTCCCATGCCTGGGACCTCTGCCACACTCAGGCACCACCGGTCTTTTTGTGACTCCATGGGTCCTGAGATCACACTGTCTCTGTGAGGGCTCCACTCCCCTCACCCCATTGCCTCTGGAGAAATGTCCCTCAGTGGAACAGACTTCTAAAAGTTCCAATTTTGTGCTCCGCTGCTCTGCCACTTGTCGGGAGCTGCCCCTCCCCCCGCAGTCTCTCTTCACATATATTGCCTCGGATTCACTTCTCCACACATCCTACCTTCCAGAAAGTGTTGTTTTCTCTTCCTAGAATTGCTGCTCTTCTCTTTGATCTCCTGCTGTGTTTGTATGTGTTCAGAATGGTTTGATAACTATCTAGCTGAACTCCTGGGACCTGATGATATTCAGGTCTCCTCCTCCTCCACCATCTTGCTCCTCCCCCACTTCCTACAGTTCTTACTAATACCTCTGTGTTATCTTGGGCTTTCAAATACTTTTGCTTTTCTGATCCTCGAGTATCTTTCTTAAAAATCCCTCTATTAAATTCTCCCTGTTGAAATCTTAACGGGCTCCCAAGTGATTCATGGCTCAAGTGGCAGAAACAGATGAAGACTTTGAAATCCTTTCTTTTAGGCCACGTTAAGATACCAAATTAACACCATTATGGATGTCTTAAAATACAGATTTAGAAATGAAAATGACAGTTCAGGAAAGGTGAATGAAATGCTATGAAATTTATTAGGGGCCAGAAAGTCTCAGAAATGATATTTCCATTATCAATGGACAATGAACCTATATTCACTTTTGGATGTATCATAATTTGCATATATACATACATACACCTATATCCATATATCATATATGCATATATGATGTATACATAATAGATTTTCCTAGCTCGTTCTGATTTCAGGTATTCTGTGCCTATTCTGTTCCTACCGATTAGGGAGGACAAATGCATGGCACACACCTTGTTATTCTCCATTTGTGTTCCCATGTCAGGCATGGATCGTCATCACTCTTTCTGGCCAGATTCCCATCCATCCTCAGAATCGTTTTCAAATCACAGGCAACCACTACCCCTTGACCAAATCTAGCGCTCGAGTAGAAACCTATATTCTGACCCTGTAATCAATCTTAGAGTTCGGAGAAATTTCTTTACTTTCAGGATCCAAATTTCATTTTCCAGATCATTATTCAAACCCTAAAAAGTTACAAAATTCCTGTACCAAATGCTATGCAATTTTTAGTTTGAAGTGTGTGTTAGTTGAGACCCAGTCAGGAAAGCAGCACATGTTTTAGGTAACTCAATAGAGGAAATTCAAATGAGAAAGATTTCGGAGTAACAGAAACGGCATGTAGAGAATTGTGGCACGACCCAAAGACAAGTAGCAGCAGGAAGCAGCTCCTGCTCTGAGAAGATAAGGTCGTGTTGCTGAAACTCAGGAGGTGGAGTCACTGGAAGAGAGCTGAAAGCATGGTGGTAGTTTGCTGGAGACAGTCTGAGACCAGACAGGCAGCTGGAATCAAGAAGGAGGTGCTGGAGACACTCTCCAAGTAAGAGAAGGAGAAGCACGCTGGCTTGCTCCCTCTTCCTGTCCTCCAGTCTTCTTCCTGAAGAGCCTCCATTACCCCAGTGGACTGGAAGCCTGTAGAGCAGGGAGTCTGGGAAATGTAGTTTACAGGAGTCAACTCTGTGACACTGAGCAGGGCAAGTGCAGACGTTTGGAAAATGGATCTAAGGACAAAGAGGTGGTTGGGTTCTAAGAAGTGCAGGCATCATTACCATGTTATACTCAATAGTCACTAGGACAAATCAGTTAACACAGGTAAAGTCTAGTCTTACTCTTGGACACTTAGGTCCTGTAACATCACCAGGGAGTTCATTGTGTGAGGTGGTTTCATCCCTCAGTGAGTAGGTCTCAGAGCACTGTCTGATCCATCGAGCAGCAAGACCCTCAGGGTCACTTGATAGCTGAATCCTTCTTAACAAAATAAGTTGCTCCTAATTATTAAGCACAGAACATGGCTGAGGTTCTCCTACTTGGAAAGGTAGTAAGGGGTCAGGTACACTGACTCATAGCTCTGCGTGAACAGGCATATTCATAAACTCCAACAAAGGGCAGTTTTGGAAAAAAACCATAATGTCAAAATGTGTCCACTCTTATGGGACTCAATCCAATCAGAGTATACATTGTAAAGTCCCAGAACAAGCAAGACTTTGTTTTTCTCACTTTGGAGAAGAGCAAACGTGAACCCTGTCCTAGATCCCACATGCATCTGGAGAAATTGTCAGATACTCTATGGAATGCCGAGGTTTCCTTTGACACTAAACTGCTCGTGCCTTGGGGCAGCTGAAGTGACAGTCAATTAGGCTCCGACAATGGGAGCAGGGTTGGAGGCAGGTTTGCAAACTCAGGGCTGGGCCTGAATCAAATCAATCCAGGCTGCCCTAAAGGGGTTCGTTCCCCAAGTTTTCCCTCAAATGTTGGGTGCATGCAGAACACAGGGGACCCGCCCAAGTACCCCTCAAGCCTGGTACAGGACTACACTGAACATAGAGAGTGAGAGCCACCATTTTTTGAGGCCTGCATGACACTCATGTGACAGACAAAAAACAAAGCCAAGGGGGGGGGGGAAATGTGCTTGGCTTGTGAAAATTAGTTGTTTTCTTAATGGTAATGGTTCAGTGTGCACTGATCCAGCATTCAGCCATGTTCTCTCCTGTTGCTACCCTATCTCTCCTGAGATAGAGTAATGGGTCAGTGAGCTGTAAAAATCTCAGCAGGAGGAGTCTTACCCTTTCTAGGAAACTCAAGGAGAAACAAACTCATGGTGTGCTGGGGGGTCGTGGGGGGCAGCGGTTAGAGTCAGACGGCCTTTGGTAGAAACACCTGTCCTTCCATTTTAGCTGTGACCTTGGGCAAGTTATATCAGATCTCTGAGACTTTGCTTCCTCCTACTGAAGAGGATTAATTTCATAAGGTTGCGGTGAAGACTGCAGAATTTTATGCAGTGATGGGTTTAGCACAAGTACCTGGCACACATTAAAGGTGGGGTGAGCACATCACATCCGGGATGTTCCAAATACAAAGGGACAGAAAAGCAAAGGCATTGGAAGAAACCCTTCCCTCCCAGTATTTCTTCTTTATTCCAAATATTCTTCTCCCTTCTCTTTCTTTCTTTTGCTGGCCCTGGAACTGTGGTTCCTTCCCTATCCCCACCTCAGCTCAAACAGGATTTCTGGGGAGTTTCCTGAGGATCACCTGCTCAGATGTATTGGGTCAGGGCCACCCTTCTTTCTGCTCCCCTCTGTTGGAGCACAGACTCACCTTATTGGCGAGAGGCATGTTATGACTATGTAGTCACAGCCTGCATACATTTTCCTGTCCTTTTTGTGGTGGGTTCATGCCTAGGGCAGGGCAACCTCCATGCTCCACCACTGGCTGAATGGAATAGATTTTTTTTGGCTCCTGTCAGATCCCTTTTATTTAGCAGATCCCCTTAGTGGCTTAAAACAATCACTGTTTTATTCTGTTGTGTAATTCTGGGCTTAGGAATTCCAGCAAGTCTTGGCAGGGTGACTCTTCTCTTCCATGTGACATTGATAGAAGTTGCTGGATGGTATGCAGCTGACAGGGAGACTGATCAATAGGGTCCAGGCCGGCTTCAGTCACGTGTCTGGTGCCTCAGTAGGAATATCTACCAGGCTGGCTCGACCAGAACCATGCACCATGGTGCTCCCATGTGACCTCTCCAGCACGGTGGCCTCAGACTTCTTACGAGATGGCTCAGAGCACCGTGAGCCCGAGTTCCTGAGAAGGAGGCAGAAGCCCCAAGGCCTTTTTGAGTCAGGCTGGGAAGACACCCAGTGTCACTTTCATCATCATTTATTGGCTAAAACAGTCCCCGACCTGCCCAGATTCAAGGGGAGAGGCAGTAAAACCCACTTCTAGAAGGGAAGGGTTGCAAAAAAATCTGTGGTCACATTTTAGAACTGCCACAGTGTTCACCTTTGATCATTTCCTGCTTGCATGGGGAGAAGCACTCTCATCGTGACTTGGCAAGAAGGCCTACTGAGTGTGCAGGCTCCTCATGTCTGGTTTTTGAGGACAAAGGGAATCACATGTTTTGGGGGCAGTAGAGAGGATAGCTATTTAAAGTTACATGGTAGAGAGAAAAAAAAGTGACTTAGTGCTTGGGCTGCCCAGCATGCAGCATTTTGTAAGATCCAGCCTATCCCAAATGCCTCCACAGAGTATAAGACAGGAAAGTGTCTCGGAGGGACTTTTGCAACGTTTGCCCTAGACGCCCCAGGAGAAATTTTGGTGCCTCCCATCATCCTGCACTTCTCTGCCACGGTTCTCTTCACCCTGGTAATGATGGGTTCGGTGTATCCCTTTCCCCATAAAATGCCAGGCTCCGTGATGAAAAAAACTTGTCTTCCTCACCAGCATACCCTCGGCACCGTGCCTCGCATGCAAAATATAGTAGATACACAATAAATAGATTTCATGGGCTAATTATCTGACGGTGATAGAGAATATGAGAACACTACTACATAACAACAAAAAAAAAGGGATGACAGGCTATAAGTCCTGTCTATTTGGCATCTGAGGTGGAAAATTTCATTTTTTTTTTAATTTTTTAAGATTATTTATTTGTTGGTCAGACAGAGAGAGCAGTAGCATGGGGAGAGGCAGGCAGAGGGAGAAGCAGGCTCCCCACTGAGCAGGGAGACCGATGCGGGGCTCAATCTCAGAACCCTGGGATCATGACCCAAGCCGAAGGCAGACGCTTAACGACTAAGCCACCCAGATTTCCCAGAGGTGGAGCATTTAAAACAGAGATAGTTTCCTGGTGGGTCCAACCAGATCACTCCGATTCTCAAGACATAAGGTAACATCCACACACCTGGCACTTACTAACAGCTTTGTTTATTATTTAGTTGATTATTCCATGTTTTTATAATCGTACAATAATTCTCTTTGAAACAATACTGTTACACCTGAAGTTGGTCACATTTTATCTGTTCTTCCTTCTATAGTAGTAAAGTGGGTTTTTTTTTCACACTCAGTTTTTTAATAGAACATTTGAATATCAAGAAGTGTGCTTAACTGAAAGTAACAAACGGACCAAACTCTGTGGAAAATGATCACACACTCAGTTAAAGGTCTAATGCTATTCCAGGGGTCACATACATTCAAGAGGAAACACCATGGTCTCGTGGGGAGCCCAGAACTGGGGGTCTGTGGTGAGTATAAGTGACTCCCTAAGACCTGTTTGACAGCTTGGCAATTTGAGGTTTAATACTGGTCCAGTACTGTCACATTTTCTAGTCAGGATGGGTCCCTCCAGACAAGCTTTGGGAAATGTCATCTGGGTGGGATTGATGGTGTCTTCCCCGGGCCAAATCCTATAGTTAAATCCTCGGGGGAACTTAAAAGACTGTCTCCTGCTCCATCCATATGGGCCTTACTTTTCACCTGAGAGTAGATGGGACCCAGCCATAGAGGCTGTGTGTAGAGTGTGCGTGTAATATATGTGGATAGTGCATGTATGTGTAATGTGTGTACATATAGTGTGTGATAGTGTACGTGAAGTGTGTATAATGTATGCATGTATAGTGAGTATAGTGTGTGTCATGTGGGTGTGTAATGTGGGTGTGCCGTGTGTATAATGTATGTGTATATGTGTGAGAGTAATGTATGTGCACAATGTGTGTGTTGTGTGTGTAGCATGTGTATATATAGTGCGTGTAATGTGTGTGTATAGGTATGTGTGTTATGTAATGTAGGTGTATAGTGTGTGTTGTATGTGTATACAGTGTGTGTATAATGTATGTGTGCTGTGTGTGTAACGTGTGTTGTGTGCAGTGTGTATATAATGTGTGTGTGCCGTGCATGTGTACACTGTGTGTGTTGTGTATAATGCAGGTATGTGTAATGTATATATATAGTGTGTGTGTAGTGTGTAGTATGTGCAAGCACATGTGCCACGAGGGGGACACCAGGGGACACAGCAGGAGGAAGAGGGTCATGGAGAAGGAAGGGATGAAGGAGGAAGGGTGGGACTGGAGAAGAAAAAGAAAAAGCCGATGAAAAGCTGGAGGGGCTTGGGGGAGAGAATGCGCCTCCTTTATATTAATAAAACAGAAGGAGGGGATGGAGTAGGGTGACACTCCCCGTCCTCTCTCAGCAGCCCATTGGCTCCCATCTCCTCCACCATGAGCAGGACAGCAGCACAGCCCGGGACTCCCACCATGCTGCATCGAGCCCATTTTGTGGGCAGACCTGAATACGGGGGGCAGGACAGTGGCAACAGCAAGGACAGCTCTTCCCTCGGCCTTGTCTGCTGGCTGGGCTCCAGCAGCCTGTGGCACCGTCCTCTCTGGGGATGGTCAGGGATGTCCCTTTAGGCATTTTACCGGAGGCCCTGCCCTGACCACGGGTAGGATGGCCGAGTTTTCTGCTAGCCTTCGCTCTGAAAGTGGAGGCGTTTCTGAGGCAGGTACCTTCTAGAATGGCAGACAAATCTTTCCAGCTTTTTATGGAAAGTTGTGGGGTGGAGAGCAGGGCAGCCGGCAGTCCCCGCAGGCTCCCTCCCGGGCCCCAGGGGAGGGCTCCCACCGCAGACCTGGTGAGCCCAAAGGGTGCTCCCAGCTGCAAGGTTAAGGGCACACCGTGGACACATCTGCCCCAGGCGGCGGGGCGCAGGGAGAGCTGTGTGGGCAGGTCCGTGTGGAGCTGATGGATGGGACGGCGCGTGCCATAGGCAAACTGGCCCAGGGCTGAGGGTGGCAGAGGGAACAGCCTGCACTCATATGGTGGCCCAGGCAGTGCTCAAGGAGACTTCTGGGGCAAGTTATCTGACCGCTCTTTGCCTCCACCTCTCCGTCACTGCAGTGGAGACAAGAAGAGCCCTTCCTTGGTGATGGGGCTGGGAGGGGAGGCGGGGGCCATGTCATGAGGGTTCAGTGACATGTGAGGTCCTCAGAGCAGCATCTGGTCCACAGTGAGCCCTCAGAATGTGATCTGTCATTACTATTTGGAAAAAAATCCATATAGTTCAATGTAGATCCATATCTCTTTCCTGACCTTTCTCTTGTGTTTCCAAAGGAGGAGCCCTGGTCAAAGGCAGGGTGGCTGAAGGTGTGTGTTCAGGCCTCTGAGGTGTGTGGGGACAGCTAAGGTCACTGGTGGGCCACGTGGCCCTCAAAGCTCTTGCAGGAAGGCTGGGCCGCCACTTACGGCCATGGCAGCAACACTAGGGTCGTGGGGTGGAAGCGAGGGCTGGACCCCTACTCGCTGTCTGGGGGCTCACCTACAGAACCTCTGCTGGCCTGGCAGCTAGGTAGGAGGAGAAGACAGCGGCATTCTCCCGTGGATGGCCATCCAGAGAGAGGACCTGCAAAACTAGCAAAATAATTAAGCAAACTGAGCAAGGGAGAAACGGACATTAGGTTTTTTGTGATCAGTAATCGCTTTCGTTCATGGAAACACTGGCGTGGGGGTGTGAGCACCTCCGGGTCCAGAGCAGGCGTTGTCTGGGGTGAGAGACACGGGCACTGAGAGAATGCAGGCGTGTGATGCACACTGGTGGTCTGGAGAAGTTCATCCTGGAGGCACAGGAGCTGTTAGACAATCAGCCCTACTTCTTCTCTAGAATGGGTTGCTACCTAGTCTCCCAGGTAGACTGTTTTGAAGGTACATTTGACAGGTAGCATTTTGTTGCTTCTTAAAGATCTCATACTGTTTGGAGGAGAGGCAGAGATCTGTCGGAGGGAGATGTCATCCCAATCCCATCTTAAAATGGGTGAGGACCTAAAAATCCCGAAGGCCTGCTGGTACCGGTATTGGAGGCTCAGTTCACCTATGAGGTGTGACTCGAGCAACAAGAAGGCCTGGGGGGAAACACGTGGCCTCCATAGAGGCCACCCTCCCGATTTTCCCATTGTTGTCTTTCTCTGTGAGCTGAGCTTAGGCTCCCAGAGTGAAAAGCTTCTTGATAAATGCTTATGGCTGGGGCCTGGGGCCAGTCGGGTGAATTTCTGGCCTCATTTCTGTCCCCAGCTGTAATGGACTCAGGGACTCAGCGAGCCCAGGGTGCCTTAACCTGGTAGACCTTTCAAGGGGAGCATGGCAGAGTCTTGAGAATTGTGATGAACCTCTTGGGAAAAAAAAAATAAATAAATGAAACAAATTAACTACAAAACAAGCCCCAAAGTAATCCCCGAAAGAGGAATGGCACTGCATGAGGCTGCTGGTTCGCAGGTCTACTGATCATGCAGATGGAGAACATCATACCAAAGAAGTTCTACAGGGAGCAAAGATCAGTTTCTCCCTGGTTTAGATATTGCCTCTCCCTGGTTTAGAGGTTTTAATGTTCCATTAAAAAATATTAAAAATCCACAGACCAACCCAGATGTTCCTCTCCTCTCTTCCTGCTTCCTTTTGGCAGCCACCAGCTGGCATCGTGGTGCTAGATGTCTTTGCTGTCCCCATAGTCGTTGTAAGGGACACTCAGGGTCTGCTCCTCGCATGTCTTCCTGAGGTCCCGGCTGAGCTCTGACCAGTCAAGTCCATAGGGCTTGATCTCGCTGTAGCGGCAGCCCAGGTACTTAAGGGAGCCACGTCGCAAGCTTATCTTGGGTTCCTGAAGGAGACCAGTGCACCAACTGCTGAGATCCCCCAGCTGGGAAAGGATGAGGCCAGCTTTCCTACAGATGGAGCATGGAGGATACTTAGATTAGAAAGAAGAGAAGGTGGGGAAGGGCAAATAGGCACTGTTAGAGTGAGACTTAAAACTCCAAGAGGGCAGAGTCTGGTGTGTCCTGCTTCCTGTTCAATCATGGGCACTCAGAACGGGGGGTGGGGGGGTCTTCCATAAATATCTGTCTAGCAGATGGATGGATGGATGGATGC